>NC_135480.1:119102633-119702633 GCF_052094955.1 Ictidomys tridecemlineatus | reverse complement strand
AGATATGTTTAGGGCTAGGATGAGGGCTAGGGTTTGTTTTATGTTTAGAGCTAGGATTAGGGCTAGGGCTAATGTCAGGTCTAGGGTTATGATTAGGGATAGTGTTAAGGTTAGGTTTATGGCTAGGTCTAGTGAAAAGTTAGGTTTAGGGTAAAGGTCAGGTTTACAGCTAGCTGTATTTTTATGGTCAAATTCCGGTTTAGGGTTTGGATTAGGATACGGTTTAGCATTAGGGTTGGGGTAAAGTAATGGATAGTGTTAGGTTTAGGGTTCATGTTAGGTTTAGAGTAATGGATAGGTTTAGTGTTAGCAATAGGATTAGGGTTAGGTCTAGGTTTAGCATTTTGATTAGGCTTATGTTTAGTGTAAAGGATATGGTAAATGCTAGTGTTAGGTCTTGTGTTATTGTTAGAATTTTGGCTAAGTTTAGAGATAGGCCTAGGGTTAGTGTTAGTTTTAAGATTAGAAAAAGTGTTAGGGTTTTAGCTAGGGTTAGGGCAAGGTGAGGGTTAGGGTTAGAGTAGGGGCTATGGTTATGGTTAAGATTATGGTTATGGCTTGGGATAGCATTATGGTTATTGTTATGTTTAGTGTAATGATAGAGTTTGTGCTAGGATTTATTCTATTTTTACAGTTAAGATTGGGGCTAGGTTTAAGGTCAGCTTTAGGGTTAAGGCTAGGGTTATGGTTAGGGTTATGTTTAGGGTAAGTGTTAGAGTTTTAGTAGGGTTAGGGCAAGGACCAGCATTAGGGTTAAGTTTAGTGCTAGGAATAGGGTTAGGGTTACACTTAGGTCTAGGTTTAGGGCTAGGGTTAGGGCTAAGTTGCGTGTAAGGTTTAGGGCTAGTGTTAGGTGTATGAGCAATGTAAGAGCTAGAGTTATGGTTATGGGTAGATTTAGGGTTTGCCTATTTTTAGGGTTTGTGTTTGGGTTAGGATAAGGTTTAGAGCGAGAGTTTGTGTTAGGGTAATAAATCTAGGTTTAAGTCTAGACATATGGCTATAGATAGATTTAGGGTTATGTTTATGTTAGGTCTAGTGTAAGGGTTAGATTTAGGATAAGGGTCAAGTTTAGAGTTAGGTGTATTTTTAGGGTCAGGGTATGGCTTAGGGTTTGATTTAGGTTAAGGTTTAGGTTTAGGGCTCAAATTTGCATCATGGTTAGAGTTAGGGTTAGGGTAATAAATAGGCTTAGAATTAGAGTCCAGTTTAGTTTTAGGGTAATGGATAGGTGTAGGGATTGTGACAGATTTAGGGTTAAGCTTAAGATAAGCATTAGGATTATGATTAATGTAAAGGTAATGGATAGGATTAGAGCCAGGTTTAGGACTAGTATTATGGTTAGGATTAGGGCTAGGGTTAGAATAGTTAATAGAATTAGAGCTATGGTTAAGGCTATGATTAAGGTTAGGATTAGGGCTAGGGTTATGTTAGAGTTTGGGCTAGAGCTTGGGTTATGTTTAGGGTAAAGTTTAGGCTTTGAGCTAAGGTTAAGTCTAAGGGGAGTGTTAGGGTTAGGGTTAGGGCTAGCGTTAACTTTAGGGTTACACTTAGGGCTAAGTTTAGGCCTAGCATTAGGACTAGGTTTTGTGTTCGTTTAGGCCTAGGGTTAGGGACATGGGTAGTTGAGAGCTAGAATTATAATTAGGGCTAGTTTTAGGGTTAGGGTTATGTCTAGGTGTGGTGTTAGGATTAGGTTTAGAGTTAGGGTGAGCTTTTGAGCTAGGTTTATGTTAGGGTCAGGGTCAGTGTTCAGGTTAGAGTTAGTTTTGGGGTTAGTGCCAGAATTAAGACTAGGGTTAGGTCTAGAAGTAGGGTCAAGTGTATGTGTTATGTAAAGAGTGATTGCTAGGGCTAGGGCAAGGTTGTTTTTCAGGTCTATGGCTAGAGTTATGGCTAGATTTAGGATTAGGTTTAGGTCTAGGGCTAGTGTTACGTTTAGATATAGGATTACTGGTAGGGCTAATGTTAGGTTTTGGGTTCAGGTTAGATTTAGGTGAGACCTACGATTAGTATTAAGGTCAGTATAAGTTTAAGGGTTAGGATTGGGGTTTGGGTTATGGTTAGAGCTAGAATGAGTGCTAGGGTTAGGACTAGTAATAGGGTTAGAGTTTGGGTTTGGATATAAATTAAGGTTAGGACTAGGGTTAGCATTAATTTTCGGGTTTGGATTAAGGTAACAAATAGTGTAAGAGCTAGGGTTAGAACTAGGGTTAGCAATTGGCTTATGATAGGGTTATGATTAGGGTTAAGGCTATGGTTAGCGCTCAGATTAGGGCCAGGTTTTGGGTTACATTAGGGCTAATGTTAGGGATAGAGCTAATATATTAAGTAGGTTTATGATTAGGGCTTGTTTTGGGGTTAGTTTTATGGCTAGGTCAAGTGTTAGGGTTAAGGTTAGTGTTAGTGTGATGTTTAGAGCTATGGTTAGTTTTAGGGTCAGGGTCAGTGTTCAGATTAAAGTTAGGGTTAGGGTTAAATCCAGAATTATAACTAGGGTTAGGTCTAGAAGTAGAGTTAGTGTTTGGGTTATTTAAGGTTTA
Organism: Ictidomys tridecemlineatus; assembly: GCF_052094955.1. NCBI lineage: Eukaryota > Metazoa > Chordata > Mammalia > Rodentia > Sciuridae > Ictidomys > Ictidomys tridecemlineatus. The sequence continues at coordinate 119,700,090 of NC_135480.1, read as the reverse complement.
TAATTAGGGCTAGGGCTAGGTTTATTTTTAGGTCTAGGGCTAGTGATATGGCTAGATTTTGGATTAGATTTAGGTCTAGATTTAGGTCTAGAGTTAGGGTTAGCATTAGTTATAGGTTTATTTCTAGTGCTACTGTTTTGGGTCAGTATATATTTAGGGTCAGGTTTAGAAATATGGTTGTCATTAGGGTCAGAATAAGTGTCAGGTTTTAGTTATGGTTAAAGCTAGAATGAGGGCTAGGTTTAGGACTAGTAATGGGGTTATTGTTTGAGTTAAGATAAAGAGGAGGGTTAGGATTAGGGTTTGCATTAGTGTTAGGGCTGCTTAGGGTAACGAATAGAATTAGATGTAGGGTTAGGGCTACATTTAGGGTAGGGTTAGGGCTAGTGTTAGGGTTAGGTTTAGGGTTAAAACTAGGGTTAGGTCTCGTATTAGGACTAGGTTTTGGTTAGAGTTAGGTCTAGGTTTATAGTTATGGACAATGTTTGCAACAGGGTTATAATTTGGGCTAGTGATAAGATTAGGGTTAGGACTAGGTCTAGTGTTATGGTTAGGTTTAAAGTTAGGGTGAGGTTTAGAGCTAGGGTTAGTTTTAGGGTTAAAATTATAATCAGGGGTAGTTTTAGTTTTAAGGTTTGAACTTGAATTAGGACTATGTTTAGGGCTAGGTGTAGGGTTAGGTTTTGGTTTAGGTTAAGCTTTAAAGTTAGAGCTCTGGCATGGTTTTCTGTTATGCCTAGGGCTATGGTTAGGATTAGTTTCAAGATTAGTTTTAGGTTTAGGGCTAGTGTTAAAGTTAGGTTTAGGCTTAGGTTTAGAGTTAGATTTAGAGTTAGAATTAGATTGACATTTAGGTCTAGGGCTAAGAATATGGCTAGCATTAGTTCTAGATTTATAGCTAGGATTAGGGTTTTGGTAAAGATAGGGTAGAAATAGGGTAAGGTTTAGGGCTAGTGTGAGAATTAGTCTTATGGCTAGGCTTAGGGTTTGATTAGTTATAGGGCTTAATTTGTGTTAGGAATACGGCTAGGATTATGTTTATGTTTAGGTCTAGAATTAGTTTTAAGCTTAGGGTTAGGTTTAGTGTAAATGATGGGGTTAGAGCCAGGTTTAGGGATAGGACAAAGGTTAGAAGAGATGGTTAGGGGAAAGGGGAATAAAAACAAGAAAAAGAATTGAACAACCGCTGATGGGGTAGAGAGAGAAGATGGAAGGGAAGGGGAGGGGGGATAGTAGGGGATAGGAAAGGTAGCAGAATACAACAGTGACTAATATAGTATTATAAAAATATGTGAATGTGTAACCGATGTGATTCTGCACCTTGTATTTGTGGTAAAAATGGAAGTTCATAACCCACTTGAATAAAATGTATGAAAGATGATATATTATGATTTATGTAACGTTTTGAACAACCAATAAAAAATAAAAATATATTTTCACAAAAAAAATTAGGGTTAGTGCTGGGGGGGTTGTTAGAGTTATGATTAAGGCTAGGTTAAGGGCTAGGATTAGGGGTAGGGTCTGTGCTTTGGTTAGGGCGAGGATTAGTGTTAGGGAAAATGCAAGGTCTAGGGTTATGATTAGGGATAGTTCTAGGTTTTGGTATATGGCTATGTATACTGTAAGGGTTAGGTTTAGGGTAAGAGTCAAATTTAGAACTAGGGGTATTATTAGGGTCAGTGTCATGTTTAGGGTTTTGTTTAGGTTAGGATTTAGGGTTAAGGCTCATATTAGCATTAGGGTTTTGTTTAGGGTCATGATAGAGTTAGGTTTAGGGTTGAGGTTAGGTTAAGCATAATGGTTATGGTAATGGTTAAGGATAGGGTTAGATATAGCCCTAGGGTTAGCATTAGAATTATGGTTATGTTTAAGGTAATTAATATGATCATAGCTAAGTTTAGGGCTAGGGTTATGGATAGGATTAGGGCTAAGGTTAGGATTAGGGTTAGGGTTAGGACTATGGTTTATTTTAAGATTAGGTGTAGGATTACATCTAGGGCAAATGTCAGCTCTTTGTTAAGTTAGGAATAGTTCTAGAGTTAGATTTACGGATAGATCTAGTATAAGGGTTAGGTTTAGGGGTAAGGTCAGGGTTAGAGCTAGGTATATTATTACAGGAACGATCAGAGTTAGGGTTTGGCTTAGGTTAAGGTTCAGGTTAAGGACTCAAATTAGCATTAAGGTTAGAGTTAGGGTAATGATAGAATTAGGTTTAGGGTTCAGGTTAAGTTTAGGTTAATGAACAAGGTTAGGATTTGGGTTAAGATTAGGGTTAGGCCTAGGGTTACCATTAAGATTATGATTATCATTTGGCTAATATATAGGGTCAGAGCTAGTGATAAGACTAGGGTTATGGTTAGCATTCTGTCTAGGGTTAGGTTGGGGTTTAGGGTTAGCTCTTGGTTTAGGGTAAAGTTTAAAACTAGGGTTAAAGCTCAAATAAGTGCGAGGTTTTGGATTTGGTTAGGGCTAGGTTTAGGGCTATGGCTAATGTATGAACTAGTGTTACAATTAGTGCTTGTTTTAGCATTAGGGTTAGGGTGATTTTTAGAGCAAGAATTATTGTTAGGGTCAGTTTCAGGGTCAGGGTTAGTTTTAGTGTTAGCTTTAGGACTCGAATTAAGGCTAAAGTGAGTGCTAGGTTTAGGTATTGATTTAGGTGAAGCGCTAAGGTTAGGGCTCTGGCTCACTTTTGTTTTACAGCTAGTGCTAGGGTTAGGTTTAAGGCTAGATTTTGGATTAGCATGAGGGTTAGGGATAGTGTTCGAGTGAAGTTTAGGATTAGGGTTAAAGTTAGATTTAGAGTTAGGGTTGATCTAGGGTTAGGTCTCAAGCTAGCGTTAGAGCTAGGTTTAGGGTTATGTTAAGGAATATGGTTAGAACTATGGATAGGTTTAGGGTGAGAATAGTTATTCTTAGGAGTAGGCTTAAGGTAGGGTGAGGGTTAGGGCTAAATTATTGCTAGGATTAGAGCTAGGGTTAGAGTTATATTTAAGCCTAGGGGTTTGGGCTAGGGTTTGGGTTACTATGGGTTTGTGTTAAGTTTAGGGAAACGGGTGGGGTTATAGTTAGTTTTAGGGCTAGGTTAAAGGTTAGAATTAGGATTAGGCCTAGTGTTATGGTTCAGTTTAGGATTAAAGCTAGGTTTAGGGCTAGGATGAGGAGTAAATTTTCTGATAGGGTTAGGGCTAGGACTCAGGCTAGAGCTAATATCAGGTCTAGGGTTATGGTTAAGGATAGTTTTATATTTAGGTTATGATTAGGTCTAGTCTAATGGTTAGATTTATTTTAAACATCAGCTTTAGAGCTAGAGTTATTATTAGGGTAACAATCAGGGCCAGGGTTAGCTTTTGGTTTACGTTAAGGTTAAGTGTTGGGGCTCGAATTAGCATTAGGGTTAGGTTTAAACATAAGGTAATTAAAGGGTTTACTCTAGGTTTCATTTAAGGTTTTGGGTAATGTATGGGTTAGATTTAGCAATTGGGATAGGGTAAGCATAAGGGTTAGGTTATGTTTAGTATACTGGATAGTTATAGAGCTATGGTTAGAGCTAGGTTATGGTTTTGATTAAGTCTAAAATTAGGGTTAGGCTTAGGGATAGGTGTAGGGTTTGGTTTAGGGTGTTAGGGTTAGGGTAAGTGTTAGTTAAGGGATTGGGAAATGGTTAGGTTAGGATAAGGGCTTGTGTTTGAGCTAAAGTTAGGGCTAATTCTAGGGTTAGGTTTAGATTTAGTTCTGTGTTTAAATTTATAGTTAGAGTTAGATTTAGTGTTAGGAATAGGGTTTTAATAAAGGTTAGGTTTAGAGTTAAGGTTAGGGTAATGGATATGGTGAGAGCTAAAGTTTGGGCTAGGATTAATGTTAGGATTAGGGCTAGGGTTAGAATTAGGATTTAGGTTAGGGCTAGGATTAAGTTTAGTGTAAGGGTTAGGCTTTGAGCTAGGGTTAGGTCTAAGGTGAGGTTTAGGTTATAGTTAGGGTTAGGGGTAGGGGTAGGCTTAGGCTTATACTTAGAGCTAAGTTTAGGCCTAGGATTAGGGTTAGCTTTTGTTTTACGTTTAGGGATAGGGTTAGGACTATGGGTAATGTAAAAGCTAGGTTTATGTTTAGAGCTAGCTTTAGGTTTAGGTTTATGCCTAGGTCTAGTGTTAGGTCTAGGTTTTGTGTTAGAGTCAGATTTAGATTAAGATTTATTTTTAGGGTCATGGTCACTGTTCAGGATCGGTTTAGGGTTAGGGTTTAAGCAAGAATTAGGACTAGGGTTAAGTCTAATGATAGGGTAAGTGTTTGGTTTAGGTTAAGTTAGAGCTGGAGCTAGGGTTACGATTACTGTTATTGTTAGGGCTAGTGCTAGGTTTTTGTTTAGGTCTAGGGCTAGACTTATTTTATATGCAGGATTAGCTTTGGGTCTAGGTCTAGTGTTAGGTTTAGGTATAGGTATGGTGTTCCTGGTAGGTCTATTGTTAGAATTTGGTTTAGGTTAAAGGTCAGGTTTATACCTAGGATTACTTTGGGGTCAGATGATGGTCAGTGTTTGGGTTAGAGCTAGAATGAGGGCTATGTTTAAAATTAGTAATATGGTTAGAGTTTAAGTTAAGCTAAGGATTAGGGTTAGGACTAGGATTAGCTTTTGTGTTAGGGTTTGGCTTAGGGTAAGGGATAATTTTAAAGCTAGGTTTAGGGCTAGGGTTAGGTTTAGGGTTAGGACTAGTGTTGGGGTTAAGACTAGGGTTAAAGGTAGGTTTAGGGCTCAGATCTGGGGTAGGATTTGTGTTAGGGTTATTGCTAGGTTTAGTTCTATGACTAATTTATCCACTAGGATTACGATTAAGGCTAGTTTTAGGGTTTTGGTTAAGGCTAGGTCTAGTGTTATTGTTAATTTTAGGTTAGGGTAATAATTTGAGCTAGGATTAGTGTTAAGGTCAGCGTCAGTGTCAGGGTTATTTTTAGAATTAGGGTTTAGTCTAGGTGTAAGTTTATGGTTTGGTTGAGGTTAAGGTTTACTTTTAAGGATATGGCTTGGTTTTGTTTTATGACTAGGACCAGCATTACGGTAAGTTTTAGGATTAGTGTTATGGTTAGTGCGAGTGTTAGGGTTTGGTTTAGGGTTCTGATTACAGTTAAATTTAGAGTTAGGTTTAGATTTAGAGTTAGTTTTTGATCCATATTTAGGACTAACACTAAAGATAAAACTAGGGCTAGAGCTAGGGAAAGAGTTAGAGTTAGTCTTAGGGCTAGGTTTAGTGTTAGGATAGGATTTAATTAAGGCTAGGATTAGCGCTAGGCTTAGTGTTAGTATTAGGCCAAGCGTTAGGGTGAGGGTTATGGTTAGTTTTAGAGTTATGGATAGGTTTAGGGTAAGGAATAGGGTTATAGGTAGGTTTAGGTCTACTGTGAGGGTTAGAATTATGTTTAGGGCTTGGGTTATGGTTTAGGATAGGATTAAGGCTACGTTTAGGGCTCGGATTGTGACGAGGGCTATTTTAAGGTCTAGTGTTACAGTTAAAGATAGTTTTAGGGTTAGGTTTATGGCTACGTCTTGTGTAAGCATTAGGTGTAAGGTTAGGTTCACGTTTGGAGCTAAGGGTATTATTAGTGTCACGGACGTGATCAGTGGTTTGGATAGGTAAAGGTTTAAAATTATGACTTGAATTAGCATTAGGTTTAGGAACAGGGTAATGATAGAGTTAGGTTTAGGTTTTAGGTAAGATTTAGAGTAATGGATAAGGTGAAAATTAGGAATAGGGTTAGGTTTAGGCCTGGGGTTAGCATTAGGGTTAAGATTATGGTTAGGGTAATGGACAGGGTTAGAGCTAGGCTTATGGCTTGGATTGTGGTTAATATTAGTGATAGCGTTAGGGTTAGGTTTAAGGTTAAAGCTATTGTTAGGGCTCAGAATAGGGCTAGGATTTGGGTTAAGTTAGGGCTAGTGTTAAGGTTACAGCTAATGTAAGTACCAGGGTTATGATTAGGGCTAGTTTTAGGCTTAGGACTAGCTCTAGTGTTAGGTTTAGGTTTAGGGGTTAGGGTGATGTTTAGAGCTAGGGTTAGTGTTAAGGTCAGAGTCAGTGTCATGGTTAGTTTAAGAGTTCGGCTTAAAACTAGAATTATGGCTAAGGTTAGGGCTAGGTGTAGGGTTAAATCTTGGTTTATGTTAAATATTAGGTTTAGATCTGTGGCTCAGTTATGTTTTAGAGCTAGGGCTAGTGTTAGGGCTAGTTTTAGAATTAGCCTTAGGGTTAGAGCTAAGGTTACGTTAATGTTTAGAGTTATTTTTAGGGTTATATTTAGAGTTAGGTTTAGATCTAGGTTATGAACAAGGATATGAATAGACTAGGGTTAAACCTACGCTTCGGGCTAAGATTAGGCTTCCAGTAAAGTATACGATTAGAACTAGGGTTAGGAATAGGTTGAGAGTTTGAATTCTTCTTTGGGCTAGGGTTAGGATTAAGGTTAGGGATAGGGCTAAATTAGGGTTAAGATTAGGGTTAGGGTCAATGTTAGTGTTAGGCTTTGGGTTAGGGTTAGGGTTATAATTAAGGCTACATTTAGAGCTGCGATAAGGGCTAGGGTTTGTGCTACGGTTAGGGATAGGATTATGGCTAGGCCTAAAGTGAGGTCTTGGATTATGTTTATGGGTACTTTTAGGGTTAGTTTTATGGCTAGATGTAGTGTAAGTGTTAAGTATAGGGTAAGAGTAAGGTGTAGAGCTAGGGGAATTATTGGTGTCAGGGTCATAGGCTTTGGTTTAGGTTTAGGTCATAGGTCATGGACTTTGGTTAATGTTTGGGTTCAGGGTTAGGGCTCGAATTAGCATTATAGTTAGGTTAGGGTAATAATAAGGTTAGGTTTAAGGTTCAGGATAGCTTTAGGGTAATTTACAGGTTTGAGGAATAGAGATAGCATTAGAGTTAGGCCTAGGGTTAGAATTAGGGTAAGGGTAAGATTTAAGGTAATGGATATAGTTAGAGATAAGTTTAGGGCTAGGATTATGGTTAGGATTAGGTCTTGAGTTAGGGTTAGGGTGAGCGTAAAAACTTGGCTTAGGATTATGTTGAGCATAAGGGTTAGGTTCTGAGCTATGGTTAGGGCTAGGCTGGGAGTTAGGTTCAGGATTAGGTCAAGTATAGGATTACCATAGGTTTTGGGTTAGATTTTCGGTTAGGGTTAGACCTAGGATTAGTGGTAGGGTCCATATAAGGATCAGAGTTAGGGTTAGAATTTGTGATAGGGTTAGAGCTAGAATGAGAGCTAGGGTTAGGACTATTAATATGGTTTTGGTTTTGGTTATCCTAAGGATTATGGATAGGTCTTGGGTTACCCTTAGATTTAGTGTTTTGCTTAGGGTAAGGGTTTAGTTTAGAGCTAGGGTTAGGGCTATGTTTAGGGTTATTGTTAGAATTAAATATAGGTTTAGGGCTCATATTAGGGCTAGTTATTGTGTTAGGTTTAGGAATAGGATGAGGGCAATGCCTAATTTAAGAACAAGGATTAAAATTGGGTTAGATTTCGGGTTACAATTAGGTTTAGAGTTAGGGTTAGGTTTAAACTGAGGGTGATATTTATAGCTTGGGTTTGTGTTAGGAGAAGAGTCAGGTCAGGGTTTGTTTTAGGGTAAAGGATAGGACTCAAATTATGGTCAGGGTTATTCTTAGCATTCCCTTAGGTGAGGGCGATATTTAGTGCTAGGCTGAGTGCTTGGATATGAGTCAGGGTCTGTGTTAGTTTTAACGTCAGCATTAGAACTTGAATTAGGGCTGGGGATAGGTCTAGGTTTAGTGTTAGGGTTTGATTTAAGTTAATGTTTAGGGTTAGGAATATTGCTTGGTATTGGCTCTGTCCAAAGATTAGGTTTATGCCTAGTGTAAGTGTTTAGCTTAGGCTTAGGGTGAGGGTTAGATTTGGAGTTAGGGTTAGATGTAGAGTTAGGGATGGGACTAAGAACAGGGTAAGGGTTACAGATAGGGTAGGGTTTTGGTAAGGGAAAAGGTTAGAACTGGGGATACATATAGAGTGATAGTTAGAGTTAGTCTCAGGGCTAGGGTTAGTGTTAGTGTTAGAGGTATGGCTTAATTAATGCTAGGATCAGGGCTAGGTTTATTGTTTGGCTTAAGCCTAGGGTTAGGGTTATGGTTAGGGTTAAGTTTAGGTAAGAGATGACATTATAGCTAGATATAGAAGTAGGATGAGGGTTAGAATTAGGGTTGGGGATATGGTTAGGGTTAGGGTTATGATTAAGGCTAGGTTTAGAGATAGAAAGAGGGCTAGGATTTGTTTTAGATTTAGGACTACAGTTAGGGCTAGGGCTAATTTCAGGTACAGAATTATGGTTAAAAATAGTTTTAGGGTTAGGATTATGGCTACGTCTAGAATAAGGGTTAGGTTTAGGGTTATGTTCATGTTTTGACCTAGGGGTTTTATTAGGGTCAAGATCAGGGTTAGGGTTTGAGTAGGTTAAGGTTTAGAATTAGACCACAAATTAATGTTAGTGTTAGGGTTTACGTAATGATAGGATTAGGTTTAGGGTTCAAGTTAGGTTCAGGGTAATGGATTGGGTTAAGATTAGTAATAGGTTTAGGTTCGTGCCTAGGATTAACATTAGTGTTCTGGTTCTGGTTATGGTAATGTATAGAGTTAGATATCAGGTTAGGGCTAGGTTTATGTTTACAAATAGGTCTAGTGTTAAAGCAAAAATTAGGACTAGGTTTTGGGTTAAGTTAGAAATAGGGTTAGGATTATGGCTAATGTAAGTAATAGGGTGATGTTTAGAGTTAGTTTTAGAGTTTTAGGGCTAGGGTTAGTGTTAGGTTTAGGATGATATTTAGAGCTAGTAAGTAGTTTTAGGGTCAGTGTCAGGTTCAGGGTTAGTTTAAGGATTCAGCTTACAACTCAAATTAGGGATAGGATTAGGGCTAGGTTTAAGGTTAGGGTTTGGTTTAGGCTAAGGGTTAGGATTATTGCTATAACTCGGTTATGTTTTAGGGCTAGCGATAGGGTTAGGGCTAGTTTCAGGATTAGTGTTATGGTTTGGGCTTGTGTTAGGGTTTGGCTTAGTCTTCATGTTAGGCCTTGATTTAGAGTTAGGTTTTTTTCTAAGGTTAGTGCTAGGACAAAGAATTGGGAAAGGGTTAGAAAAAGCCTTAGGGCTAGGTTTAGGGTTATGGTAAGGGATATAGTTAGAATGAGTGGTAGATCTAATGTGAGAGTTAGTGTTAGTTTTAGGACTAGGAATAGGGATAGGGTTAGGTTTAGGCCTAGAGTTTGGGTTAAAGTTATAATTAAGGCTATGTTTAAGGCTAGAATAAGATCTAGGGTTTGTGTTCAGATTAGGTCTAGGATTTTGGCTAGGGCTAATGTCAAGTCTAAGTTTACAGTTAGGGATAGTTTTAGGGTAAGGTTAATGGTAGATCTATTGAATGTTTAGATATAGGGTAAGAGTCAGGTTTAGAGCTAGAGGGATTATTAAAATAAGGGTTAGTTTTAGGGTTTGGTTAAGTTTGAGTTTAGGTTTATAGCTCAAATTGAAATTAAGGTTAGTGTTAGGGTGAAGATAGGGTTAGGTTTGGGGTTCAGAAATAGGTTTAGGGTAATTGATAGTTTTGGGGATGGTGATAGGGTTAGGGTTAGTCCTAGTGTTAGCATTAAAATAAGTGTTATGTTAAGGGTAATGGATACAGTTAGATTTAAGGTTAGGGGTAGGGTTATGGTTAGGATTATATCTTGGGTTAGGGTTAGGGTGAGGGTTAAAATTAAGGCTAGGTTTTTGGCTTGGATGAGGGTTTGTGTTACGGCTAAGGCTGGGATTAGGGTTAGGGCTAATGTCAGGTCTACAATTATGGTTAAGTTTAGTTGTAGGATTCGGTTATTGATAGGTCTACTGCAAGGTTAATTTTAGGGTAAATATCAGGTTTAGAGCTTCGTGTATTATCATAGTCAGGCTCAGGGTTAGGAATTGGTTTCGGTTAAGGTTTAGAGTTAAGACTCAAATTAGTTTTCGGTTTAGGGTAATAAATATGGTTAGGTTTAGAGTTCAGGTTAGATTTAGGGTTTTGAATAGCCTTAGAGATATCTAAAGAGTTAAGTTTTGCCCTATTGTTAGTATTTGGTTTAGACTTATGTTTAGAGTAAGGATAGGATTAAAGGTAGGTTTATGGATAGGTTTATGGTTAGAATTAAATCTAGTGTTATGATTAGGGTTAAGGGTATATTTAGGTGTAGGTTTATGGTAACGTTTAGGGTAAGTGTTATGGTTTGAGGTTGATTGAGGGCTAGGGTGAGGGTTAGGATTAGAGCAGGTTTAGGGTAAACGTTAGGATTTGGGCTATGTTTAGCATTAGGGTTAAGTTTAGAGTTACAATAATGGATATAATTAAAGCTAGGGTTTTGACATTGGTTACAGTTAAAATTCGGGTTAAAATTAGGGTTAGGGATAGGGCTATGTTAATGTTTAGGTACAAGATTAGGGCTCAGTTTAGAGGTAGGATTAGGGTTAGAATTAATTTGTTCAAATTTCTTTGATGCAATACAGGATTCATCTTTAACTAACCTTAGTCTGTTCCCTAGGTTTAGCCCTTTTGGTTGAACTGTTTGGTTTAAGGAACAGTTAGTATTTTCATTTTACTTCATTTTGACCTATACGAGTAAATAGAAATCAAAAAGGGTTTATGCTAGCTGCTTGAAACTACACACACACCCTCAATTATTTTGGGGGGACACTCTGGTATGTTCCTTGTGAATGTAGGCATAAGTTGAAGCATGCAAAAACAACTTTATCTGAGAACCCTTTAGGAGAAAGCAGGGAATATGCATGCACTGAAATTTCTCCCATGATTATTCGGTCAGACTTGTTTGATACTGCATAGGATTCATCATTTAGCTTGCCCCACAAAGCTCCCCAAGTGTGGGAATTCTAGAATCAATGGTTCTCTAATCAGGTTAGAGTAAGTGTTAAGTTTAGTTTTAGGGCTAGGGTTAGATGTAGTGTTAGTGAGAGAGTTACTTTTGTTCAAAATTCTTTGATACTTGGAAGAAGTCATCATTTACCTAGGCTCAATATTCTCTGCAGGTTTGGACCTTCTCATTTCAATGGTTTGCTATCAGGGAAACTCTGTATTTTAAGGTTTCACTTCATATTGACCTATATAAGTAAATGAAAATGAAGGTTGAAATCAAACTGGGTTGGTGCTAGCTGCTTGAAACTTAAACACTGAATAATTTCCCTGTTGGAACTCTATGGTTTGTTCCTTGTGAAAATAGCCCTAAGATGAAGATGGCAAAAAACAACTTTATCCAAGTGCCCATTAGCAGAAAACAGAGAAATATGAATGAACTGAAATACCACCCCAAAGATTTGGTGTTATTTATTTGATATTGCATAGAATTCATCTGATAGCTTAGCCCACTAGTCTTCTCAAGTTTGGGACTTTTAGGATCAACAGTTTTTCAAACAGGTTAGGGTTTATGTTAAGTTTAGTGTTAGGGTTAGTGTTAGAGATCGTATTAGAGTTAGTTTTGTTCAAATTTCTTTGAGACTGGGCTGTATATATTTTTCTCCTATTATTACTATACTCCACATGTTTGGGCCTCCTAGGTTCAATGGTTCACTGTAAGAAACAGTTTGTATTTTAAAGTTTCAGTTCATTTTGTCTTATACAGGTAAAGGGAAATGGAGCTGGAAATCAAACAGCACATTGGTGCTAGCTGCTGGAAACTTCACACTCCATCAATTCTCCATAGGCAATCTCTTGTTTGTTCTTGTGACAGTAGACCTAAACTGAAGCAGGAAAAAACAACTTTATCAAAGAGTCATTTATGAGATAACAGGGAAATATGCATGTACTGATATACTCCATCAACTATTTGCTCAGACTTCTTTGATACTGCACAGCATTCACCCCTTCACTTGCAGCACTAGGCTGCCCAAGTTTGGAATTTCTATGATCAAAGGTTCCATAAAAAATTAGAATTAGGGAAAGATTTAGGGTTAGAGCTAGTGTTAGAGTTAGAGATAGTTTTATTCATAATTCTTTTATACTTGTAAAGATTTATCTTTTAGCTAGATTTACTCTGTTCTACAAGTTTAGGCTTTCTCCAACACAGGTTCGCTGTTAGGAACATTTTGTATTTTAAGATTTTAATTCATTTTGACCTATATGTGTAAGTTAATGGAGCTGAAAATCAAACATTTTTTCTGATAGCTGCTTGAAACTTCACATACTCAATCAGTTCTCTGTGGGGACTCTGGTAAGTTCCTTGTGAAAGTAGACATAAGATTAAGCATGCAAAAACAACTTTATTGAAGAGCCATATAGGATAAAATAGAAAAAAAATGCATGTACTGAAATACCTACCATAATTATTTTGTCAGATTTGTTTGATGTTGTGTAGGATTCATCACTTAGCTTGCCACACAAGGCTCCCCAAGTATGGGAATTTTAGGATCACTGGTTCTCTAATCACCTTAGGGTTAGGGTTAGGTTTAGGGTTAGGGGTAGGGCGAGAGTTAGAAGTGAGATATAGCTTTTTTGATTTTTCAAATTTTATTGATACTAAACAGGAGTCATCTTTTATCTAGTCTTAATATTCTCCCAAGGTATGCTCTTTTCAATTCAATGATTCGCTATCATGAACACTTTGTATTTTAAGGTTTCAATTGATTTTGACCCCTATGGGTAAATGGAAATGGAGATGAAAATCAAACAGGCGACATTTACCCATAAGTTAACCTTAAATATAACCATAAACATAGCCCTAATTTTAGGCCTAAACCTAACACCAACCCTAGATTTATTCCTAGCCCTAATTCATTCCTAAACCTAACCCTAACCCTAACCCTAGACCTAAGACTAAATCTAATGCTTGCCCTAGTCCAATTGCTAGTTCTAACCCTCTCCCTTACTATAACCCAAACACTATCCCTAACTTAACTCTCACCCAAGCCATAGCCCTAAGCCTAGAATTAATCATAACTCTAAAATCTACCCCTAAGTCTAAACTCACCCTATCAGTAACAATAACACTAATGCTAATCATATAGCTACCCTTAACTTTAGCTTTAGCCCTAAAGTAAAAACGAGACACAGAACTAAGCTTAACCCTTAACCTAAACCAAATCCTAACCCTACATCTGGCCCAAGCCTACCCCTAATTTGAGTCGTATCCCTAACACTAAAATGAACTCTGACGTTGACTCTGACCCTAACACTAACCCTAGTTCAGAATATCACCCTTAACCTAAACCTAATCCTAAAACTAGACTTAGTCTTGTATGTAACACTAAAACAAAGCCTAATCATAACCCTAGTTTTTACATTAGCCATATCCCTAACAAGAATCTTAACATAACAAAAACTAAGCCCTAATCTGAGACCCAATCATAGCTTTACCACTCACTCTAACCCTAAACCTATCCCTAAACCTTACCCTAAACCTAACCCTAACTTAATTCTTTTCTCTAAACCTAAGAATAACCATACCCTAGCAAAAACCTAACCACAACACTAGCACTAACCCTAGGTCTAGCCCTATCCATTACCTTAACCCTAACCCTAATGCTACCCGTCAGCCTGACCCTAGCACTATCGATTACCCTAACCTATCCATTACCATAAACCTAACCTGAATCCTAACCCTAAATATATCATAACCCTAACGTTAACTTTAACCTAATGATAATTCAAGTCCTAATCCTAAATCTTAACCAAACCAAACCCTAACGCTTATCCTGACCGTAATAATACCCCTCCTTCTAAACTTGACCCTAACCCTCATCCTAACCAATATACTCTACCTAGCCATAAAACTATCCCAAAAACTATCCCTAACCATAACCCTATACCTGACATTAGCTTTAGCCCTAATGCTAGCCTAACCCTAAAACAATCCCTGGCTTTAATTCTAGGCCTAACACTGGCTTTAATGCTAACCCTACACATAACCATATCCCTTACCCTAGTTTTGCCCTTACCCTAGCCCTAAACCTTGCTGTAACATCATACCTTTCACTTACCCTAAGCCTACCCCTAACACTAGCTCTAACCCTATCCCTAACCATAAGTAAAACCTAACCCTAATGAAAACTCTAGACCTATCCTTAATCCTTAGGCCAATCAAAACCCTAACCCTATAAATAGTGCTAACCCTAGCCCTCATTCTAGCTTTAACCCTATCCCAAACCCTACCCTAGCCCTTACCTTTATTTTGACTAAAACACTAACCCTAGGTCTAAACCTGACCCTAATACAAGTGCAAACCCTAACACTAGCCCTACTAATAACCTTATACCTAAACCTGGCTCTACCACTAGCCCTAGACCTAAACCTAACCCTAAATCTAGCCTTAATTCTAGCACTAGACCTAAACAAAAACCTAGCACTAGCCCTAACAATAACCTTTAACTTAATGCAAAGACTAACCCTATGCCTAGATATAAACCTAGTCCTAATTCTGGCTTAAACCTAAACTCTAATTCTAACCTGAACGCTGACCCTGCATTTAACACTAAGCTATCTCTAAACCTGACTGTAACTGAAAACCTAAACTTAACACTAGACATAGCCAAACCCTAGCCCTACAACTAGCCCTAATCATAATCCTAGCTCTTACATTACCCTAACACTAGCACTAAGACTAAATCTAACTGTTGCCCTAGCCCTATTCCTAGATCTAACCCTATCTTTTACAATAACCCTAACTCTTGCCCTAACCTTAGCCCTAACATTAGACCTAGCCCTACCCTAGATCACACCATAACTCTTAATCTAACCTTAATCCTAAGCCTAAACCTCACACTAACATGAGCCCTAACACTAACGCTAATCCTAAAAAGAGCCCTAACCAAGTCCTAGCCCTAAAAATAATCCAAGCTATAGCCCTAACTCTAACCCCTAATCATAGCCCTAACCCTAAAACAAAACCTAGCCATAATTTTAGGCCTAAACCTACCCCTAAACCTAGGCATAATGCTCATTCTAACCCTAACCTTAGCCCTAACCCTATTTTGATCCTCGCCCTAAATATAGCTATAACATCATACCTTACACTAATCCTAACACTAAACCTAGTCCTAACACTAAACGTTTAACTAATTCCAGAACTAATTTAACCCTATCCTTAACCCTACCCCTAACTTTCACCCTAGCACTAACCATAGCTCTAAACCTATCCATTTCCATGACACAAAACCTAGACATAAACCTAACCCCACAACTAGTCCAAAGTTCACCCTAGCTCTAAACCTAGACCTAACCCTAACTTTAAATCAAACACTAAACCTAGGCCTAAACCTCACCCTAACACTAGCCCTAACCCTAATGCTAATTGGAAAACTAGCCCTAACCCTAGCCCTAGCATTTAATCAATACCGAGTCATAGGCTTAACCCTAAGCCTTAACCTAAACAAATCCGTAAGGTTATATATATTCCTAAACTAGCCCTATTTTGAGTTTTAACCTTTACTCTTGAACTTACCCTGAACCTGACTCTCACCCTATCACTAATTCTAGCTCTAAACATCACCCTAACCCTAATCCTAAACCGAACACAAGACCAAGCCCAAACTCTAAACCTAAAACTAGCCATAGTCGTAATGCCAGTTCTTAAATTAACCATAACTTTAATATCAGAAGACCTAGTCCTAATCCAAGACCTAAACCTAGCTTTAAACCTAACCCTAACCTTAAGCCTATCCCTATCCCTAACCCTAACACTAGCCCTAATCCTAGGTTTAAACTTATCCATTATCATTAGCCAAACCCTCAACCTAATGCTATCCAAGTCCTAACCCTAATCCTTAGCTTATCCCAAACCATTACTGTAATACTAATCCTTAACCTAGCCCCCATTCTAGCTCTAACCCTAACCCAAACCCTTACCCTAACCATGACCATTATTCTGAACCTAACTCTAATCCTAGGTTGAAACCTGATCCTAACCCTAAACTGAACCCTAATACTAGTAACCCTATACGTAAACCTAACCTTAACCCTTGACCTTCACAAAAGCCTAATCTTAAATCTAGCTATATCTCAAGCACTAGCCCCAAAGTAAAACCTAGACGTAACCCTAAAAATAACCCTTAACCTTACACAAACACTAACCCTACCCCTAGACCTAACACTCTCTAATTGTGGCCCCAACAATAAACCGAACCCTAACACAACAAAGACCCTTCTCCTAACAAAACCCTAGCTCTAAAATTTATGCTAACCCAAAATCTAAACATAAGCCTAACACTAGCCCTAACTATAACCCTAAAACTCTTACATTACCTATAGCCTTAATGCTAGCCCTAAACCTCACATAAAACTTAGCCCTAATTTTAGCCCTGACCCTAGCCCTAAGTGTAACCCTAACCTAACCCTAGACCTAACCCTAACCCTAACTCTCGCCTTAGCCCTGACTATAGCTCAAAACCAACCTTTACCATAAACATAACCCTAGCCTTAACACTAACCCTAACCCTAATTCTAGCCCTAATCCAAACAATAACCAAGGCCAAACCATACCTCTGACTCTATCTATTACCCTAAACATAACCCTAATCCTAATGCTAACCTTAGTCCTAAACTCAACACTAATCCTAAACCCAGACTTGACACTAACCATAACACTTGCCCTAGCCCAATTCATATCTCAAACCCTAACATGTACCCTAAACCTAACCTTAACAATAACCCTAGGCCTAAACTTAACCCTAACCCTAACCCCTCCTGTAATCCTAACAATAAACCTAGCCCTAAGCCTATCCATTAACCTAAACATGAGCCTAACCCAAATGCTAACCCTAGGCCTAATTCTAAACCTATTGCTAACACAAACCTATCCATTACCTAAATCTAACCTGAAATATAAATCTAAACCTATCAATTACTCTAACCCTAACCCTAACCCTAATGCTATTTTGAGCCCTAAGCCTAAACCATAACCTAAAACAAACTCTAAACAAGATACTGTAATAATATACCTAGCTCTAAACCTGACCCTAACTCTAAACTTAACCCTTACACTAGACCTAGCCATTAAACTAACCCTAACAGTATCTCTGACCTAACCCTAGACCCAACATTAGCCATCTACCTAATTCTTTTCTAAACCTAACACAAACCCTAGAACTCACTCTGGCCCTAAACCTAGCCTTAATCCTAACCTGAATTCTAACCCTAGCCCAAACCCTAATTTCAACCATCACTTTAGTTGTGAATCTAGGTATAACCACATTCCTTTCCATAACCCTAACCCTAACAATAATATTATAACTAACTTTAACCCAAGCCCTAACTGTACGCCTAACCCTAACACTAACCCTAGCTCTAATCCTAGTGCTAATTATCTCTAATTGTAACCCTAACTCTAACCCTAGTCCTAAAACTAACTCTAATTCTCGCCCTAGACCTATTTATAGTACTAACCTTATCTGTTACCATAATCCTAAGATTAGCCCTAACTTTAGCCCTAACCCTATCTCTAACCCTAGATCTAACCATAACTCTTAATCTAACCCTAACCCTAAGTCTAAACCTCACCATACCACTAGCCCTAACCTAAGCCCTAGACCTAAAACAAAACTGAGCCATAGCCCTAATGCTAATCTTATCCTTTCTGTAACCCTATGACTGACATTAACCCTAGTCCTAATTCTTGTCCAAACCTTAACACACAACCTAACCGTACACCTAGTCTTAACTCTATCTCTAATTCTAGTGTTATTCTTAACCTTAAAACTAACACTGACGCTGAGTCTGATCTTTACAATAACTCCATCTCAAATCATCACCCTTAGCTTAACCTAACACTAATACTAGACCTAGCCCTAACCCTAATCATAAAACTGGTCCTAACCATAACCCTACTTCTAACATTAGTGGTAGCCCTAACCCTAGCCCATAGCTAGTCTAAAACTTAACCCTAATCTGGGCCCTAAAACTAGATTTAACCCTAACCCTAACCCTAACTCTTAACTTAATAAAAACCCTAGCCTTAATTTTAACCATAATCATAACCCTAACTCTAGCTCTAATCCTATCTATTAGCTTAATACTAATTCTATATTTAAGCTTATCCTAAGATAACCTTAACCCTATTAATTACCTTAAACCTAAACTGATCTCTATACCTAACCATATCCGTTACCCTAACTCTAAATCTAACCCTAAAACTAATTTGATCCTTGACCCTAAACCTCAACCTAAACTAACCCTGAAACTCACTCTGACTTTAATAATATCCCTAGCTCTAAAACTTACCCTAACCCTCAACCTAACCCTTTCACTATACCTAGCCAGAAACCTAACAATAAAACTATCCCTAATCATAACTCTACAGCTGATATTAGTCCTAGCCCTAATGCTGGCTCTATGCCTAAAAAAAACATAGCCCTAATCCTTGCCATAAACATAGCCTTAATCCTTACCCTAATTCTAATATTAGCCTAAACTTAAACCTAGCTATAACATCATACCATACCCTAACCCTAATCCTAACACTAGCCCTAAACCAAGGCCTAGTACTAATGCTAACCCTAACTCTAATCCTAGCCCTAATTTAGCCCTAACCCTTAACCTAATCATATCCCTAACCCTAAGACTAACTCTAACTATTGCCCTAGCGTTATCACTAGTTCTAAACTTTTCCCTTACCATAACCCAAAGCCTTGCCCTAACCCTATTTGAAACCTAGCCCTAAACTTAGTCCTAGCCCTAAACCTAGATCTAACCCTAACTCTAAATCTGACCATAACTCTAAACCTAAATCTCACTCTAACACTAGCCCTAACTCTAATGCTATTTTGAAAACTAGCCCTATCCCTAGACATAGCCCTCAAACAAAACTGAGCTATAGCCTTAATCCTAACTCTTAACCTTAAACAAATTCTAATGTTACACCTAATCCTAACCCTATCCCTACAACTAATACTGACCCTGACTCTTTCTCTAAAACTCACCCTAGCTCTAAACATCACCTTAACCATAAACATAACCCATACACTAGATCCAGCCCTAACCCTAACCATAAAACTAGCCTGAATTGTAAATCCAGTTCTTACATTCGAATTAGCCTGAAACCTAACACAAAACCTAACTGTAATCTGAGCCCTAACTCTAGATTTAACCAAAACTCTAAATTTAAATCTAGCCCTAATCCTAAACCTAGTGCTAAACTAATCCCTTATCCTAAGCCAAACCTCACCCTAATGCTACCGTAGTTCTAACCCTAATTCTTAGCCTACACAAAACCCTAACTTTAGTACTAGTCCTAACCCTAGGCATAATTCTATTTCTAACCCTGTCCCAAAAGCCAAAGCCTAACCATGACCCTTATTCTGACCCTAAAACTAACCCTAGCTTTAAGCCTGACCCTAATTCTAAACCAAACCCTAACACTAGCCCTACTGGTAAACCTATACCTAACCTAACCATAATACTAGCACTAGACCTAAACTTAATCCTAAATATAGCCATAACTTTTTAAAACCTAGCCCTAGCCCTAACAATAGTCATAAACCTAATGCAAAGATTAACCCTACCCCTAGACCTAACCCTAGTTCTAATTCTAGCCCTAACCCTAAACCCAATGCTAACCAGAAAACTGACCCTGATCTTAACACTAACCTTAGCTCTAATTATATCCTAACCCAAAACCTAACCCTGTCTGTAGAACTATCTATAACCCTAACTCTAAAACTAGCCATAACCATAAGCCAGGCTCTTTCATTACCCATAGCCATAATGCTAACCATAAATCTTACAATAAACTTAGCTGTAATCCTAGGCCTAAGATTAACCCTTATCAAAAATCTAGCCCAAAATCTAAACCTAACACTTGCCCTAGACCTAACCCTAGCTCAAACTCTATCACTTACCCTAAACATAACCCTAGCTCTAAACCTAACCCTAACTCTAGCCCTAATCCTAATTGTAACCAAGTCTTAGATTTAAACATAATCCTGAACCAAATTCTAATCCTAGCCCTAACCATAACCCTAACCATAGCCCTTACTGTAACCTTAACCCTCATCTTAGCAAAAACCCTAGCTCAACCTTTAACACTTACCTTAACCCTAATCCTAGCCCTAACATTAACACTATGCCTAACCCTAAGTCTAGTCCTAATCTTAAGATTAACCCAAGACCTAATAATAGCACTAACCCTATCCATTATCCTAAATATAAGCCTAAACCAAATGCTTACCTTACATCACATCCTAACCCTATCCCTAACACTAACCTTATACATTACTCTAAACCTAACATGAGTCCTAAACCTAACCCTATTCATTACTCTAACCCTAAACCTCAACCTAACCCTAACCATAAAACTAGCCCTAATTGTAAAGCTGATTCTTAACCCTAATGCTAATTCAACCCCTAACTCTAAACCTAAACCCAAACTAAGCCCCAACCCGACTCTGAACTTAATAATATACCCAGCTCTAAACATTACCCCTACAATGAACCTAACCATTACACTCGACCTAGCCATAAACCTAACCCTAAAACTATCTCTAAACATAACCCTAGACCTGACTTTAGCCCTAGATGTAATCCTAGCCCCAACACTAGCAAAAATCTTAGCCCTCATCCTAGCCCTAAAGCTAGCCTTAATCCAAACACTCACCCTTACCCTAGCTCTATCCTTAATTTTAAAGCTCATTCTAGATCAAAACCTAGATATAACCCCATCACTTCTCCTAAAATTAACTCTACATTTAACACTAACACTAAACTTAACCCTAGACCTAAACCTAACACTAACCCAAACGCTAATAATAGCCCTAATTTAGCCCTAACTCTAACCCTACCCCTAACCCTAGCCTTAAGACTAACTTTCACTCTATTCCTATTTCTCTTTCTAACCCTATCTGTTTCCGTAACCCTCACACTAGCCCTAACCTTAGCCCTAAACCTGGCCAAAGCCCTAACCCTATATCTAACCATAACTCTAAATATAACCCTATACTTGAGCCTAAACCTCACCATACCACTTACCAAACAGAACTGTTAATCCTAAAACTATCCCTAACCCTAGCCTTAGGCCTATTAGAAAACCGAGCCATTGATCTAATCCTAATCCTTACCCTATACCAAACCCTACCCCTATAACTAGCCATAACCCTAGCTCTAATTCGACTCCTAGGCCTAACACTAACCCTGAACCTGACTCTTATCCAAACACTAAACCTATCTCTAAATATCACCCTAACCCTAAGCTAATGCTAACACCATTCCTAGCCCAAACCCTAACCATAAAACTGACCCTTATTGTAACACTAGTTCTTACATTGGCCATAGCCCTAATCTTAGTCATACCCTAACACAAAAATAGCACTAATCCAAGCCCTAACACTAAATTTTAACCTAACCCTAACCCTAATCTTTGCCAAAAACATAACCCTAAACATAACCCTAAACCTAGGACTAACCCTATCCCTTACCCTAAGCCTAACCATATGCACAATGTTAACCTTAGTTCTAATCCTATACTTTAGCCTAAAGCAAACACTAACCCTATTACTAAACCTAACCCTAGCCCTCATTCTATCCTAACCTAACATTCTAACCTAACCCTAAGCCTAAGCCTAACACTAACACTAGCCCTAACCCTAATGCTAATCATATAACTAGCACTCACCCTAAACCTAGGACTAAAACAAAACTGAGCAATACCCTATCCCTAAAACTTAACTTAAACAAAACCCTAACACTACACCTAGTCAAAACCTAGCCCTTTTTTTGTGTCCTAACTCTAACCTTAAAACTTACTCTGACCCTGACTCATATTCTAGCAGTCACCATAGCACTAAACACAAACCTAAATTTAAACAAAAACATAAATGTAACCCTAGCTTTAACTTGAGTCATAACCCTAACCTTAAAACTAACCATGACTCTTACTCATATTCTAACAGTCACCCTAGCTCTAAAAACTGCCCTCATCTTAAACTGAACCCTATCAGTGAACCTAGTCCTTATTTGAGTGCTAACCCTAACCATAAAACTAATCCTTACTCTTACTCTGATCATAGCACTAAATTAACCCAATACCTAGCCCTAATCTGAGTCATAACCAGAGTTTAAACCTAAACCTAACCCTAACCCTAGCCCTAATCATAACCATAATCCTAGCCCTAACACTAGCTCTAACCCTATCCATGGCCATAACCATTAACCTAAACTTAATGCTAACCATAGGCCTAAACCTAACCCTATCCCTAATCCTAAACCTATCCATTACCATAAACCAAACTTAAAAACCTGAACCTCACTTTATCATTACCCTAACTCTAACTCTAATGCTAATTTGAGCCCTAAATTTAAGCCTTAACCTATCCCAAACCCTAACTCAGACCCTGACCCTAAAAATATCCCTAGCTCTAAACCTGACACTAACCCTAAACCTAACCCTTACACTCAGGTAGCCATAAACTTAACACTAAAACTATCTTTAACCAAAACCATGGACCTGATATTAGCCTTAGCCCTAATCCTAGCCCTAACCTTGAAAAAACACTATCCCTCATTTTAGACAAAAACATAGCCTTATTTATAACCCTAATCCTAACCCTAACCCTAATTCTAACCCTCACCCTATTTTTAAACCTAGCTACAATGCCATCCCTTAGCCTATACGTAACCCTAATTATAACCTTAACACTAGGCCTGAGCTGAACGCTAACCTAGCCATAATTCTAGCCCTAATTTAACCCTATCCCTAATCCAAACCCGAACCTTGGCCCTAAGACTAACTCTTATCTCACACTAGCTATATCCCTAGTTCTAACCCTATCCCTTTCAGAACCCTAACCTAGCCCTAATCCTAGCCCTAATCATAGCCATAACCCTTGCTTAATCTTTATATCTAGCCTTAATCCTAGAACTAACCATAACTGTAAAACTAACACTGAGCCTAAACCTAAGCATAACCTAAACACTGGCCCTAACTCTAACACTAATCATAAAACTAACTGTAACCCTAACCCTATCAGTAAAACAAAACTGAGCAATAGCCCTAACATAAACTTTAACTTAACACCAAACCCTAGCACTACACCTAGACCTAACCTTAGCCGTTATTCGAGTCATAACCTTAACTTTTAATACTAACCTTGACTCTGACTCATATACTAAAACGCATCCCAGCTCTAAACACCACCCTAACTTTAAACCGAACCCTTACAGTAAGTCTAGCATTATTTTGAGTCCTAATCTTAAACCTAAAAGTAACCCTCATCCTGATTATGAACCTAACACTAATACTAGCTCTAAATATAACCCTAACCTTAAAACTAATTCTAACACTGGAGTTTTAACCCCTAATCAAAACACAAGAATTAACCATAATTGTAACCCTAGTTCTTACATTAGCCGTTTCTCTAACCCTAGCCCTAAACCTATTACAAAACTAACCATAATCAGAGCCCTAAACCTAGCTTTAACTCTAAACTTTGCCCTAACTCTAGCCCTAACCCTAGCTCTAAACCCATCCCTTAGCCTTAGCCAAACCTTAAACCCAATGCTAACCCTAATCCTTAACCTAACCCAAACCCTAACCCTATTACTAGTCCTAACCCTAGCACTCATTCTAGCTATAAACAAAGCCCAATTCCTAACCATAACCCTGATTTTTATTCTGATCCTAACACTAATCATAGGTCTAAACCTGAACCTAACCCTAAACAGAAACCTTACACTAGCCCTACTGGTAACCTCATACCTACACCTAACCCTAATATAAGCCCTAGACCTAAACTTAATCCTAAATCTAGTAATAAATCTTGCCCTAGACCTAAAAAATACTTAGTCCTATCCCTAACAGTAACCCTTAAACTAATCCAAACAGTGACCCTTCCCCTATACCTAACCTTGTTCTAATTCTGGCTTTCACCCTAACCCTAACACTAACCTGAACACTGACCCTGATACTAACACTAAACCTAGTTTTAAGCCTGACAATAAACCAAAATCTACACCTTACAATTGACTTAGCCATAACCTTTACCCTACAAGTAGCAATAATTGGATCCCTAAATCTTACATTACCTATAGCACTAACCCGAGGCCTAAGACTAAATCTAACTCTCCCTATTTCTAAACATATCCGTTAGCTTAACCCTAACCTAGCACTAACCCTTGTCCTGTTCGTAGACCTAGCCTTAATGCTAGATTCAATGATAAGTCCAAATCTAACCCTAAGCCTAAGCCTAAACCTAAGCCCAAAACTAACCCTAATCCTAACCCTAAGAAGAACCATAACTCTAACCCTAACATTGAATCTAACCCTAACACTAAACCTTCCAGTAAGCCTATCCCTAGAACTAACCCTAAAACAAACAATAACCCTAACACTAACACTAACCCTAACCCTAAGAGAAAACATAATACTAATCTTAACACTAAACACAAAACTACCCCGAAAACTAACCATAATGCAAACCTTAACCCTAACACTAATCCTAACACTACCCTAATTTTTACCATAACGTTAACTCAAGCACTAACCCTAAATATAACAAACCCATACTGTAAGCTAACACTAAACCTAATCCTAACGCTAACATTAAGACTAACGCTAACCCTAACCCTAAAACTAACTATAAACCTAACACTAACCTATAACTATAACCCTAATACTAACACTAAACCTAACACTAACCATAACCCTAAATTTAACCCAAATTCTAACACTAAAACTAACCCTAATACTAAATATTAACTCTAATACTAAACCTAAAACTAAACCTACCTATAAACCTTACCCTAACCGTAAATATTACCCAAACTCTAACTCTAACCATAACACTAAACCTAACACTAAACCTAACACTAAACCTAACACTAACAATAACCCTCAGCCTAACACTAACTCTAATATTAACCCTAACTCTAACCCTAACCCTAAACTTAACCCTAACATAAACCCTATTACTAATCCTAAACCTAACCCCAATGCTAACCTTAACACTATATCTATCCCTAACCCTAATCCTAAGCATAACATTAACCCTAATCATAAACCTAACCCTAATATTACCCTAAACTTATCCGTAATACTAACACTATTGTTTACCCTAATCCTTACCCTAACATTAACACTAACCCTAGAGTGAGAGGGGGAACATGGCGGCCGGCGAGGAAGCAGCGATTCTAACGTCTCCACTTTAACCGGATAAGAAAGACCCATCGGAACAGCGGCAGCCTACCTACGGAGGAACTTCTAGCATAATTCCCTGAAGAAGAGAGCTGCCGTGAACTGGTAGGTTTATTGGAAGTGACAGTTTGTCCCAGAGAAGTGGATTTTGGACGGCCACGCGGGCACAGAAATCTAGTCCCACAGACATCAGCTGCTCCCGCAAGCGGCTCCCCGGGGAGGTTTAGCTCTTGCTCTGGGAGGAGCCGCATCACCCACCCGGTTCCTAACCACGCGGCCACAGCTACCCGAATAGACAGGTGGCCCCGCGGCGGGTGCAGAAATCATCTTCCGTAAACAGCAGCCGTTTTTTGCAAGCAGCGGACACCCAGAGCGGCTTGGCCCGCCCTGTCCAAACCGGAATTCGGCCTCCGCCATTCGGGCTCCCCCTGGGAGGCCCAGTGCTCGCTCTTGGAGCAGTCTCATCACCCACCCGGTTCCTAACCACGCGGCCACAGCTACCCGAATAGACAGGTGGCCCCGCGGCGGGTGCAGAAATCATCTTCCGTAAACAGCAGCCGTTTTTACAAGCGGCGGACACCCGGAGCGGCTTGGCCCGCCCCACCCGAACCGGAATTTGGCCTCCGCCATCCGGGCTCCCCTGGGAGGCCTAGTGCTCGCTCTGGGAGCAGCCGCATCACCCATCCGGTCCCTAACCACGCGGTCGCAGCTTCCCGGCTCTACAGGTGGCCCCTCCAGCGGGCGCAGAGGTCCAATCCCGCAACCACCAGCAGCTTCTGAAAGCGGCGGCGGCCCGGAGCGGAGTGGCAGCCCAAACCAGCAGACGCCTCTGCCATATCGGCTCTCCTGGGAGGCCCTGCTTTCGCTCGGCGAACAGCCAAACCACCCGCTCGGATCTTAACCACGCAGACACAGCTACCCCGCTTTTCACGTGGCTCCCGGTGGCCCGACTCAGCTAGAAGGATCCCCGCATGGCCCCGTACATGGCCATGCCCTCCGGGCTCTGCTAATAGCCCCACACACCTGGCGAACAACCGGGAAACTTCAAAATCTCTCTGTGGGCGTGACCACAAGGATCAAAGGACTCTCGACACCCAACTCCCCTTACTGCCAGAGTCGGGCAGACCTGAGACCCACCAACGGAACAGGCCTAGAGGCCTGCCAGCATGGTAGATACGCCACTCCATTTGGAGTAGGGGGGCAGAGCAGAGCAGCCGCCCGCATCCGGATCAGGCCCAACGATGCGAGGGGGTGATAGTCATATCGCCACAATTGGAGGGGGGACAGAGCAGAGCCGCCACCCGCTCCCGCAGGGTGGGCAGACCTGCGAACAACAGGCAGAGCAGGCCTAGCGACCTGCCAGCGCGGTATTGAGATCACCCCAACTAGAGAAGGAGTACAGCTACTACCCGCCCTGCAAGGGAGATTTTTCAACTATACAAGAGCAATATAAATAATTAGGGGGAAAAACTCATAAACACAACAGTTTCACCAAGCAGAAAGATACGTGAGCAGCATGAAAAGACAAGGAAAGAAAGGACCACAAGCAATGCAGGTCAACTCAACTTTCGAAGAGGTAATAGCTGCAACAGATGGAATGTCTGATAAAGAGTTCAGGATATATATGCTTCAGATGATCTGGAGTCTCAAGGAAGACATGAGACAGCAAAATCAGACAATGAAAGATCACATTGACAAACAAATCCAGGAAGTAAAAGATCAATTTCACAGGGAGATAGAGGTAATAAAAAACAAACAAATTGAAATCCTAGAAATGCAGGAATCATTAAACCAACTTAAAAACTCAATTGAGAATACTACCAGCAGATTAGATCACTTAGAAGAGAGAACATCAGACAATGAAGACAAAGTATTTCAACTGGAAAAGAACATAGACAGCTGAGCAAGTCTGCTAAGAAATCATGAGCAGAACATCCAAGAATTATGGGACAATATCAAAAGACCAAATTTAAGAGTCATTGGGATACAGGAAGGCACAGAGCTCCAAACTAAAGGAATAAACAGACTATTCAATGAGATTATACAAGAAAACTTCCCAGACTTGAAGAATGAGACAGAATCACAAATCCTAGAAGCCTACAGGACGCCGAATGTGCAAAATAATAAGAGATCCACACCTAGACACATTATAATGAAGATGTCCAACATACAGAATAAGGAGAGAATTTTAAAAGCTGCAAGAGAAAGAAAGCAGATTACATTTAGGGGCAAACCAATCAGGATAACAGCTGATCTCTCAACACAGACCCTGAAAGCTAGAAGATCCTGGAATAACATATTTCAAACACTGAAAGAAAATGGGTTCCAACCAAGAATCGTGTATCCGGCGAAATTAAGCTTCAGGATAGAAGATGAAATTAAAACCTTCCATGATAAACAAAAGTTAAAAGAATTCGCAGCTAGAAAACCATCTCTTAAAAAAATCCTTGGCAAAACATTACAGGAAGAGGAAATGAAAAATAACATTGAAAACCAACAATGGGAGATAGGACAGTAAAGGGGGGAAAATAGTCAAAGAGGATAACAAATCAGGTTTAGAAACATCAATAAACAAATATGGCTAGAAGAACAAATCATATCTCAATAATAACCCTAAATGTTAATGGCTTAAATTCACCAATTAAGAGACACAGGCTAGTAGAATGGATCACAAAAGAAGACCCAACAATATGCTGCCTACAGGAGACACATCTGATAGAAAAAGATATTCATAGACTGAAGGTGAAAGGTTGGGAAAAATCATACCACTCATATGGAATGCGGAAACAAGCAGGAGTGTCCATACTCATATCTAATAAAATAGATTTCAAGCCAAAGTTAATCAAAAGGGATAAAGAAGGACACTTCATACTGCTCAAGGGAACCATACACCAACAAGACATAACAATCATAAATATATATGCCTCAAATAATGGTGCAGCTGTGTTCATCAAGCAAACTCTCCTCAAGTTCAAGAGTCTAATAGACCACCATACAGTAATCATGGGAGACTTCAACACACCTCTCTCACCACTAGACAGATCTTACAAACAAAAGTTAAATAAAGAAACTATAGAACTCAATAACACAATTAACAACCTAGACTTAATTGACATATATAGACTATACCACCCAAAATCAAGTAGTTACACTTTTTTCTCAGCAGCACATGGAACCTTCTCAAAAATAGACCATATATTATGTCACAGGGCAACTCTTAGACAATATAAAGTGGTAGAGATAATACCATGCATCTTATCTGATCATAATGGAATAAAACTGAAAATCAATGATAAAAGAAGGAAGGAAAAATCAAGCATCACTTGGAGAATGAACAATAGGTTGCTGAATGATCAATGGGTTTTAGAAGACATCAAGGAGGAAATTAAAAAATTCCTAGAGTTAAATGAAAACACAGACACAACATATCGGAATCTATGGGACACATTGAAAGCAGTTCTAAGAGGAAAATTCATTACTTGGAGTTCATTCCTCAAAAAAAGAAAAAACCAACAAATAAATAATCTCATACTTCATCTCAAAATCCTAGAAAAAGAAGAGCAAAACAACAGCAAAAGAAGTAGAAGGCAAGAAATAATTAAAATCAGAGCTGAAATAAATGAAATTGAAACAAAAGAAACAATTGAAAAAATTGACAAGACTAAAAGTTGGTTCTTTGAAAAAATAAATAAAATTGACAGACCCTTAGCCATGCTAACGAAGAGAAGAAGAGAGAGAACTCAAATTACTAACATACGGGATGAAAAAGGTAATATCACAACAGACACTTCAGAAATACAGAAGATAAGCAGAAATTATTTTGAATCCTTATACTCCAATAAAATAGAAGATAGTGAAGGCATAGATAAATTCCTTAAGTCTTATGACCTGCCCAGATTGAGTCAGAAGGATATAGACAACCTAAACAGACCAATAACAATAGAGGAAATAGAAGAAACCATCAAAAGATTACCAACTAAGAAAAGCCCAGGACCGGATGGGTATACAGCAGAGTTTTACAAAACCTTTAAAGAGGAACTAACACCAATACTTTTCAAGCTATTTCAGGAAATAGAAAAAGAGGGAGAACTTCCAAATTCATTCTACGAGGCCAACATCACCCTGATTCTGAAACCAGACAAAGACACTTCAAAGAAAGAAAACTACAGACCAATATCTCTAATGAACCTTGACGCAAAAATCCTCAATAAAATTCTGGCGAATCGGATTCAAATACATATCAAAAAAATTATACATCATGATCAAGTAGGATTCATCCCTGGGATGCAAGGCTGGTTCAATATACGGAAATCAATAAATGTTATTCACCACATCAATAGACTTAAAAATAAGAACCATATGATCATCTCGATAGATGCAGAAAAAGCATTCGACAAAGTACAGCATCCCTTTATGTTCAAAACTCTAGAAAAATTAGGGATAACTGGAACATACCTCAACATTGTAAAAGCAATCTACGATAAGCCACAGGCCAGCATCATTCTGAATGGAGAAAAATTGAAGGCATTCCCTCTAAGATCTGGTACAAGACAGGGATGCCCTCTCTCACCACTTCTGTTCAACATAGTCCTCGAAACACTGGCCAGAGCAATTAGACAGATGAAAGAAATTAAAGGCATAAAAATAGGAAAAGAAGAACTTAAATTA
Source organism: Ictidomys tridecemlineatus (assembly GCF_052094955.1). NCBI lineage: Eukaryota > Metazoa > Chordata > Mammalia > Rodentia > Sciuridae > Ictidomys > Ictidomys tridecemlineatus. The sequence continues at coordinate 119,670,279 of NC_135480.1, read as the reverse complement.
TCACTATTTGCAGATGATATGATCCTATACCTAGCAGACCCAAAAGGGTCTACAAAGAAGCTATTAGAGCTAATAAATGAATTCAGCAAAGTGGCAGGATATAAGATCAACACGCATAAATCAAAGGCATTCCTGTATATCAGTGACAAATCCTCTTAAACGGAAATGAGGACAACTACTCCATTCACAATATCCCCCCAAAAAATAAAATACTTGGGAATCAACCTAACAAAAGAGGTGAAAGATTTATATAATGAAAATTATAGAACCCTAAAGAAAGATATAGAAGAAGACCTTAGAAGATGGAAAAATATATTCTGCTCATGGATAGGTAGAACTAACATCATCAAAATGGCGATATTACCAAAAGTTCTCTATAAGTTCAATGCAATGCCAATCAAAATCTCAATGGAATTTCTTGTAGAAATAGATAAAAGAATCATGAAATTCATATGGAATAATAAAAGACCCAGAATAGCAAAAACAATGCTAAGCAGGAAGTGTGAATCAGGCGGTATAGCGATACCAGACTTCAAACTATACTACAGAGCAATAGTAACAAAAACAGCATGGTACTGGTACCAAAACAGGCGGGTGGACCAATGGTACAGAATAGAGGACACAGAAACCAATCCACAAAACTACAACTATTTTATATTTGATAAAGGGGCTAAAAGCATGCAATGGAGGAAGGATAGCATCTTCAACAAATGGTGCTGGGAAAACTGGAAATCCATTTGCATTAAAATGAATCTGAACCCCTATCTCTCGCCATGCACAAAAGTTAACTCAAAATGGATTAAGGAGCTTGATATTAAATCAGAGACACGGCATCTGATAGAAGAAAAAGTTGGTTATGATCTACATACTGTGGGATCGGGCCACAAATTCCTCAATAGGACACCCATAGTGCAAGAGTTAACAACTAGAATCAACAAATGGGACTTACTCAAACTAAAAAGTTTTTTTCTCAGCAAAAGAAACAATAAGAGAGATAAACAGGGAGCCTACATCCTGGGAACAAATCTTTAATCCACACACTTCAGATAGAGCCCTAATAACCAGAATATACAAAGAACTCAAAAAATTAGACAATAAGATAACAAATAACCCAATCAATAAATGGGCCAAGTACCTGAACAGACAGTTCTCAGAGGAGGACATACAATCAATCAATAAGTACATGAAAAAATGCTCACCATCGCTAGCAGTTAGAGAAATGCAAATCAAAACTACCCTAAGATACCACCTCACTTTAGTAAGATTGGCAGCCATTAGGAAGTCAAACAACAATAAGTGCTGGAGAGGATGCGGGGAAAAGGGCACTCTTGTTCATTGCTGGTGGGACTGCAAATTGGTGCAGCCAATTTGGAAAGCAGTATGGAGATTTCTTGGAAAGCTGGGAATGGAACCACCATTTGACCCAGCTATTCCCCTTCTCGGTCTATTCCCTAAAGACCTAATAAGAGAATGTTACAGAGACACTGCTACAACGATGTTCATAGCAGCACAATTCACTATAGCAAGATTATGGAATCAGCCTAGATGCCCTTCAATAGATGAATGGATTAAAAAAATGTGGCATTTATACACAATGGAGTATTACTCTGCATTAAGGAACGACAAAATCATAGAACTTGGAGGGAAATGGATGGCATTAGAGCCGATTATGCTAAGTGAAGCTAGTCAGTCGTTAAAAAACAAATACCAAATGACCCCTTTGATATAAGGGGAGTAAACAAGGACAAGGTAAGGATGAAGAGCTTGAGAAGAAGATTTACATTAAACAGGGATGAGAAAAGGGGAGGGGAGGGGAGGGGAGGGGAGGGGGGATAGTAGAGAATAGGACAGACAGCAGAATACATCAGACACTAGAAAGGAAATATGTAAATCAATGGAAGGGTAACTGATGTGATACAGCAATTTGTATACGGGGTACAGTTGGGAGTTCATAACCCACTTGAATCAAACTGTGAAAGATGATGTATTAAGAACTGTGTAATGTTTTGAACGACCAACAATAAAAAAAAAAACTAACCCTAGGCCTAAGCAAGCCTGCACCTTGAACCTAAGAAGAACCCTAACCCAAACACTTATCCTAAACCTAACCCTATTCCTAACCCTAACACTAATCCTAAACCTAGCCCTAACCCTAACACTAAACCAAACAGAAATCCTAATCCTAACCCTAACACTAACCCCTAATGCAAAACCTAACACTAAAACTAACCATATTTCAAAACCTAATACTAAACTTAACCCTAACTTAACACTAACCCTACACTTAAACTTAACATAAACCCTAAGCCTAACCCTAAACTTAAGACTAACCCTAACCCTAAACTTCACCCTAACACTAATTTTAACCCTAAACCTAACCCTAAATATAACACTAAACCTAACACTAACCCTAAGAGTAGCCATAACCCTAAAACTAGCCCTAACCATAATCCTAACCCTAATGCTACCCCTAGCACTAACCTTAAACCTACTGTGTTGCTAATCCTAACAATAACACTAACTCTAACCCAATCTTAACACTAAGCCTAACCCTAAACCTAACCCTAACAAAACCTCTAACCCTAACCCTAAACCTAACAAAAACCTAACAAAAACCATAAAACTAACCCTAAACCTAAACTTGAGGCTTAAACTAACCTTAACCCTAACATTACCATAACACTAACCATAAATGTAAGCATATATCTAAAACTAACTCATTCCATAACCCTAACCTTAACCGTAAAACTAACCCTAACCCATCCATAAACCAATCACTAACCCTAACCCTAACCTAAACCTAAACCTAACAAACCCTAACCTACATCTTAACCTAACTATAACAATATCATTTACACAAAACATAACTGTAAATTCTAACCCTAATCCAAACACTAAACCTAAAGCTGCCCCTAAACATAAACTATTGCTAACCCTAAAATAAACAAAAACACTAACAGTAACCCTAAACATACAGTAACCATAAAACTATCCCTAACACAAAACCAAATCCTAACTCTAACTTTAACCTTAAAAATAACCCTAACCCTTACCATAACACTACCATAATCCTAACCCTAACCCTAATATTAACGCTAAAGCTAAGCCCTAACACTAACACTATTTTTAACCCTAATACTAACCCTAACACTAAAACTAAACCTAAGCCTAAGCCTAGTCACAACCCTAAATTTAAGAAAAAACCCTAACCCTATAACTAAATCTAAACCTTATCCTAACCCTCACCCTAACACTAAACCTAAAACAACCCTAAACCTAACCAAAACACTAACCCTAATCCAACACCAACCCTAATACTAACACTAGCCACAAAACTAACCCTAATGCAAAACCTAACTCTAACACTAACCCTAACCCTTAACCTAATCCTACACGTAACCCTCACCTAACACTGACACTAACCCTTAACTTAACACAAACCCTAAGCCTAACCCTAGAACTAACCCTAACAGTAATCCTAATGCTAACACTTATTCTAAAACTAACCCTAACCCAAACTCTAATTCTAACTGAAACTCTAACACTAACTGTAACCCTAAAACTAAACCCAACACTAAGTCTAATCCTAAACCTAACACTAACCCTAACCCTAAAACCAAAACTAATACTAACGGTAACCCAAACACTAACCCGAACAATTAACCTGACCATAAACATAACCCTGAACAAAACACTAATCTTAAGAATCACTGTAACCCTAACACTAGCCCTAACCATAATCATAATCCTAATGCTACCACTAACAGTAACTCTAAACCTGCTGTAATGATAACCCTAACAGTAATCCTAAACCAAACCCAACCCAAACACTAAACATAACCTAACAAAAACTTAACCCTGAACTTAAAACTAACCCTAAAAGAAACCCTAACCCTAAACCTAAAACTAAACCTAATGCTTAAACTAACTCTAACCCTAACCATAACATTACCCTAACACTAACCATAAATCTAATTCTAAAAAGAACACATACCCATTCTCTAACCCTAACCTTAAACCTAACACATACCATAACACAAAATTAACACTAACACTAACCCTAAGCCATCAGTAACCCTAACACTAACCTAACCCTAACCCTAAATCTAAACCTAAAACGAACCCTAACTGTAACCCTAACCCTAACACTAAACCTCAACCTATCCCTAAATTTGAACTGTTGCTAACCCTAACCCTAAGCCTAACACTAACACTAACCATAACCGTAAACTAACCTGAACCCTAAACCTAGGCCCTAAGTAACTAAAACCTAACACTAACCCTAAAACTTACAACTACTCCTAACTCTAACACTAATTATAACCCTAACACTAACACTAACCCTAAAACACACCCTAACCCTAACACTAACCCTAACCCAACCCTAACACTAAACCTAAAACTAACCATATTACTAACCGTAATGCAAACCAAAACACTTACACCTAACCTACACCTAACCCTAACCCTAATTCTACAAGTAACCCTATTCTAACACTAACCATATCCCTAACACGCACCCTAACACTAACACTAACCCTAAAACTAGCCTAAACCTCACACTGACACTAACCATAACCCTAATACTAACGGTAACCCTTAACCTAACTCAAACCCTAAACCTAAAACAAATTCTATGTCTAAACCAAACCCTAACATGAATACAAAAACTAACCCCAAACCTAACACTAATCCTAACCTTAACACTACAGTTAACAATAAACCTAACCCTTACAATAACCTGACCCTAAACCTAACACTAAACCTAAACCTAACACTAAACCTAACCCTAACCCTACAGTTAACACTGAACCTAACCCTTACCATAACCTGACCCTAATTCTAACACTAAACCTAAACCTAAAACAAAACCTAACCCTAACTCTAACACTACCCCTAACCTTAACACTAACACAAAACTTAACTCTAAATCTAACTAAAACCCTAACACTAACCATGATCCTAAACCTAATCCTAAGTCTAACGCTAATCGTAAACATAACCCAAACACTAACCCTAACACAAACCTAACCCTAACACAAAACCTAACACAAATCCTAACCCTAATCTTAACCCAAACCCTAAAACAAACACTAACCCTAAACCCTAACCTTATAATTAATCCTAAACCTAACAATAACCCTAGTAGTAACCCTAACACTGAACCTAACCTTAAAAATAACCCTAACCCTAACCCTAACCCTAACACTAACACTAAACCTAAGTCTAAACCTAATACTAACCCAAACACTAACCATAACCCTAAAAAAACAATAACACTAACACTAAACCTTACCCAAACACTAACACTAACACTAACTGAAATCCTAAACCTAACATTAACCCTAACCCTAACCTTAGCCATTATCCTAACCATAATTTTAACCCTAACACTAATTCTAATTCTATCTTTAACACAAAAACTATCCGTAACCATAAAACTTACCCTAACACTAAACATAACCCTAACCCTAACACTAATATTATAAACCTAACACTAACACTAACACTAAACTTTAATCCAACCTTAACCCTAACCCTAACCCTAAAACTAACAATAATCCTTTTCCCAAACCTAACACTAATCCTAACTCAAACCCTAAGTCTAACCCTAACTCGAACACTAACAAAAATTTTAACCCTAATACTAACACTAACTGTAAAACTAACCCTAACCCTAACCCTAATTCTAACAATAATCCTAACCGTAACACTAACACTAACACTACCCCTACCCCTAACCATAATACTAACATTAATACTAACTTTAAACCGTACCATAATTATAAAACTAAACCTAACCATAATTCTAACACTAAATATAAGGCTAATTCCATCTGTAACCCTTACACTAACCCTAACCTTGAACCTAACAAAAGCCTATCCGTAAACATAACCCTAACACAAACCCTAAACCTAATCTTCACACTAAACCTAAAACTAAACCTAAGCCTAACTTTAACCCTAATGCTAATATTATCCCTAAACCTAACACTAACTAAAACTAACCCTAAAACTAAGCCTAAACCTAACCTTTACCCTATAACTAACTCTAACAATAATTCTGTCACTAAACCTAACCATAAACCTAACATTAATTCTAACCATAACACAAACCCTAACTCTAAAACTACTGTAGAACTATCCCTAACACTATAATTAAACCTAACACTAACCCTAACACAAACACTATAACAAACCTAAGCCTAACTTTAACCCTAACCCTAACACTCACCTAACCCTAACCCTAACACTAAGACTTACCATATCACTAACCTTAACACTAATACTAACCCTATCCCTACTCCTATTACCTTAAACTTAACACTAACTTTAAAATTAACCCTAAACCTAACACTAAAACTACCTTAACCTTAACCCTAATGCTAATACTAACAGTAATCTTAACCTAAACCTAATTCTAACACTAACCCTAAAACAAAATTTAACACTAACATTAACCCTAACCCTATCATAATCCTAACTGTAACACTAACTCTAACAATAACCCTATCCTTAATCTTAAATAAAACCCTAAACCTAACCCTAACACAAACCATAAAGCTAACCCTAATCTTAAGCCTAACACTTACCATAACACTAACCTTAACCCTAAACCTAACCCTATCACTAACCTTAATGCTACTCTGAACACTAATCATAACACTAAACCTAAACCAAACTCTAACCCTAATACTAAACCTATTCCTAAAACTAACACTATAATAAAACCTAACCCTAACCCTAACACAAACACTAACAGTAAACCTAATCTAACCCTATAACTCACCTAAAACCTAACCCTAACCCAAACACTCACCATAAACCCTAACCCTAACACAGACACTAATTTTACCCTAACACTAACCCTAACCCTAATCCTAGTGCTTAACTTAACCATAACATGAACTTTAAACTTAACCCTAACCCTAAACCTAAATTTAAAACTAACCCTAACCTTAACCCTAACCCTAACACTAACCTTAACCCTAAACCCAAGCTTAAACCTAACCCTAACCTTAACATTAACAAAAACCCTAACACTAACCCTAGCACTAACACTAATACTATCCTAACCCTAACTCTAATGCTAACAATAAACCTAACCCCAAACCAAACACTATCACTAACTATTACCCTAATCATAACCCCAAATTAACACTAACCCTAACCCTAACACTAACTCTACCCCTAATGCTAACATTCTCTAACTCTAAACCTTATCTTAATCCTAGCAGTAAACATAACATTAATTCTAAATCTAAATATAACCCTAATCTTATCCGTAACAATAACACTAACCCTAACCCTAATGCTAGCACAAACCCTAACCCTAAACTTAAACCTAACAAAAACACTAACCCTAAACCTAACACAAAATTTAACACTAACATTGACCCTAACCCTAACCTATTCCTAAGTGTAATCCTAACCCTACCGATAAATCTAACCCTAATCATAACGCAAACCCTAAAACTAACCCTAACACTAACCCTACCCTTACCATAACACTAACCTTAAACCTAAACCTATAACTAACCTTAATACTAACCCTAACCCTAAACATAACCCTAACCCTAAACCTAACTGTAACCATAACAATAACTCTAAAAGTATACCTAACCCTTACACTATAATTAACTCATACCCTAACCTTAAAACTATCACTACAACTAAACAAAATCCAAACCCTAATCTTCTCTATATAACTAACATTAATCCTAATCTTAACATGAACCGTAATTCTAACTCTAACACTAACCCTAACACTAATTCTAACCCTTATATTAACCGTAATTCTAACACAAAATATAACTCTAACCCTAAAACTAAAACTAACCCTAATCCTAATCCAAAATTTAGGATTAACCCTAAGCCTAAACCTAACGCAAAATTTAACACTAACACTAATAGTAACCCTAACATAATCCTAACCATCACTCTAACACTAACACTAAACCTAACCATAATCCTAACTCAAATTTTAAACCTAACTCTAAAACAAACCAAACCCTAAGCCTGATCCATACCCTAAAACTTACCCTAACACTAACCTTAACTGTAACCCTAACTCTTAACACTAATCTTAACATTAACCCTAACCCTAACACTAACACTAACCCATACCTATTCCTAAACATAGCATCATCTCTAAACCTAACCCTTACAGTAACTTTAACACTAACACTAATTCTAAACTTAACCCTAACCATAGCTCTTACATTTACCCTAACCATACCCCTAAGACAAACCTAACCAAAAGCCTAACGATAACCCTAACCCTAAACCTAAACGTAACCATGAGACTAGACCTAAACCTAACCTTAACACTAAGCCTAACACGAACCCTAAAACTAAACCTAACCCTAACCCTAACACTAACCCTAATGGAAACCTTAACACAAAAACTAATCCTAACATTAAGTCTAACCCTAACCCTAAACTTAACCTAAACCCCAACCCTAAAACTAACCATAAATCTAATGCTAACCCCAAACCTAACACTAAACCTAAACCTAAACCTTAACCTAAACTGAAAACTAAACCTAACCCTAACCCATTACCATTATACTAACCCTAACCCTGTATCTAACCTAACACTATCCCTAAATCTAACCTTAACCATAACACCAACCCTAGCCCTAACTCTAAACCTAATACTAAGCTTAAACCTTACCCTAACTCTAATCCTAAACCTAACCTTAACCCTAACAAAAACCCTAAACATAAAACATACCCTAACACTAACCCTAACCCTAACCCTCACATGAACCTTAAGCATAACCCTAAACCAAACACTAACCCTGGCACTTACTCTTACCCTAACACTAACACTAACACTAACACTAAATCCAACTCTAAAAATGACCTTAACCAAAACATAACCCTATCACTAACCCTAAACCTAACCCTAAATGAAAACCTAACACTAACCCTAACACTAACACTAACACTAAACCAAACCCTATTGTTGGGAGCTGGCGACCACACCCTGAAAATGGCGCTGGTTTCCTGCTTCTGCTTCTTTAGCAGTTAGAGTTGTTTGAGGTAAACAACTCCTTGTAAGGCTGTGGGGCTGGGTTCTGGCCTGCTTCCACTGCGCTGTACCTATTAGACTTTTCCACGTGGTGCTAGTTCATTGGCGGGGCTGGGTACTTAAGCCAGGGTAGACCAACCGCTCGCACTTTTTCCTGTTTTCTTATCATGCTTCAAGGGTCCTGAATAAACTTCTGAAAGAAGAATCCTGTGTCGTATTTCCCTTGCTGGCGAGGGGTCGCGACACCCTATCCCTAACACTAAACCTATTCCTAAACCTAACTGTAATCCTTACACTAACCCTAACTCTAAACATAACATTAAATTTAACCCTAATCCTTTCAGTAATTCTAACCCTTACCTAAACCTTTATCATAACCCTAATTCAAAACCTAACCCTAACATGAACCTTAACACTAAGCCTACTACAAACCCTAACACTAACCCTTAACCTAACTCTAAGTCTAAAAATAACCATAATTCTAACCCTAAACCTAACACTAACCCTAAGAATAATCCCAAACACTAACCCTAACTCTAATACTAACCTTAATAAAAACTCTAACCTATCACTAATCCTAAACCTAACTCTAAATGGAAACCTAACAGTAAACCCTAACACAAACACTAACAGTAATACTAACACTAACACAAAAACTAAACCTAATCCTAACCCTAAACCTAACACTAACCCTAATCCTAAACCTAACCGTAATCCTAACACTAACCCTAACTCTAAACCTAACCCTAATTTTAACCCTAATCCTATCAGTAATTCTAAGCCTTACCTAAACCCTAATCATAACCCTAACACAAAACCTAACCCTAAAACAAACTGTAACACTAACCCTACCACAAACCCTAACACTAACCCTAAACCTAACTCTAAATCTAACTCTAAGATTAACCCTAATCCTAACCCTTACCCTAACACTGACCCTAACCAAAATCCTAACCCTAACCTTTGCCCTAACACTAACCCTAACCCTAACTCTAACAGTAACCATAAACCTAACTATAAACGTAACACTAACACTAACCATACCCCTAACCCTAACCCTAACACTAACCCTTATTTTAACCTTAACACTAACACTAACCTTTACAGAAACCCTAACACTAACACTTACCCTAAATCTAATCCTAATTCTGTAGCCCAAACATTAAAGCTAACCCCAATTAACACAAAACCTAATCCTAATCCTAACACTAAACCTAACCCTAACACAACTTTTAACCCTATCCATAACCGTAAACCTAATTTTAATCCTAACTGTAACCCTAACTTTAAAACTAACCCTAATCTTAATTGTATCTCTAACCCTAAGGCTAACACAAATTGAACACTTACCCTAACACTAACCCAAAACCTAAGTGTAAATGTAACTATTAAATGAACCCTAACCCTAACACTAACCATAATGCTAACCCTAAACCAAACCATTACCCTAACACTAACACTAACCATAAACCCAACTTTAACCTTAACCATAAAATTAAACATAACTGTAACCATAACCATAACACTAAATCTAAACCTATCCCGAACCCTAACACTATAATTCACCTTAACCCTAACACTAACATGAACTTTAACACAAACCTTACCATAACCCTAACCATAAAACTAACACTTACTCTAACCCGAATGCTAACACAAACCCTAATTCTAAACCTAGCACTAACCATAACCCTAACCCTAAACCTCCTTACCTTAACCCTAACACTAACCCTAAACTTAACCCTTACCCTAACCCTAAACTAATTCTAACCATAATTCTAACACTAAACTTAATCCTTACCTTAAAACTAATCCTAACACTAACCCTAACACTAACCATAACTCAAAATTTAACACTAACATTAAACCTAACCCAAACCTAATCATAACTCTAACCCTAATCCTAACTCTCACCCTAACCCTAACAATAACCCTAACCCTAACTTTAACCCTTACCCTAACACTAATCTTAATCATAAGCCTTAGCCTATCACTAACTTTAATCCTAACCATAAACATAACCATAGCCATAACACTAACCCTAAACCTAAATCTAACCCTAACTCTAACTCTAAATTTATCTCTAACCCAAACACTATAATTAATGCTTACCATACACTAACACTAACCTTAACTGTAAGCCTAATCCTATCACTAAGATTAACACTAACCATAACACTAACACTAAACTTAACGATACCTTAACCCTCGCCCAAAACCTAATCCTAACCCTAACAGTTACTGTAATCTTAAACCTAATACAAACTTAATATTAACCCCCAAACTAACATTTACCTTAACCTTAACACTTAACCTAAACTTAACCTTGAACCTAACCATAAAAATAACAGTAACCCTAAACTTCCCCTTAACCATAACATTAACCCTAATCCTAAATTTAATGCAAAATTTAACAATAATACTAATCCTAACTCTATCCTAATCCAAACCATAACCCTAACCCTACCATGAACCCTAACCCTAATCTTAACTCAAATTCAAAACCAAACACTAAAATGAAATTAACCCTAACCCTAAACCTATCCCTAAACCTTACCTTAACACTAACTTTAACTGTAACCCTAACCAAAAAACTAACCTTAACCCTATACCAAATCATAACATTACCCTTCAACATATTCATAAAACTAACATGATCCATAAACCTAGATCTTACCATAACACTAAAACTAAAACTACTTCTAACCTTAACTTTAACCCTACCTATAACACTAACCCTAACCCTAAAACCAACCATAACCCTAAACCTAAAACTAACCCCAAAACCCTAACCCCAAGCATAACATTAACCCTAAACCTAACCCTAAGACTAACCCTAACCCTAACCCTAATAATAACAGTAAGCCAAACCATCACATTAACACTAACCCTAACACTAACCCTAATAATAACAGTAAACCAAACCATCACATTAACACTAACCCTAACACTAACCCTAACTCATAACCTTACCCTAACACTAATCCTAACACTATCACTAACACTAACTCTAAATGTAACCTTAACGCAAACCCTAAACCTAAAAATAACCCTAAACCTAACATTAACCCTAACCTTAACACTAACCCTAAATGTTATCCCAAACCAAAACCTAACTCTAAATTAACCTTAATACTGTCCGTAATTCTAACTGTAACCCTAATTATACCACCAACAAAAAACCTAAACCTAACCCTTAACCTACCCAAACCTTAACCCTAACACTAAAACTAACACTAACCCTAACCGTAACCCTAAGTCTAACAATAACTCTAAATCTAAACCTATCACTAACCCTTACCCTATCACTAACCCTAAACATAACCCTAACCCTAATCCTTACCTTAACACTAACACTAACCCTAACTCTAAACCTATCACTAACCCTAAGCTAACCCTAACATTAAAACTAACACTAACCCTACACCCAACCCCAACCCTAACCCTAAACCTAACCTTAATCCTAACACTTACCCTAACGCAAACCCAAACACAAACACTAAACATAACCCTGACACTAATCATAACCATAACCGTAATTCTAACATTAACTCTAATTCTTATACTAACACAAACCCTAACCCTAAACGTAACACTAACCCCAACCCTAAACTTAAACCTAACCCTAATTTTAACTGTAACCCAAACCCTAACAATAACCCTAACACTAACACAAGCACTAACACTTACCCTAACACTAACCCTAAACTTAATCCAAAACCTAAACCTAACCCTAACCTAAATTCTAACCATAATCCTTACCTTAAATATAAACCTAAGAAGCACACTAAACCTAACACTAATTCTAAATGTAAAACTAACCCTAACACTAACCCTAAACCAACCCTAAACCTAACACTAACCTTAACCCTAACCCTAATTCTAACACTAACCCTAAATGAAACCATAACCCTAACACAAACAGTAACCCTAAACGTAATGCTAACAAAAAACCTCACACTAACACTAATCCTAAACCTACCCGTAACCATAACTAACCCTAACTCTAAACCTACCTCGAAATTTAACGCAAATCCTATCCTTAATTCTAACCCTAACCCTAACCATAAACCTAACACAAAATCTAATCCTAACCGTAACCTTTATCCAAACCATAACACTAACACTACCACTAAGCCTAACCCTAACCCTAAACTTAACCCTAACACTAAACCTTACACTAACCATAACACAAACCCTAAAACAGACACTAACCCTATCCCTAACCATAAACCTTAACAAAATTCTTACCTTAACTTTAACTGTAACCCTAACCCTAAACCTAAACCTAAACAAAATTGTTACCTTAACTTTAACTGTAACCCTAACCCTAACACAAACCCTAACTTTCAACATAACACTAACCCTAACCGTAATCCTTACTCTAACGCTAAGCCTAACCCTAATCCTAAGTGTAACCCTAACCCTAACACTACCTCTAATGCTAATACAAACACTAACACTTCCCCTATCACTAACCTTAAAACTAATTCACATCTTAAAACTAACCCTAACACTAAACCTAAACTTAACCCTAATTCTAACTATAACCCTTACCCTAACCCTAAACCTAACAACAACACTAAACCTAACCCTAAACCACAACGTCAAACTAACCCAAACACTATCACTATACCTAAACATAACACTAAACCTAACATTAACATAAAAACTAACCATAATCCTAGTGCTAAACCTAACTGTAATCGTAAACCTAACACTAACCATAACTCAAAATGTAACCCTAAATCCAACCCTAAGCCTATCTGTATCCTTAAACCTAACCCTACCCCTATTCCTAGCAAAAACACTACCACTAACCCTACCACTAACCCTAAACCTAACCCAAACTTTAAAACTGACTCTTAACCCTAACCCTAAACCTATCCCTAACCCTTATCATATTCCTAACCCTAACCTCAACACTAACCCTAACCCTAACACTAACCCTAACCTTAACACTAAACTTAATATGAACCCTAATTCTAACTCTATCACTTACCTAACCCTAATACTAACCCTTGCCTTAACCCTAACACTAACCCTAAACTTAACCCTAAACCTATTCCTAAAACTAACCCTAACCCTAACCCTCAAACTAACCCTAATCCTAAATTTAATGCAAAATTTTATTCTATCACTAACCCTAACCCTAACCATCACCAAATCCTAACCATAAACTTAACATTAACACTAAACCTTACACTAAATTTAACACTGACTCTAATTCTAACCATTACCTTTACCCTAACCCCGAACCTAACACAAACACTAACCCTAATTCTAAACCTAAAAGTAAAATTAACCCTAAAACAAACCGTAAACCTAAGCCTAACACTAACCCTAATCCTAAACCTAACACTAACATTAACCCTAACCCTAATCCTAACACAAACCGTAAAAGTAACTATAAACCTAACACTAACCCTAACTCAAAATCCAACCCAAACTCTATCTGTTACCCTAAACATTTCCTGACACCTAACCCTAACACAAACTCTACGACTAACCCTAAAACTAAACCTAACACTAACCCTAATCTTAAACCTAACCCTAACTTTAAAACTAACCCTACACCTAACCCTAATCATTTTCCGAACCCTAACTCTAACACTACCCGTGAACCTAACACTAAACCTAACACTAACTCTAACCCTAACCCTAACCCTAACCTTAAGCATAACAATAACACTAACCATCAGACTTACCAAAATACTAAACCCTAACCTAAACCTAAACTTAAACACTACCCTAACCCTAACCCTACCCAAACACTAACCCTAGACCTAAACCTAAAACTAACCCTAACACTAACCCTAACCCTAAATAAAACTCTAATGCTTAATCTAATACTAACACTCATCCTAAACCTAACCATAATTCTAACACTAACTCTAACTCAAATTGAAACCCTAAATCCAACCCTAATCTTACGTGTAACCCTAATCCTAACCTTACCTCAAACCCTAACACAATGCTTACCCCTAACCCTAAAACTGCACCTTACAGTTACCCTAAACTTAAACCTAACCCTAATTCTAAAACGAACCCTAGTCCTAACTCGAAACCTAATACTAACTCTTACCTGAACCTAACTTTAACCCTAACATTAACAATAATACCAATCCTAAACCTTAACCTAACTCAAACACTTAACCTAACCATAACCTTAAACCTAACCCTAAGCCTTACCCTAACTCTAAAACTAACCCTAACATTAACCTAACACTAACATTAATCAAAACTAACCCTATCCTAACAGTAACACTAACCCTAACCCTAACCATAACAATAACCCTGATGCTAACCCTAACTCTAACCCTAATTCTAAATCCACACCAAATTTTATCTTTAACCCTAACTCTAATCCTAACACTAATCTTAACAGAAACCCTACACTATCCCTAACACTAAACCTAAAAGTAATCCTAATTCTAAACCTATCCTTAACTTGAACACTAACTTTAACCCTAACCCTAATGCTAACATTTACACTAAGCCTAACCCTAAATCTAAACATAACACTAAACATAACCCTAACCCTAACACTAACCCTAAACCTATACTTAACCCTAACACTATCGTTAAATTAACCCTAACACTAACTCTAACACTAACCATAACCCTAAAAAAACCTAACCCTTACCCTAACACTATCCTGAATCTGAAACCCAACAATAACCCTCTAACTAATTCTTAACATAACACTTACCCTAACACTAAACCTAACACTAAACCTATCCCTAAACCTAACCCTAACACTGACCCTAACCCTAAACCTAAACCTAACACTAACATTATTTCTAACAGTAACCCTAAACCTAACACTTAGCCTAACCCTTACCCTAAAACTTACCTTAACCCTAACCTTAACACTAACCATAACGGCAACTCTAAACCTATCACTAATTCTAACCCTAACCATAAACCTAAGCCTAACACTACCCCTAACCGTAAGCCTCTACTTAACACTAACATTAACACAAAAACCTAAACCTAAAAATGATCCTAACCCTAACCCTTACCCTAACACTAACCCTAAACCTAACCATAACACTAAGACTAAACCTAAACCTAACCGTAACTCTAACCATAACACTAACCTTAACCTTAGCCTAAATGCTAAACCTATCTTTAACCCTAATTCTGACCCTAATCCTATCCACAATCCTAATTGTGAAACTAACCCTAATACTAACACTAACACAAACATTAACCCTAACCCTAACCTTAACCCAAATTGTTACTGTAACAATAACACTAACCCTAACACAAACCCAAAACCTATCACTATCCCTAAAACTATCCCTATCTCTAACCCTAACACTAACACCAGCCCTAACACTAAACCTAATCCTAACCCTAATATGAACCTAATTCTAATTCTAAACCTAACCCTTACCGTAACCCTAAACCTAACCCTTCTTAAACCAAAACTTAACAATAATCATAACCTTAACCCTAAACCTAACACAGATTCTAATCTTATTCCTAAACCTAAAACTATCCCTACTCTTAACGCTAACCCTATCCCTAGCTCTAACACAAACCTTAAATCTAATCCTAAAGCCATCACTAATCTTAACACTAAACCTAACACTAATCCTAACCCTAAACCTGTCACAAACACTAGCTTGAACTATGAACCCAACCATAACCTAAATCTAACACAAATCATAACCTAACCCTAACCTTACACTAAACTTAACCATGATCTTAAAACCTACCTTAACCCTAACCCTAACCCTAAACATAACACTAACTCCAACCCTAGCCCTAACTCTAAATCGAACCCTAACACAAACCTTAACCCTAACCCTAAACAAAACCTAACCCTAACATGAATACTAACTGTAACATTAAGCCTAACCCTAACAAAAACCCTAATCTTAAACCTAACAGAAATCATAACCCTAACCCCAACACTAACTCTAAATGTTAACCTAAACCTATCATTAACACTAACCATAACCCTAACCCTATTACTAACTAACCATAACTCTAACCCTAAAGCTAACACTTACCGAAAGCCTATCCGTAACCCTAACCCTCTAACTAACTATAACACTTATAATAACACTAACCCTAAACCTAACACTAACCTAAGCCTAACCTAAAACTTAAACAAATTTTAACACTAACCCTAATCCTAAACCTCACACTAACTTTAACCCCAAAATTAACCCTATCACTAACACTAAACCTAAACCTAACCCTAAACGTAACACTAATCCTATCCCTAACCCTAACACAAAAACTAACACAAACTCTAAAATTAACTTTAACCCTAACACTAACCATAACCCTAACACAAACCCTAACCCCAAATCTAACCCTAATGCTATCCATTACACTAAAGATTATTCTAACAAAAACCGTATCTCTAACTCTATTCCTAACACTAATCCTAACCCTATCACTAACACCAAGCCTAAACTGAACCTAAACCCTAACACTAACCCTAACCCTAACACTAACACTATTCCTATCCCTAACTCTAAACCTAACCATAAACAAAACACTAACACTTAACCTTAACTTAACACTAATCATAACCCTAAAGCTAACATGAAAAGTAACCCTAAACATAATCCTAACCCCAAAACTAAAACTAACCCTAAACCTAAATCTAACCATAACCCTAAGACTAAACATAACTGTAACCCTAAAAATAACACTAAACATAACACAAACCTAAACCATAACCCTGACCCTAACCCTAACTGTAACTATAAGTCTAACACTATTTCTAACACTTACCCTTTCACAAACCCTAACCCTAATCCTAACACTTAAACAAACCCTAAACCTAACTCTAAAACTAAACCTAACCTAACACTAACCCTAACACAAACCTTAACACTAAGCCTAACCCTAAACCTAATCCTAAATCTAACCCTAGCACTAAAACAATGCTAACCCAAACCCTAAAGCTAACCATAACCCTAACCCTGAATTTTATCCTAAACCTAAACATATCCCGAATGTTAACCTTAATTCTAACCCATACCCTAACACTAACGCTAGAATTAAACCTAACCTTAACCATAAATCTAATCCTATAACTAACACTAAATCTAATTCTAACTCTAACCCTAACCAAAACAGTACCCCTAAACCTAACCTTAAACCTCACACTAAACCTAATAAAAAGGCTAATCTTAACCATAACCTTAACCCAAAACATAACCCTAACCCTAACCTAAAACAAACCCTAAGCCTAACAATAACCAAAACCCTAAGTGTAAACCAAACTCTAAAACAAACTCTAAACCTAACCCTAAACCGAACACTAATACTATCCCTAACCCAAATTCTAACACTAACTCTAACCCTAACCTTAACCCTAACCGTAATTCTTATCATAATCATAACCCTAACCCAAAACCTAAACCTAACACAAACCCTAACCCTAACCATACCCCTAACACTAACCCTGACCCTAACCCTAACCCTAACCCTTACCCTATCCCTAACACTAACCATAACCCTTACGCTATCCCTAACCCTGACAGTATCCCTAAACCTCAACCTAAACCTAATCCTTATCCTAACACTAACCCTAATCCTAACCCTAATCTTATCCCTAAACCTAACTCTAACCCTAACCCTATCCCTATCTCAATCCCTACAACTTCCCCTAAGTCAAACCCTCACCCTAATGCTACCCTAGTCATAATATTAATCCTTAACATACTGCAAAAACTAACTCTATTACTAGGCATTTCCTAGACCTCATTGTACCTTTAACCCTAATCCTAACCCTGATCCTAATTCTGAACCAAACACTAACCCTATGTCTTAACCTGACACTATAACTAAACTGAACCCTAAAACAACCTCTACCGTCAAACCTATACCTAACCCTAACAGCTACTCTAGCACTAGACCAAACCTAACCCTAAATATAGTCATAAATCTAGCCCTAGCTCAAAACAAATACCTTAAACTAGCTCTAAAAATAACCCCAAACCTAACATAAAGACCAACCCTATCCCTAGACCCAACACTAGTCTTAATTCTGGCAGTCACCAAAAACCTAATCCTATCCTGAAAAATGACCCTTAACCTGACATAAGCCCAGCTCTAAACCTTATACTAACCAAAATCCTAACCCTAACACTAGACTTATCCAAAACCCTGACCCTAAAACTTGCCATAACCATCTCTCTAGCTCTTATATTTTCCATAGCCCTAACAATAACCTTAAACCTCACACAAAACCTAGGGCTTTTCTTAGCCCTAAACCTAGCCCTAATTGTAACCCTTACCATAATCCTAGACCTAAACTTGACTTACCCTCGCCCCAGCCCTAATCGTACCTCAAGCTCTAACCTTTACCCTAAATATAACCATGAAACTATCCCTTACACTAATCCTAGGCCTAACCCTAACCCTAGCCCTTATGTTTACCCTAGCCCTTACCTAAGCTCTAACCCTATCCATTACCCTAAAGATAACCCTAACTCAATTGCTAATCCTAGAATCAACGCTAAACATATCACTAACACTAACCCTATCCATTACTCTAAATCTAACCTAAACCCTAAATCTAACTCTATCCATTACCCTAACACTAACCCTTACCCTAAAGCTAATTCAATCCTTAACCCTAAACCTTAACCTAAACCAACCTCTACCCGGACTCTGACCCTAATAATACACCTAGTTTTAAAGCTTACCTTTACCCTAAACTCATCCCTTACACTAGGCCTAGCATTACTTAAGTCTAACGATAACACTAACCATAAATCTAAAACTGACATTAGCCCTAGGTGCTATTCCTAGCCCTAGCCATAACACAAATCCTCATCTAGCCCTAAAAATAGCCTTAATCCTAACCCTAGCCCTAACCCTAATTCTAATCATTGCCCTATCTCTAAACCTAGTTATAACCCCATACCTTCCCCTAACCCTGACCCTAACCCTAAATCTAGCACTAACCCTAACCCTAGACCTAACCCTAACCGTAACCCTAACACTCACCCTAGCCCTAAATCTAGACCTAATTTAGCTCTAAACCTAAACCTAACCCTAATTCTAGCCCTAAGACTAGCTCTAAATCTCTCCCCAGACCTATTTCTAGTTCTAAATCTATCCGTTATCATAACCTCAACACTAGCCCTAAACTTAGGCCTAAGCCTAGTCATAGCACTAAACCTAGATCTAATCATAACAATAAATTTAAGCCTAAATCTCACCATAACACTCATCTTAACACTATTGACAATCCTAAAAGTAGCCCTAATTCTATCACTAGCTGTAAAACAAAACTGAGCAAAAGCCCTAATCCTATCCCTAACCATATCATAATCCAAGACATGACATTAGCCCTATCCCAAATTCTTACCCTAACCTTTACATAAACTCTAATCCTACACCTCACCTTAACCCTAGCCCTAATTGAATCTATCCCTAACTCTGATCAGTAACACTGATCCTGACTCTGACGCTAATACTAACCCTATCTCTAATCATCACCCTAAACCAAAACCTAATGTAAATAATAGACTTAGACATAATGCTAAACTTAATACTAGCCCTAATCATAACCCTAGTTCTAACATTAGCCGTAGTCCTCAAAAGCCCTAACCTAATCCAAAACCTAGCCCTAATCGGAACCCTAACCCTAGATTTATCCCTAGCTCTAACCCTAACACTAGCTCTGATACTTAACCTAAACTTAAACATAAACCTAAACTTGTCCTAACCCGAAATCTAACCCACACCATCACCCTAAGCTTCACCATAATCCTAGCCTATCCCTAGCTCTAATCTTATCCATTACCCTAAACATAACTCTACTGAATTTTAACCATATGCCTAAACCTAAACTTAGCCCTAATGTAACCATAACCCTAGTCTTAAGTGTAGCTCTAATCCAATCTATTACCCTAACTATAACCATAACCAAATTCTATTCCTAGTCCTAAACCTAACCCTATCCCTAATCCTAAACCTGTCCATTACTCTAATTCTAACCTTAATCCTAAACCTAATCATATGCATTATTCTAACCCTAACACTAACCCTAATGCTAATTTGAGCCCTACGCCTAAATCTTAAACTAAACCATACCCTAACACTGACTCTGACCCTAATAATACTCCTAGCTGTAAACCAGAGCCTAACCCTCAACCTAAAACTTACAATAGACCTGCTATAATCCTTACTTTAAAAATATACATAAACATAACCCTAGACCTGATATTAGCCCTATCTCTAATCTTAGTCCTAATTTCTAAAACTCCTAGCTTTAATCCTATCCCGAAGCCTAGCTTTAACCCTAATTCTAACATTAAAACGAGCCCTAACTCTAATTTTATCCCTTGCCCTAGCACTAAATGTAGCTATAACATCATGCCTTACCCTAACCCTAATGCTAAACCTAACCCAAGCCCTAAACCTACCACTAACCATAGCACTAATCTTAGCCCTAATTAAGCCCAAACACTAAATCTAACACTATCCGTAGCACTAAGACTAACTCTAACTCTCACTCTAGTGCTATCCCTAGTTCTAAACCTATACCTTACCTTAACCCAAAGCCTACCACTATCTCTAGCCTCAATTGTAGCCCTAACCTTCACCCTAGCCCTAAACCTGGTTCTAACCCTAAAGCTCACTCTTATACTAGCCCTAATACTAATGCTAATTGGAAAAATAACCCTAACACTATCCAAGCCCTAAAACAAAATTGAGCGAGAACACTAACCCTAACCCTTAAGCTGAACTGAACCCTAACACTATATCTAGTCCTATCATAGCCTTAATTTTACTCCTAAACCTAACCCTAGAAATAACCCTGACACTGACTCAAGTCCTACCAGTAACCCTAGGTATAAACTTTGACCTAATGCTAAACCTACAACTAGTCCAAATAGAACTGCTATTCTTTCATTAGCCATAGCCCATATGATAACACCAATCCTAGCCCTATTCCAAGCCCTAATCTTAGGTTTAATCCTAAACATAACACTAAGCCTAACCCTAACCATAGCTCTATACCTATCCCTTATCATAAGCCAAACCCACACCCTAATACTACCCTAGTTCTAACCATAATTCTCAGCCTTACCCCAAACCCTAACCCAATTACTTGTCCTAAATCTATCTCTCATTGTAACTCTAACCCAAACCCTAACCCTGACTCTTACTCTGACCCTAACATTAATCCTAGATCTAAACCTGACCCTAACCCTTATCTGAACCGTAACACTACCTCTACTGGTAAACTTATACCTAAACCTAACAATAACAGTAGCACTAGACCAAACATAATCCTAAATAGAGTAATAAATCTAGCCCTAGACCTAAACAAAAACCTAGCACTAGCTCTAACAATAACCCTTAACCTAACGTAAAGACTAAAGCTATCACTAGACCCAACGCTAGTCCTAATTATGGCACTAATTTTAAAACGAAACCTAACCCAACAATGACACGTAATCTAATAGAAAATCTAGCTCTAAACTTATCCTAAACCAAAACCTAACCCTAACACTAGACTAATCTATAACTCGGACCTGAAATCTAGCCACAACTATATACTTCGCTCTTACATTACCCAAAGCCCTAACTTTAGCCCTAAAAATCCCACAAAACCTAGTCCTTATCTTAGCCCTAAACCTAGCTCTAATCATAACTCTAACAATAAACTTAGACCTGACCCCAATGATAACACTCAACCTAGCCCTAACCCCAACTAAAACTCTAAATCTTAGCCTAAAGATAACCATAACCAAAACCTAACCCTAGCCCTGACTCAAACCCTAACCTTTGCCCTAGCCCTAACTCTACCTCAGATGCCTACACTTACGCTAAACCTAACCATAACATTATCTTTAGGCCTAACCCTAACCCTAACCCTAATTCTAACCTTAACACTAGCCCTAACCTTATCTCTAACCCTATTAATTACCCTGAAAAAAAGCCTAACCAAAATGCTAACCGTAGGCCTAAGGATAATCCTATCATTAACACTAACACTATCCATTAATCTAAACCAAACTGGAACCATAAACCTAATTCTATCCATTACCCTAACCCTAACCTTAACCCTAACCCACCACTAATTCAGGCATTAACCCTAAATCTTAACCTAAACCAAACCCTACCCAGACCTTAACCCTCATAATACACCTAGCTCTAAACTTGACCCTTACCCTAAATCTAAACCTTACACTGGACACAGCCATAACATAACACTAAAACTAATACTAACCATAAACCTTGACTTGACATTAGCACAAGCCCTAATTCTAGACGTAGCCCTGACACAAACCCTCAGCCTAGCCCTAAACCTAGTCTTAATACTAACCCAAACTTTAACCATAGTCCTAACCCTAATTCTAACCCTTGCCCTTGCCCTAAACCTAGCTATAACCATATCTCTTCCCCTACACCTAATCCTAAACCTAAAATTAACAGTAGCCCTAACACTAGGCCTAACCCTAATACTAACCCTAGAACTAATCCTAGCCCTGATTTAACCCTAGCCTGAAACATTACTCAAACCTTAGCCCAAAGACTATCTCAAAATCTTACCGTAGCCCTATTTCTAGTTCTAACCCTATATGTTACCATAACACTAACACTAGGCCTAAAATTAGCACTAACGCTAGCCATAGCCCTAAACCTAGATCTAACCATAATAATAAATCTAAACCTAAACTTCACTCTACCACTAGCCTTAACACTATCGCTAATCATAAAACAAGCCCTAACCCTAGGCCTATTTCTAAAACAAAACTGAGCCATAGCCCTATTCCTAACCATAGCCTAACCTTAAACCTAGACCTGATATTAGCCCTAACCCTACCCCTAATCCTAGTTCTAAGAATAGCCTTAATCCTAACTTTGATCTTAACCCTAGCTCTAACACTAATTTGATCCGTTTTTCCTAGCACAAAACATAGCTGTAACATCATACCTTACCCTTACCTGAACATTAACCTTAACCCTAGCCCTAAACATAGGCCTAAACCTAACACTAACCCTAGCACTAATCCTAGCAGTAAATTCTTCCTAACAGTAAACCTAACCTTATCCCTATCCCTAAGACTAACTCTAACTCTTGTCCTTGGCCTATCTCTAGTTCTAAACTTATCGCTTACCATAACCCCAAACCTAGCCCTATCCCTAGCCACAACCTTAGCCCTAACCTTTACCCTGCCCCTAAATCTGGGTCAAACCTTAACCTGAAGCCTAAATCTTACCCTATCACTAGCCCTAACACAAATGATTATTCGAAAACTAGCCCTAACCCTATACTAGCCCTAAAACTATACTGACCATAACCCTAACTTTCAACCTTAATCAAACCCTAACACGACACCTAGCCCTAAACATAACCCAAATTTGACTCTTAACTCTAACCCTAGAAATAACCCTGAATCTGATTCGGACCTTAACACAAACCCTAGCTCTAAACATTGCCTTAATGATAAACCAAGAACTAGCCCTAATCAGAAACCAAGTTCTTTCATTAGCCGTAGCCCTAATAATTAACACATATCCTAGACCTAATCCAAGAACTAACCCTAGGTTTAAATATAAAACTAACCCTAACCCTAACCTTATCCTAACCCTCTCACTAATCCTAACCTTACCTCTAATACTACTCTTTACCTTAAGCCAAACTCTCACACTAATGCTACACTATTCCTATCACTAATCCTTAGCCTATCCCACATCCTAACTCTACTACTAGTCCTAACCCTAGGCCTCATTCTAGCTCTAGCCCTAACCCAAACCCTGACCCTTATTCTGATCCTAACACCAACCCTAGATCTCAACCTGACACTAATCCTTAAGCATACCCTAACTCTACCCCTACCAGTATACCTATACCTAAACCTAGTGGTAACACTACCACTAGACCAAACCTAATTCTAAATAGAGTCATAAATCTAGCCTTAGTTCTAAATAAAAAACTTGAACTAGCCCTAACAATAACCCTTAACCTAACCTAAATATTAACCACATCACTAGACCCAACACTATACTTAATTCTGACCCTAACCCTAACCCATACCCTGACGCTTGCCCTAACACAAAACCTAGCTCTAAATTTTATCCTAACCCAAAACCTAACTAGAACACTAGACTTATCCATAACCCTAACCCTAAAACTAGCCATAAACACATCCCTAGCTCTTACATTACCTATGGCCCTTATGCTATCCATAAACCTTACACAAAACATAGCCCTTATCCTAGCCCTAAACCTAGCTCTTATTGTAACCCTAATCATAAGCCTACACTTAAACCTAACCCTAACCCTCGCCCAAACCCTAATTATACCTCAAACTCTAACATTAATCTAAACATAACCCTAACCCTAAGCCTAATATTAGCCCTGACTCTAACCCTAACTGTCACGATAGTCCTAATACTAGCTCAAATTCTAACATTAAACAGAAACTTAACTCTGACACTAACCCTAGGCCTAACCCTAATTCTTACCTTAAATCTAGCCCTAACCTTAGCTCGAACCATATTTGTTTCCCGAAAGATAAGCCTAACACAATTGCTAACCCTAGGCCTAACACTAACACTTTTGCTAATACTAACCCTATTCATTACTCTAAACCTAACCTGAACCCTAAACCTAATGCTATTAATTATCCTAAACCGTACCCTAAATTCATCCCTTACGCTAATTTAAGCCTTAACCCTAAATCTTAAACTAAACAGAATCCTACTCGAAGCCTGACCCTAAAAATACACATAGCTTTGAACCTGACCATTAACCTAAACCTAACCCTTATACTATACCTAGCCATAACCTAACCCTAAAACTAACCATAACCATAAACCCCGAGCTGACATTAACCCCAGCCTTAATTCTAGCCCTAACCCTAACACAAACATTAGTCCTCATTTTAGGCCTATACCTAGTCTTCATTCTAATACAAACCCTAACTCTAGTCCTATCTCTAATTTTTACCCTCACCCTAGCTCTGAACTTATGTATAACCCATTCTTTTCCCTAACCCTATCACTAACCCTAACCCTAACACTACTCATATATCTAGCCCTAACCATAATCCTAAAGCTAAAACTAACCCTAGCACTAATCCAAGCCCTAATTTAGCCCTAACCCTAACTCTACACCTAACCTTTGTCTAAGACAAACTCTACAACTTCCCCAGCCCTATTTCTAGTTCTATCCCTATCCATTACAATAAACCTAACACAAGCCCTCATCTACACTATAAACCTAGCCCTAGACCCTACCCTAGATCTAAACATAACTCTACATTTGACTCTAACCCTAAGCCTAATCCTCAACCTACAACTAGAACTAATACTATTGCTAATCCTAAAACTAGCCCTAATCGTAGCCTTTACCCTTAAACAAAACTGAGCCCTTGTCCTAACTGTTAACCTGAACAAAACCCTAACTCTAAACCTAGCCATAACCTTCTAGCTCTAATTCATGTCCTAGTCCTAACATTAACCCTGACTCTGACTTATATTCTAACACTAACCTTAGTTCTAAATATCACAATAACCCTAAAGATAATGTTAACATTAGATCTAGATGAAATACTAACTGTAATCATAACCTTAGATCTTATATTAGCCATATCCCTAACTGTAGCCCTAAACATAACAAAAAAACTAGCCCTAATCTGAGCCCTAACCCTAGAAGTAAACCTAAATGTAAACCTTGCCCTAGCCCTTACCCTAATCCTTGCCCTAACTCTAGCACCTAACACTATCACTTACCCTAAGCCAAACCCTATCCATAATGCTAACCTTATTTCTAATCCTAATCCATAGCCTAATTCAAACCTTAACCCTATTACTAGTCCTTACCCTAGCCCTCATTCTAGCTCTAAACCTAACTCAAATTTTTATCCTTAAAAAAAATCTCAGTCTAATTCTGACCCAAACACTAAACCAAACCCTAAAACTAGCCCTAGGTGTAAACTTATAGCTAAACCTAACCCTAACACTAGCATTAGACCTAAGACGAATCCTAAATATAGCCATAATCATAGACCTAGCCCTAAAAAAATCCCTGAGCTCTAGCCCTAACAATATCCTTAACATAAAGCAAACACTAACCCATTCCCTAGACTTAACTCTAGTCCAAATTGTGGCTTTCAACTTAAACCTAACTCTAACCTGAACACTGACCGTAACACTAACATTAAAGCTAGATTTAAACCTGAACCTAACCAAAAACCTATACCTAACAATAGACATAGCCATTACCCTAACCCTAAAACTAGGTCTAATCAGAACCCTAGATCTTAAATTACACAAAGCCTTAACCCTGAAAATAAACCTAACACAAACCTAGTCCTAATCTGAGGCCTAAACCAAACCTAAGAATAACATAATCCTAAATGTATCACTAACCCTAACCCTCACCTTACACATAACCCTAGCTCAAAGCCTAACTCTTAACTTAAACATAACCCTAGCCCTATTCCTAAACATAAACCTAACCTTAGCCCTAATCGTAACCTTAACCCTAGTACTAACACTAGTTCTAACCCTAACATTACCCTAACACTAACCCAAACCCTAATAATAACCTTAGTTCTAAACCTAACCCTATCCCTAAACCTAATCATAAAACTAACCCTCGACCTAACCCTAAACATAACCCTTGCCATAAAGTTAATCCTATCCCTTACAATGAAACAAAACTAATCCTATCCCTAAACCTAAATTTAACCATAACCTTAACTTAACCCTAAACCTAATCTTACATCTCAGAAAATATATTACTCTTAAACTAACCCTTATCCTAATGAAAATACTAGCCCTAAACCCAACCCTAACTCTAACCATAACAATAACCTTAAACCAGACGGAACACTAAACATAACACTCTTCCTAGCCCTAACTGTAGCTAACCCCTAAACATTACCCTAACCCTAAACTAGCCCTAGCCCTAACTATAATGCTAACTCTAGCCCTAACCCTAACACTAAACATAGCCTGAATCCTAGTCCTAATTTAGCCCTATTCCTAACCATAACCCTAACCCTAAAATTAAGACTAACTATAATTCTCAAAAAAAACTATTTTTACTTCTAATACTATCCCATACAATAACCCTAACCCAAGCCCTAACCCTAGTTATAACCATTGCACAATCCATAGCCCTAGCACTAACTCTAGATTATAAACTATCTCTAAAATTAATCCTAACCCGATGCCTCAGCCAAACACTGAAACTAGTTCTAACCCTAATGCTAATCTTAAAATTAGCCCTAACCCTATACCTAGTCCTAAAACAAAACCGAGCCATAAGCCAAACAATAACCCTTACTCTATACCAAACACTAGCCCTACTTCAGCCCTAAACCTAGCCCTAATTTGAAACCTAACCCTAACCCTGAACATAAACATGACCCTGACTACTAACATAACACTAACACTAATTCTAAACATTACCATAGCCTTAAACCTAACCCTAACACTAGACCTGACCCTAAACCTAACCCTAAATCTAACGCTAATTTTAACCCTCATTCTTATAATAGCCGTAACAATAACACTAACCCTAAACCTAATACAAAACTAGCCTTATTCCAAGCCCTAACACGAGCTTTAACCCTAAACCTAAGCCTAACCCTGGTCCTAACCCTTGATCTAACCCTATTTTTTACCCTAAGCCAAACCCTCACCCTAATGCTAACCATATTCTTAACACTAATCCTTAGCATAATAGAAACCCTAACTCTATAACTCATACTAACCCTAGCCTTAATTCTAGATCTAATCATAACTCAAACCCTAACCCTATCCCTCACTATTATTCTGACCCTAACACTAATTGTAAGTCTAACTCCAAACCTAATCCTATACCAAACCCTAACACTAGCCCTACTGGTAATCTTCTACCTAAACCTAACCCTAATTATAGCCCTAGACCTAAACCTAATCCTAAATCAAGCCATAGCTATAGCTTTAGACAAAAGGACAAATAAGACCTAGCCTTAACAATAACCTTGAACTAACCAAACATTAACCCTACCTCTAGAGCTAATCCTAGTCCTAATTCTGCCTTTAACCCTAACCATTACCTTACCCGAACACTGTGCTTGACACTAACGCTAACCCTAGCTTTAAATTTTACCCTAACCCTAAAACTATACCTATCCCCAGCATTAACCATAAAATTAGTCCTAATCATTACGCTAGTTCTTAAATTAGACATAGCCCTAACCTATCACAAAACGTAGCCTTAATCCAAGCCCTACCTTAGCTTTAACCCTAAAGATAATCCTAAAAATAACCCTAGCCGTAACCATAACGCTAACTCTATCCCTAGACCTAAACCTAACCATAAACAAAGCCCTAACGCTAGCTGTAACCCTATTCATTACCTTAAGATAACTATAATTATTATACTAACCTTAGGCGGAACCCTAATTCTAGCACTACCCTTAACCCTATCCATTAACCTACACCACACTGAACTCTAAACCTAACTGTGTCATTACCCAATCCCTAAATATAAGACTAATTTGAGCCCTAAACCTAAACCTTAATCTAAACCTAACCCTAACATTGAAACTGACTCTAATAATACCCATAGCTTTAAACCTGACCCTAACATGAAACCTAATCTTTACAATAGACCTAGGCATAAACCTAACCCTAAAACTATACCTAACTATACCCTAGACCTGACATTAGCTCTAGCTCTAATCCTAGCTCTAACCCTAATACAGAACTCAACCAAAATTTTAGTCATGTACTTCAACTTAATCATAACTCTAACGGTAACCCTAAATTTAACCTTAATTCTAACCCTAGACCTAAAACTAGCTATATTCCTATCCCTTACCCAAAACCTAACCCTAACCATAAACCATACACTAACCCTATCCTTAATCCTAGGCCTAACCCTAACACTAACCCTAGGCCTAATCCAAGCCCTAATTTAGACCTATCCTTAAGCGTAATCCTAGTCCTAAGACTAACTCTAACTCTCACACTAGACCTATACCTAGTTCTAACCCTATCCCTTACCATCACCATACACCTAACACTAAACGTAACCATACTATAGCCCTATATTTAGCCCTATCTAAAAACCTAGATCTAAACCTAACTCTAAATCTAACCCTAACCCTAAGAATAAATCTAGCCATAACTCTACTCCTATCCCTAATCCTTAACCTAAACCTAAATCTCACACTTACACTAGCCCTAACCCTAAGACTAATTTTAAAACTAGTTCTAACCCTAACACTAGTCCTAACACAAAACCGAGCCATAGCACTAACCTTAACCCTTAACCTAAACCAAACCATAACCCTACACCTTGCCCTAACCCTATACCTAATTATAGTCTAAACCTAACCCAAAAAATAACTCTGACCCTGACTCTGACCTTAATACTAACCCTGGCTCTAAACATCATCATCACCATAAACCTATACTTAAGTCTAGAACTAGACCTAACTCTAATGCTATAACTAGCTATAATCATAAATCTACTTCATACATTAGAAGTAGCCTTAACCCTAGCCCTAACCTCACCAAAAACCTAGCCTTAATCGACTGCTAAACCTAACTCTAACCCTAAACTTAAACCTATTTCTAACCCAAAACTAGCCCAAATCCTCTACATAACCCCATCCCTAAACTTAGGGCTAACCCTATCAATTATTCTAACAATAACCCTAACCCTTCTGATAACCCTAGGCCTAACCTTAACCCTATACATTACACTAAACCAAACCTAGACCCTAAATCTAACACGAGTTCAAGTCCTGCACCTAAACACTAGCTTAACCCATACCCTAATCCTGCCCCTTATTCTAAAAATAACCCTAGATCTAAAATTGACCCTAACCAAAAACCTAACCCTTACACTGGATCAAGCCATAAAACTAACACTAAATCTACCCCTAACTGTAAACCTAGACCTGACATTAGCCATAACCCTAAAACAAATCCTAGTCCTCAATATTAAATTAATACAGCCTTAATCATAACCCTAACGATAACCCTAGTTCTAATCCTAATACAAACACTCGGCCTTGACCTAAACCTAGAAATAACCACATCCTTAGCCTAAACTAAACCCTAACTCTAACCCTACCCCTAATGGTAAGGCTTGCCTTATCCTTAGCCCTAGCACTAATCCTAGATCAAAACCTAACTCTAAATCTCACCATAACTCGATGCCTAAGCCTAATCTTAAAACTAGCCCAAATTATAGCCCTAACATAACCACAGCCATAATTTAGCCCTATTCTTAAACCTAATCCTAATACTAGCCCTAAGACTAACTCAAACTCTCAAACTAGCCCTATCACGCATTCTAACCCTATTCCTTACCATAACCCTAATCCTAGCCCTAACCCTAGTGCTAACACTTGTCCTATACTTATCCCTAGCACTAATCTTAGGCAAATCGTAACTCTAAATCTAGCCTTAAGCCATAGCCTAAACCTAACCCTGACACTAGCCAAAACCATAACACTCATTCTAAATTGAGCCTTAATCCTAGCCCTAGCTCTAAAACAAAACCGAGCCATAGCACTAACTCTAACCATTAACCTAAACAAAACCCTAATCTAGGACCTAAACCTAGCCCTAATTTGAGTTAGAACTGCACCCTAAAACTAACCCTGAACCTGACACTGACCCTAACACTTCTATCTCTAAACATAACCCTAACCCTAAACCTAACTCAAAAAAACCCTAGCACTAAAACCCTAAAACTAGCCCTTATTGTAAACCTACTACTTACATTAGTTGTAACCCTAACCCTATCCCTAACATAACCCAAAACTTAGCCTTAATCAGAGCCCTAACCCTAGCTTTAAACCTAACATAACCCTAAAAGTAGCTTAATTGTAACCATAACTCAAGCCTTAAACTGGTCTCTAAATCTATCCATTATTATAACCATAACTCTAACCATAATGATAACCCTAGACATAAACCTAACCCTATCTTGAATCCTAACCCTTCCATTACCCTAAACTTAACCTGAATCCTAAACATAAACCTATCATTACCCTAATACTAATCCTAAAACTAATTCAAGCCCAAATTTTAAACCTTAACCTATCATGAACCCTAACCCAGACCTTGAGCCTTATAATACTCCTAGCTCTAAATTTAACCGTAAGACATCATCTAACCCTTTTCCGAGACGTGGCCATAAACCTAATCCTAAAACTATCTTTAACCATAACTCTGGACCTGAAATTAACCCTACCCCTAATTCTAGCCATAACCCTAAAAACACACCTAGACCTCATCCTAGCACTAAATGTAGCCTTAATCATAAGCCTAACTCTAGCCCTACACCTAACCCTAATTCTAACACTCACCCAACCACTAAATCTAGCTATATTGTCATCTCTTACCTTAAGTTTAAACCTAACCCTAATCCTAACCCTAGGCTTAAGCAAAACACAAAATTTAGCCCTAATCCTAGCCCTAATTTAGCCCTATCTCTAATCCTATTTTAACCCTAAGACTCTTGCCCTAGCCCTATCCCTAGTTCTATCCCTATCTTCTACCATAAACCAAACACTAGCCCTGACACTTACCCTAAAGTTAATCGCAGCTCTCACCCTAACTCTAAATCTAACCTTAAACCGAAGCCTCAGCCTAACAGTAACACTAGTCCTAACCCTAATGATATTAGTAAAACTAGCCCAAACCCTAATTCTAGCAGAAAACCAAAACTGAGCTATAGCCCTAACCCAAAACCTTATCTTATACCAAACACTAACACTACCCCTAGACCTAAACCTAGCACTAATTAAGTCCTAAGCCTCACCTTAAAACTAATCCTGACCCTTACTCATATCATAACACTCACCCTAGCTCTAAACACCGCCCTAAACTCAAACCAAACACTAACATGAACAATAGCCTTAATTCAAGTCTCAACACTAACCCTAAAAATATTTCTAACCCTTTCTCCTATTCTAACAAGAACCATAAGTATAAATATTACCCTAATCTTAAACCTAAATCTAGCACTCAAACTACCCCTAACCCTAACGAAAAAACTAATCCTAATGGTAATCCTAGTTCTTACATTAGCCATTGCCCTAATCCTGGCCCTAACCCTAAAACAAAAACTAGTCCTAAACTGAGCCCTAAACCTAGCTTTAACTCTAACTTTAACCCTGACCATAGCCCTAACCCTAGATATAAATCAAAACCGTAAGCAAAACCCTAAACATAAGAGTAACCCTAGACCTATCCCTAGTCTTTAGACTAACCAAAATTCTCACCCTATTAATAGTCCTAACCCTAGCATTTATTTTAGCTCTAAAACTATCCCAAAACTAACCCTTACCCTGACCCTAAAACTAAACCTATATCTAACACTAACCCAATCCTAACCCAAAATTTACCATAATCCTAACCTTAGACTTAACTCTGAACCTAACTCTCAACCTAGACCTAACCATACCTCAGAACCTAAACTTTATGCTAAGCATAACACTCATTCTAATCCTAGTTTTAACCCTCACCCTTAACCCTAACACAAGACCTAATCCTAACCAAACTCTATCCCTAAACTTAACTCTAATTGTATCAATTAGCCTAAACATACCCCTTACCATAATGCTAACCCTAGGCTTAACTCTAACCCTATTGCTTTCCCCAAACCTATAAATTACCCTAAACCTACCCTGAATCCTAAACCTAACCCAATAATTACGCTAATCCTAAACCTAATGATAATTTGAGCCCTAACCTAACCTCGAACCTCAACCAAACCCTAACACTGACCATGACCCTAATAATTCCCCTAGCTCTAAACCTAATTCTTACCCTACCTAATCCTTACACTAGACCTAGCCATAAACCTAACCCTAAAACTATTCCTAAACTTAACCCTAGACCTGATATTAACCCTAACTATAATCATAGCTCTAACCCTTACACAAACCCTAGCACTTACTTTAGCCCTAAATATAGCCTTAATTTTATCCCTAAGCAAAACCCTGGGCCTAAACCTCACACTAACCCTAGCACTAATCTTAGAACCAATTTTACGCTATACCTAACCCTAACACTAACTCTAGCCCAAATACTAACTCTAACTCTCACCCTAAACCTAATCTTAGTTCTAACTCTATCTCTTACTAGAATCCTAATTGTAGCCCTAACTCTTGCTGAATCTGAGCCTTATTCATAGCCTTGGCCATAACTCTAGATCTAACCCTAACTCTAAATCTAACCCTAACCCCAGGCCTCAATCTAAACCTAACACTAGCCCTAATGTTAATGGTCACCCTAAAACTAGCCCTAACTCTAGCCCTAGCCCTAAAACAAAACCAATCCATAGCCATAACCCTAACCCTTACCAAATCCTAACCCTAAACCTAGCCCTAAAGATATCCCTAATTCTAGTCCTAACCCTAACCCAAAAATTAACACTGACTCTGACTCTGACCCTAACACTAACCCTGGCTCTTAACATCATCATCACCATAAACCTCAACATAACACTAGATCTAGCTTTAACTCTAACCCTACAATTAGTGCTAATTATAACCCTACTTCATAGCTTAGTCATAGCCTCAACTCTAGCCCTAAACTAAACCATAGTGTAGCCTTAATCCGAGTCCTAAACCTAGCTTTAACCCTAAACTTAAACCTAACCCTAACCCAAAACTAGCCAAAATCTTATACATAACCGTAGACCTAACCGTAGGTCTAAACATACAATTACCCTAACAATAACCCTAACGCTTAAGCTAAACCTAGGCCTAACCCTAACCCTATCCATTACATTAAATACAACCTAAAACCTAAAATTAATACTGTCTTTACCCTAAACCTAAAACCTAACCTAACGCAAACACTAACACTGACCCTAAACTGAAGTTTAAGCCTAATTTTAAGACTAGCCCTAATACTAACACTATTTTTAAAAGTGCCCTAACCCTAACCCTAGCCCTAAAATAAAACTGAGCCAAAGATCTCACCCTAATCCTTAACCTAAGCCAAGCCCTAAACCTACACATAGCCCTAACCCCAGCCCTAATTCCAGTTTTAAGCCAAACATTAAAACTAACCCTGACCCTTACTCTGACCACAACACTAACCTGATGTCTAAACATAACACTGACCGTATAGCTAAACATAACACTATACCTAGCCCTAAAAAAAATAAAATCAGCCATAATCATAACCTAGGACTCACATTAGCAGTAACCCTAACCCTAGCACTAACTTAACTCAAAACCTCACCCTAATCATCACAAAAATCCTAGCCCTAAACTGTTTTCTAACTCTATCCATTACCAAAACCATAAACTTAACCCTAATGCTAACTCAAGCCCCATTTTTACACATTAACCTATTCCAAATGCTAACTAAAAACTTGACCCTAATATTACCCCTAGATCTAAACCTAATGCTAACCCTAAACCTAACCCTTACACTAGATGTACCCATTATCCTAACCATAAGACTATTTTTAACCATAATTCTCGACCTGAAATTAGCCCTAGCCCTAATCCTAGTCCTAAATCTAAAAAAAAAAAAAACCTAGCCCTCATTCTAGCCCGAAACCTAGCCTTAATCATAACCCTAACCATAACAACAGCCCTAAACCTAATTCTAATCCTCACACTACATCTAAACCTAGCTATAAAGCCATCCATTACCCCAAACTTTACCGTAACTCTAAACCTAAACTCTAATTTCTAACTCTAAACTCTAAACCTAAGCCTAACCCTAACCCTAGGCTTAAACTAAACACTAAACATAGCCCTAATACTAGCCCTAATTTAGCCCTATATCTAACCCTAACCCTAACCCTAGCCCTAAGACTAACTCTCACCCTAGCCCTAGCCCTAGTTCTAACTGTATCCCTTACCATAATGCTAAATCTAGCCATAACTTTTGCTCTATCTTTAGTTCTAGCCTTAACTCTAGATTTAACCCTAACTCTAAGCCTAAGCCTAACACTAACACTAGCCCTAACCCTAACTCTAGGACTAAAACAAAACCGAGCATTACCACTAACCCTTAACCTTAACTTAAACCGTATCGTAATACTACAAATAGACCTAACTCTATCCCTAATTCGAGTCCTAATCATAACTTTAAAGCAAAACCGACCCTAACTCATATCCTAACACACACCCTAGCTCTAAACAGCACCCTCACATTAAACTGAACCTTGACAGTAACCCTAGCCCTAATTTGTGTCCTAACTGTAACCTTAAAACTAAGCTTGACCATGACTCCTATCCTAACATGAACCCTAACTTTAAATATCACCCTAACGTTAAAACTAACCCTAAAATTAAACCTAACCCATACCCTGAAACTAAAACTAACCCTAATGGTAACCTAGTTCTTGCATTAGCCATTGCCCTAACCCTAGTCCTAACCCTAACACAAAAACTGTACCTAATCTGAGCCCTAAATCTAGATTTAACGCTAACTCTATCCATAAACATAGCCTTAACCAGAGCTCCAAACCAATCCTTTACGTAAGCAAAATCCTAAATGTAAGGGTAACCCTAGACCTATCCCAAATTCTTAGGCTAACCAAAACACTAACCTTATTAATACCCCTTATCTTTGCCCTCATTCTAGGAATAACCCTATCCAAAACTGTAACACTAACCCTGACTTTTTTACTGACACTGCCACTAATCCTAGGACTAATTATAACCATAACCCTAATCCAAAACCTACCATAACCCTATAAGTAGACCTAATCCTGAACCTAACTTTCAGTCTAGCCCTAAGCATAGCTCAGAATCTAACCCCTTACACTAAACATAACCCTAATCTCACCTAGTTCCTACTCACCCTAACCAAGAATCAAGAGCTAATCTTTACCATAACCCTAATCCTAACCTTAAATCTAACTGTATTATTCAACCGTTACCCTAATGTTAACACATACTTAAACCTAAACATATCACTATTCCCAAACTTATCAATTACCCTAAAGCTACCCTAAACTCTAGACTTAATGGAATCATTATGCTAACCCTAACCCTAATGCTAATTTGAGCCTAACCCTAAACTCAAACCTAAACTAAACCCTAACACTGACACTGGCCCTAATATTTCCCTGAGCTCTCAAGCTCATTCTTATCCTATACCTAACACTTACACTAGACCTAGCCATATAACAAACACCAAAACTATTTCTAAGCATAAGCCTAGACCTGATATTAGACCTAGCCATTATAATTCATTAAACTAAAAAGCAAACAAACAAACAAACAAAAACCTACACCTAACACAAATCCTAGCCCTTATCCTGGCCCTAAACATATCCTTAAGTATAACCCTAACCATAACCCTAGGCCTAACTCTAACACTAACCCTATCCCTAATCTTAGATCTAATTTAGCCCTATCCCTAACCTTAACACTAACCATAGCCCAAAGTCAAATTCTAACTATCACTTTAGTCCTAACCCTAGTTCTAACCCTATAATTTACTGGAACCCTAATCCTGGCCCAAATCATAGGTCTAACACTATCCTTATTCATAGCCCTAGAAGCAACCCTAGAATTAATCCTAACTCTAAATGTAACCCTAAATGTTAGCCTAAAGATAAACCTAACACGAGCCCTAACCCTAAAGCTAATCCTAAAACTAGCACTAACCCTTGCCCTAAAACAAAACCAAGCCATAGACCTAACCCTAACCCTTAATATAAACTAAGCGTAACCCTACACTTAGCCATAACTCTAGCCTAATTCCAGTTTTAAGCAAAACCCTACAAATAACCCTGACCCTGACTCTGACCTTAACACTAACCCTAGCTCTAAACATCACCCTAAACCAATACCTAAACCTGACAATAGACCTATCCCTTACCCTAAACCTAAAATTAGCTCTAATCACAAGCCTGGTACTTATATTACTCTTAACCCTAAACCTAGCCTTCACTTAACCCAAAATCTAGCCTTATTCTGAGCACTATCCCTAGATTTATCACTAACCAAAACATTATCACTAATCGTATCCTGGCCCAAATCATAGGTCTAACACTATCCTTATTCATAGCCCTAGAAGCAACCCTAGAATTAATCGTAACTATAACCCTAGCTGTAACCCTAGATTTAAACCTAACCCTAACCCTAAGCCTAACGCTATCAATAATTTTAACAAAAACCCTAGCCATACCCGCATCTCTAAACCTAGCCATTACTCTAACCATAACCATAACCCTTATGCTCAACCTCGGCCTAAACCTAACCATATTCCTAACCCTAACACTATTCATTACCTTCAACCTAACCTGAAACCTAAACTTAACACTATCTTTACCCTAATCCTAACTCTAATGCTAATTCGAGCCCTAACATTAAACCTTAACCTATCCAAAACACTAATCACAACCCTGACCCTAAGTGTATGCTTAGCTCTAAATCTGACCCTAACCCTAAACCTAACCCTCACACTAGACGTAGCCCTAAACCTAAACCTAAAACTATCTATAATTGTACACCTAGACCTGAAATTAGCCTAAGCTGTAATTCTAGCCCTAAACCTAGGCTTAATCCTAGCCCAAACAATGACCTGAGCCCTAACCCTAATTATATTCTTCACCCTAGTTCTCAATCTACTTATAACCTTATCTTGTACCCCAAAACTGACCATAACCCTAAACCTAACCCTAACCCTTTCCCTAAACCTAGGCCTAACACCAAGCCTAGTTCTAATCCTAGCCTTTATTTAATCTTATTCTAACCCTAAACTTAGCCATGAGACTAACTTTAACTCTTGCCTTATCCCTAGCCATAGTTCTATCTTTAGCCTAAATCCTAACCATAGATCTAAGCTTAAGTCTAAATCTAAACCTAACTCTAAATTTAACTGTATCAATAAGCCTAATCCAAAGCCTAACAATACCCCTATCCTTAACACTAATCCTAAAACTTGCCCTATCCCTAGCTGTAGCAATAAACTAAAACTAAGTCATAGCCCTAATCCTAACCCTTAACATAAATCAAATGCTAACCCTACAAAACTAACTCTAAAACTAACCCTGACCCTTACACTGACCCTAAAACTAATCCTAGCTCGAAAAATCACCTTAACATTAAATTAACCCTAACATTTTATCTAGCCTTAACCTAACTCTAAAATTAGCCTTAATAATAACTCTAATTCATACTTTAGTGAATGTCCTAACCATAGCCCTAAACCTCACATATATTCTATCCCTAATCCAAGCACTAACCCTAGCTTCAACCCTAATACTAGCCCTAACCCTAACCCTAACACTAGCCCTAACCCTAACTCTAACCGTATTCTTTACCCCAAGCCAAACCCTAACCTAAATGTTCACCCCAATCCTTAGTCTTACCCTAGCCCTATCCCTAAACCTAGCTCTAAACCTAGACTAAATCCAAACCATAACCTTACCCTAACCCTAGCTTTAAACCTATCCATAACACTAAAAATAACCATAACACTAATGTTAACCCTAACCTGATCACTAAATCTAACCCATCTATTAACCTGAACCTTAACTGAAACCTAAACTAAACCTTATCAATTACCGTAACCCTAAACCTAACCCTAATGCTAATTCGAGCCCTATCCCTAAACCTTTAGCTAAACCAAATGCTAATCCTGGCCCTTCCCCTTACCCTAATAATAACCCTAGCCCTGAAGCTGACCTTAACCTAAACCTAACTCTTACACTAGACCTAGCCATAACCTAACCCTAAAACTATCATTAAAATTAAACCTAGACCTGATATTAGCCCTAGACCTGGTCCTAACCATAACAGTAACAGAAACCCTAGCCCCTAACCTAGCCCCAAACCTAGCCTTAATCCTAAACTGTACTATAACCCTAGCCCTAATCTGAATTCTAATCCTTATTCTAGCCCTAAAGCTAGCTATAACCCCACTCATTCCCTTAAACTTAACCTTAACACCAATGCTAACCCTAACTCTAGCCCAACCCCTTGGTCTAACACCAACACTAACACTAGCCTTAATACTAACCCTAATTTAGCCCTAACACTGACACAGAAGCTAGCCCTTATCCTAGCCTTAATTTAGCCCTAAACCTAACCTTAATTCTAGCCCTAATCCTAGCCCTAATTTAGCCCTAACCCTATCCCTAATACTAGTTGTAATTTAGCTCTAACCCTAAACATAATTCTGAGACTGCTTCTAAGACTAACTCTATTTTTCACCCTAGTCATATCCCTAGTTCTAATTATATTTGTTACCACAACCCGAACCCTCAACCCAAACCTAGCCCTATCTTAGCCCTAAACCTAGATCTAACCCTAACTCCAAATCTTACCAAAACTCAAAGCCTAAACCTCAACCTAACACTATCCCTAAACTTGATGGTAATCCATAATCTAACCGTAACAACAGCCCTAGCTGTAAAAAAAAAACAACCTATATCCCTAAACCTTAACCTAAACCAATCTCTAACCATATACATAGTACTAACTTTAGCCTTAATTTGAGTTCTAGCCCTAAACCTAAAACTAACCCTGACTCTGAAACTGACCCTAACAATAACCCTTGCTCTAAACATCACCCTAACTCTAAATCTAATCATAACACTAGACCTAGCCAAAACCCTAACCCTAAAATTAGAATTAATTGTAACACTTGTTCATACATTAGCCATAGCCCTAACCCTAGCCCTAATCAAACCTCAAAACAAGCCCTAATCCTAGCCTTAACCCTAGTTTAACCCTAACCC
This sequence comes from Ictidomys tridecemlineatus, assembly GCF_052094955.1. Classification (NCBI taxonomy): domain Eukaryota; kingdom Metazoa; phylum Chordata; class Mammalia; order Rodentia; family Sciuridae; genus Ictidomys; species Ictidomys tridecemlineatus. The sequence goes on along the minus strand of NC_135480.1, from coordinate 119,629,555 downwards.
TAACATTAACCCAGAGCCTAGCCCTAAACTTTACCCTAAAACTAGCCAGAATTCTAACCATAACCCTAGCCCTATCACTAGCTCTAACAATATCCATTACCCTAACCATAACCATAACTCTAATAGTAACCATAGATCTAACTCTAAACTTATCCCTAACCCTAAACTATTTCATTAACCTAAACCTAACCTGAACACTAAACATAACCTTATCATTACCCTAACCCTAACCCTAATGCTAATTCAAGATCTAAACCTAAACCTTAACCTAACCCAAACCCTAACTCTGACCCTTCCCGTGACAATATACCTAGCTCTAACCTTGACCTTACCCTTAAACATATCTTTTATTCTAGAACTAGCTATAAACCTAACACAAAAAACTATTAATAACCATAACCCTAGACCTGACATTTACCCTAGCCGTAATTCTTGCCCTAAACTTAACACAAACCAAACCCATAACACTAACCCTAAGCCTAGCCCAAATCCTATCCATAACCCAGGCCCAAATTTAGCTCTAACTCTATCAATTACCCTAAACATAACCCTAATTATAATGCTAACCCTAAGCCTAAATCTAAACCTATTTCTAACTGCAACCCTATCCATTATGTTAAATCTAACCTGAACCCTAATCAAAACCCTATCATTACCCTAACCAAAACCCTAATGCTAATTTGAGCCCTAACCCTAAATCCTAACCTGAACAAAATCCTAAACCTGAACCAGACCCTAATAATACCCCTAGCTCTAAATTTTACCCTTACCATAAACTTAACACTTACACTAAACATAGCCATAAACCTAACCCTAAAACTCTCCCTAATCATAACACTAGACCTGATATTCGCCCTAACACTAATCCTAGCCCTAGCCAAAACACTAACCCTAGATCTCATCCTAGCCCTAAACCTAGTCTTTATTATAACTCTAATGAAACCCTAGCCCTAACCTTAATTCTAACCTTCACCTTAGCCCTATCCCTAGCTCTAACACCATCGCTTACACAAAACCTAACCCTAGCCCTAAGTAAGTGCTATACCTAACCAAACTCTAAGCTTAGCTGTAAGACTAACTCTCACTCTCACCCTAGCCCTATTCCTAGTTCTAACCCCACCAATCCTTTACCATCAACCTAATCCTAGCCATATACCAAGACCTAACAGTAGCCCTATCCTTAGCCCTAGAACTAATGCTATATTTAATCCTAAATCTAAATCTAACTTTAACCCTCAGCCTAACCCTAAAACTAACACTAGCCACAAACCTAATGTTAAGCCTAAAACTAGCCCTAACTATAGCCCTAGCCCTAAAACAAAACCAAGACATACTTCTAACTTTAAAACTTAATCTAAACCAAAACCTAACCCTACACCTAGCTCTAACCCTAGCCCTAATTTGAGTCTAAACCCTAACCCTAAAACTACTCTGAACTTGAATTTGACCCTAACACTAACCCTAGCTCTAATCTCACACTAATGTTATACCTAAAGCTGTCATTAGACCTAGTCTGAAACCTAATTGTATAATTAGTCCAAATTGTAACCCTTGTCCATACATTGGCCATAACTCTAAAACTAGCCCTAACACAAACCAAAACCTAATATTAATGCAAGACATAACCCTAGCTCTAACACTAAACCTAAAACTAATACTAGCCCTAATACTAACCCTAAAAATAGTACTAACCCTAGCTCTAAACCTATCCCTTACCTTAAGCTAACCCTAAACCTAAGCCTACTCCTAGGCCTAACCCTAATCCTTAGCCTAAACCAAACCCTCACCCTATTACTAGTCCTAACCCTAGCCTTCATTCTAGCTCTAACGATAACCTAAACCCTAACCCTAACCCTGACACTTATTCTGACCCTAATGGTAACCATATGTCTAATCCTGACCGTAACCATAAATTGAACACTAACACTAGCACTAGCAATAAACCTATAGCTAAACATAAACCTATCACTAGCCATAGACCTAAACCTAATCCTAAATTTAGCCATATCTCTATTCCTAGACCTAAACAAAAACCTAGTTCTAGCCCTAATGATAAAACTCAAAGTAACACAAAAACTAATTTTACTCCAGATCTAACTCTAGTAATAATTCTGAGTTTAACTCCAACCCTAACTATAACGCAAACACTGACCCTGACTCTAACACAAACCCTTGCTCTAAACAACACGCTAATGCTAACCCTAACCCTAACACTTGACTTAGCTGTAACACTTACCCAGAAAGTAGAATAATCATAACTCTGGTTCATATATTAGTTGTAGGCCAAACACTAGCTCCAAACTAACCCAAAACCTAGCCCTAATCCACGCACTTACCCTTGTTTTAACCCTAACCCATACCCTAACCCTAGCCCTAACACTATCTTTTAACATATCCATTACCTTGAGCTAAACCGTAAATCTAATGCTAACCCTAGTCCTAACCCTAATCCATAGCCAAACCCAAACCTGAAACCTATTACTATTCCTAACCCTAAGCTTCATTTTAGCTCTAACTCTAACCCAAACCCAAACCCTAAACTTGACACTTATTTTGACCCTAACACTAACTCTCGTTCTAAATATGACCCTAACCCAAAACCAAACCCTAAAATTAGACCTATTGGTAATTCTATACTTAAACTTGAACCTAAACTAGCCCTACACTTAAACCTATTCCTAAATCTAGCCATATTTCTAGCCCTAGACCTGAACAACAACCTAGCCCTCGCCCTAACAATAATGCTTAACCTAACCCAAACACTAAGCGTACCCCTAGACCTAAACCTAATCCTTATTCTGGCACTAACCACAACACTAACTCTAACATGAACACTGGCCCTGACCATAACATAATCCTAGCTCCAAAGCTCACCCTAACCCAAAACCTAATTCTAACACTAGACCTACCCATAACCCTAACCCTAAAACTAGCCCTAATCATGACCCTAGCTCTTGCATTCCCCATGGCCCTAACCCTAGGCCTAAACTAACACAAAACCTAGTCAAAATCCTAGGCCTGAACATATCCCTAATTGTAACCCTAAACATAACTTAGCCCTAACCTTAAGCCTAAGCCTCACTTTAGACCTAGCCCTAGTACAAAGCCTAACATTTACCCTTAACATAAACCTAGCCATATCCCAAACCCTAACCTAAAACTAGCCCTAATTATAACCTTAACCATAGCCCTCACCATAGCTCTAATCATATTCACTATTCTAATCCTAGCCCTAATCCTAAACATAACCCTAGCCCTAACCCTAGCTCTAATTCTATCTAAAATCCTAACCATAATCATACCCTAATTAAAAACCTAGGCTTAACCCTAACCCTATCACCATCCCTAAACTATTCTTTACCCTAAAACTAACCTGAACCCTAATCCTAAACCTACTGATTACCCTAACCGTAACTCTAATCCTAATGCTAATTTGAGCTCCAAACATAAACCTTAACCTAATCCAAACCTTAATGCGTACAATGAACCTAATAATACACATAGCTGTAAACTTGACCCTTACCCTAAATCGAACCCTTACACTGGACCTATCCATAAACATAACCTAAAACCTATAACTAACTGTAACCCTAGATCTGAAATTAGTCCTAGCCCTAATCCTAGCCCTAACCCTAAAACGAACACTAGCTCTCATTCTAGCCCAAAATCTAGACTTAATCATAACCATAACCATAATTCTAACCATTTTCCAAGACCTAAACCTAGCTATAACCCCTTCGCTTACCCTAATCGTTACCCCAAACCTAACCTTAACACTAACCCTAGCCCTAATCTTAACCCTAGAACTAAACCTAAGACTAACCCTAGCCCTAATCCTAAATCTAATCCTAGCCCTAGCTTTAGGACTAACTATAACTCTCATACAAGTCCTAGTCCTAATTCTAACCCTATCAATTACCATGACCTTATTCCTAGCCAGAGCATGAAATAACCTTAGCCCTAAACTTACACCTTGCCCTAACCCCATATCTAAATGTAACTCTAAATCTAACCCTAATTCTACACCTAAACCTAACCCTAAACTAGCCCTAACCTTAACACTAATCCTAAAACAAGACCTAACCATAGGCTAAGCCCTAAAACAAAACTGAGCCATAACACTAACCCTAAACTTTTACCTAAATCAAAACCTAAACTTACATCCACCCTAAACCTAGCCCTAATTCAAGTCCTAATCTTAATCCTAAAACTACCCCGGAACCTGTCTCTATAATTAACACTAACCCTACCTCTAAACAACACCCTGAGCGTAATCATTACCCGAACACTCTTCCTAGCCCTAATCCTAATTATAAAACAAGTTCTAATAATAACCCTTCATCATACATTAGCTATAACATTAAACCTAATGGTAAACAAAACCTATCCCAAATCTGAGACCTAAGCTTAGCTTTCACCCAACCCTAACCCTAACCCTAATACTAGCCCTAACCTGAACCAGAACCCAAGCTCTAACCCTAGCTCTAACCTTATCCTTTACCCCAGCCAAACCCCAACCCTAATGCTAACCCTGGTCTTAAACTAACCCTATTATTAGTCCTAACCCTAGCCCTCCTTCTTGGTATAGCCATAACTTTAATCCTAACCCTAGCCCTGATCCTTATTCTGACGTAGAACATAAACCAAACACTAAAACTAGCCCTACACATAAACCTGTAACTAAACCTAACCCTAACACTAGCCCTAGATTAAACATAATTCTAAATCTAACCATATCTTTAACCAAGACCTAAACAAAAACCTAGCCCTTGCTCTAATGATAACCCTTAACCTAAGCCAAATAAAAACTTTACCTCTAGATCTAACCAATCCTAATTCTGGCCCTAGCTCTAACCCTAATCATAACCCTAAACCAAACACAGACCCTTACACTAACACTAACCCTAGCTATAAACTGACCCAACCGAAACATAAACCTAGCACTAGATCTAGCCTTAACCGTAAACATAACCTTTCATTACGATAACACTAAAACTATCTCTAAACCTAACACAAATCCTAGCACTAATCCTAGGCCTAAATCTAGCCCAAACCATAACCCTAACCTTAACCTAACCTTATTCCTTACCCTAAGCCTAACCCTCACACTAACCCTAACCCTCGCCGTAGAACTAACTCTAGATAAAACCCAAAACTGAACCCTTAACATAACCCTAGCCCTATCCCCAATCCTAATCCTAATCCTAACCCTAATCATAATAGCCAAAATGCTATCTCTAAAATTATCCATTACCCTAAACTGAAACTTTACCCTAATGATAACCCTAGCTCAAATCTTAATTGTGAACCTAATCCTATACCTAACCCTCAACCTAACCATCATTGTAGTCTAACCCTAGATAAAACCCTAGCACTTACTCTAACACTAACCCTATACCAAAGCCTAACACTAACCCTAAACCTGAAACGAGCTATAACCCTAACCTGAAATCCAACCCTATTCATTAGCCTAACTCCAATGATAACTTTAGCCCTAACCCTAACACTAACCCTAACCTTAACCATAAATGTAACCCTAGACATAATCCTAAACCTAACCCTCACCCTAGCACTAACCATAGCTAAAAACCTAACCTGTACCCTAAACTTAACCCAAAGCTTAACTGTAGCCTTAACCCTAGCCCTAACCCTAAACCTAACTCTAGCTCTAATCCTATCCAGAATCCTAGCCCTAACCATAGCTATAATGCTAGTTATTATCCTAACAATAACATTAACCAAAATAATAACCCTAAGCCTAACCCTAACCCTACCAATTACCCTAAACTTAACCTGAATCTAAAACCTAAACCTATCCATTAACCTAACCCTAATTGTAACCCTATCACTAATTTGAGACCTAACACTAAAATTTAACCTAACACAAACCCAAAACCTAACCCTGACTCTAAAAATAAAACTTTCTCTTAACCTGGCCCTTATCCTAAACCTAATATTCGACCTTGCCATAAACCTAACCCTATATAATATCCCTAGCCATTACCCTAAACCTGACATTATCCCTATGCCTAAAACTTGCCCCAACCCTAACACAAAACCTAGCTCTCATCCTAACCCCAATTCTAGCCTTAATCCTAACAAAAACCTAACCCTAGGCCTAAACCTAATTCTAATCATTGCCCAAGCCCAAAACCCAGCTATATCCTCATCCCTTCCCATTAACCTAACCCTAAACCTAATCCTAAACATAGCCCTAACCCTAGGCCTAACCCCAACACCAATTCTAAATATATTTCTAGCCCTAATTTAGCCCTAAACTAACCCTTAATCCCTGCCTTAAGACTAACTATCGCCTTAGCTCTATACCTAGTTCTCACCCTATCCCTTACCATAACCCAAACACTAGACCTAACTCTAGCCCTAACCCTAGACATAGCCCTAACCCTAGAATTAACCATAACTCTAAATGTACCCCTAAATCTAACTCACGCAATCAATAGCAATAACACTAATATTAATAGTAAAACTACCCTTAACTTTAGGCTTAGCCCTAAAACATAATGAGCCATAAGCACTAACCCTAATCCTTAACCTGAACCAAATCCTAACCCTAAATATAACCCTAAGCCTATCACTAATTCGAGTCCTATCCCCCACCCTAAAATTATCCCTGACTCTGACTCTGAACCTAACACTAACCTTAGCTCAAAACATCACCCTGAACTAAAACCTAACCATAAAACTAGACTTAACCCTAACTGTAACCCTAAAATTAGCCCTAATAATAACCCTAGTTCTTACATTAGCTCTATTCCTAACACTAGCCTTAATGTAACCAAAAACCTAGCCCTAATGCAAGCCCCAACCCTAGCTTTAACCCTAACTCTAAACCTAAAACAAGTCCTAATTCTTACCCTAAATCTAACCCTAACTTTAATCCTTGCACTAACAATAAACCTAACATAACCCTAACCCTAACACTATCCATAACCCTATCCCTAACCCTAACTCTAACCCTATATATTACCCTACCCCTAACCCCAATCCTAAACCTAAGGCTAAACCTTGGCCTTCCCGTAACACATTTGCGAACCCTAACCTATCCATTACTCTAAACATAACCCTAACCCTAAACCTAACCAAACACTAAACCTAGACATAACCCTAACCCTAAAACTAGTTCTAATTTTAACCCTAGTTTTTTTATTAGCTGTAGCCCTAAAGCTAACAAAAAACCTAGCCTAGCTCTAATTCAAGCTCTAACCCTAGCTTTAACACTAAACCTAAACTTAATCCTAGCCCTAATACTAGTGCTAACCCTATCCCTTACCCTAAGCAAAACTCCAACCAAAAAACTACCCTAGTCCTAAACCTAATTCTTAGCCTAATCCAAAACCTAACTCTATTACTAGTCCTAACTATAACCCTCAATCTAGCTCTGTCACTATCCCAAACTCTAACCCTAACCCTGACCTTTATTCTGTCCCTAACAAAAATGATAGGTCTAAACATGACCCTAACCCTAAACCAGAACCTAACATTGGCACTACCTCTAACCCTATACATAAACCAAACCCTAACACTAGACATAGACCTACACTTAATCCTCAATCTAGTGATAACTCTAGGCCTAGCCCTAAGCAAAAAAAAAAAATTAGTTCTGGCCCCAATAATAACCCTTAACCTAACCCAAACACTAACCCTTCCCCTAGACCAAATCCTAGTCCTAATTTTAGCCCTAACATTAAACCTAACCCTAACCAAACACTAATAAACCTTAGCTCTAAACCTTATCCTAACAAAAAAACATAACCCAAACACTACACCTAGCCATACCACAAACCCTGAAACTAACCATCACCTTAGGCCAAAACCTACCATTAACTCTATTAATTACCTTAACTCGAAACCTAACCCTAATGTTAACCCTAACCCTAACTCTCACACTGACTCTAACCCTAATCCTCTTCCTAATCCAAACACTAACTCAATCTTTAACCCTGAAACTTAACCTTACCCTAACATTAACCCATGGCCTAAACCTAAACCTAACCTTAACCCTATCTCTAATCCTAACCTTAACCCTGTCCCTAACCCTAGCTCTAACCCTACCTATTATCCTATCCCTAAACTTAAACCTGATGATAACCCTAGCCCTTATTCTAAATCTACCCTAACCCTACCCTACACATAACCATAAACCAAACACTTGCCAGAGAGTTAACCCTTGCTCAAACCCTAACAATTACTCTAAACCTAACTCTAAACCTACTGCTACTCTAAACTTAAGCCGAAACCTAACCCTAACAGGACATCAATCCCTATCCAATACACTTAAACAAATGGTAACCCTAGCCCTTAACGTGACACTAACCTTCACCCTTACCATAACTATAATTTAGACCTAACCCTACACCTAACACTTTCCCTAGCGCTAACCCTAGCTCAAACTCTAAACCATACCCTAAACATAAACTTAACCCTAACCCTAAGCCTAACCCTAATTCTAGCCCTAATACTAACCATAATTTTAGCCCTAACCCTATCCATTATCCTAAGCACAACCATAACCCTAAGGCTAACCCTAGGTCTAACCCTAATCCTTTTGCTAACTCTAACCTGATCAATTACCCTACACCTAACAAGAAACCTTATCCTAAACCTATCATTACCCAAACCAAACCCTAATGCTTATTTAAGCTCTAAACCTAATCCCTATCCTAAATCAAATCCAAAAGCTAATTCTAACCCTGACAATATGCCTAGCTTTAACCTTACCTTTACCCTATACCTAAACCTTACACTAGACCTAGCCATAAATTTAACCCTCAATTTATCCCTAACGTTTGCCTAGATCGGACACTAGCCCAAGCCCTAATTTTTGCCATAACTCTAAAACAAACCCTAGTTCTCATCCTAGCCCTAAACTTATCCTTATTAATAACCCAAACCATAACACTAGAACTATCCAAAATTCTACCCTTCAACATAGCCCTAAAAATAGCTCTAACCACATCCCTTTTCCTAAAACTAACCCTATCCTTAAACCTTAACCTAAGCCTAAATCTAGGCCTAAACGTAACACAAACACTAGACATAATCCAGTCCTAATATAGTCCTGATCCTAACCTAAGCCTAGCCCTAAGACTAATTCTACCTCTCGCCCTAGTCCTATTCCTGGTTGGAACCCTATCCCTTACTATAATCCTAACACTTGCCTTTAGATTAGACCTAACCCTAGCCCTAGCCCTAATTTATATCTAACAGTAGCTCTAAATCTAACCCTAACTCTAAGCTAAACCTCTCACTAACGTAAGCCGTAACACTAATGGTAATTGTAAAATGAGCCCTATCTTAGACCTAGCCCTACAAAACAATCTAGCCATAGCCCTAACCATAAACTTTAACATAAACCAAAATCTAAGCCTACACCTTGTCCCAAACCAAGCTCTAATTCGAGTCTTATCCCTAACCCTAAAACAAACCCTGATCCTGACTGTGATCCTAACACTAACCCTAGCTCTAGACATCACTCAAAACCTAAACAAAAACCTAACCCTAGACCTAGCCCTAACCCTGACCATAAAACTAGTTTTTTAATCATAACCCTAGTTTTTATATTAACTTTAGCCCTAAACCTAGTACTAAAATTAAGTCTAAATATTGCCTTAGCTCTATACAAAGCTAAGCCAAAACCTATCCCTCACCAAGGCCTAACACTAACTTGAACCCTAATCATAACCCTAATTCTAGCACTAGAAACAACCTAACCCTAGACCTAGCCCTAACCCCGACCATAATACTAGTTCTAATCGTAACCCTAGTTCTTACATTAGCTATATTCCTAAACCTAGCCCTAAGACTAAGTCTATCTATCGCCTTAGCTCTATATAAAGCTAACCCAAAACCTATCCCTAATCAAGACCTAACACTAACTTGAACCTTAATCATAACCCTAACTCTAGCACTAAGCCTTACCCTTAACCAACCCTAACCCTAAACCTTGCCATAACCCCAAACCTAACCCTAACCTAGCCCTAATCCTAACAATATACCTAGCCCTAAACCCAGCTGTAACCCTATCAATTTTCCTAATCCTCATTCTAACCCTTATGCTAACCCTAGGATAACCCTAAACCTATTCGTAATTCTAAACCTATATTTACACTAAACCTAACCTGAACCCTAAACCTAACCATATCCATCAACCAAATTTTAACCCTAATAATTATAACCCTAAAACTATCTCAAACTATAATGCTAGACCTGACATTAGCCCTTGACCTAATGAAGACCTAACCCTAACAAAAACTTTAGCCCCAATCCTAGCCCTAATTTTAGTCTTAATCCTAAACCTATCCTTAACCATAGAACTAACCCTAAATTAAACTCTCCCTAATTATAAAGCTAGCTATAACATCATACCTAACCATAACCGTAACCATAACCCTAGCCATAAACCTAGGCTCAGCCTTAGTACTAACTCTAGCTCTAATCTTAGTCCTAATTAATCCCTAATTCTAACCCTAAATCTAATCCTAACACTAAAACTAACACTAGCTTTCGCCCTAGCCCTAGCCCTAGTTCTAACCCTATCCCATATGATAACTTAAACCCTAGCCCAAACCTTATACCTAACCTTCAATTTAGCCCTAAACCTAGATCTAAACCTAACTCTAAATCTAATGCTAACACTAAGCCTAAACCACACACTAACACTAGCTCTAACCCTAACACTGATTTGAAAACTAGCCCTAACCCTAGCCCTAGCCCTCAAGCAAAACTGAGCAATAGCACTGACCCTAAACCTTAACCTAAACCAAATACTAACACTACACCTAGTCCTAACCCTAGACCTAATTCAAGTCCCAACCCTAACCCTAGAACTAATACTAACCCTGACTCTGACCTTACACTAACCCTAGCTCTACAAATCACCCTATCCCTAAACCTAATCTTTACACTAGACCTCGCCCTAAACCTAATCCTAAAACTAGCAAAAATCATAATGCCAGCTCTTAAAGTAGCCATAGCCCTAAACCTAACACAAAACCTAGCCCTAATCTGAGGCCTATCCTGTAAAAACCAGCAGAACACATTGATGGTGGTGAACCTAGGTTAGGAGGAATGAAGGGAAAAGAGACATGAAAGGTGACAGCAAGACAGGAATTCTGATCAAGCTGCAAACTTTTATTATTTACACAGGAGTATTTATATGCTGAGGATGGGGAAGCTCTCTAATCAGCAATTGCTGGATGTGGGTGGTAAAACTGCCAGCTGTAAGATGTCTGATGATCCTGATAACCACAGGATATTCCAGGGAGATAGGTAGCTGCAGGATGTCTCCCAGACAGGATGTCTCCCAGGGGGCTGTCAGGCTATTCTTTGAAGCAGAATTTCCTTCTATTCCCTGAAATTTCTCCCTTTCTTATATAAAATATTTGACCATACCTTACCGGCCATGTTTTTAGGGGGTGATCGAGGCTCTGTTCCTCTAGGAGACCTTAGAATATCTCCTGATCTGAGCGAGCGTCTTCACTAGGAGATTTCGTGGTGGCCTTGACATATTTTTGGAGGACACGGCTTTGAGGGGCAAACATGCCAACTGCAATCACCAGAGTGTGTCACTCAGAGGTCTTGGGTTTTGTGATCCATGGATCTATCCTACTGCAGTCCTTCCTGCACCCTCCGTTATTATGGCCTAACATCTTCTCTCCATGGTGCATCCTCCCCCAATCAGAGGGGCCCATGGAGGAGCGATAACTTAACCTTAATGGCAAGGGCAGAAGATGATTGGTCAGAGCTGTTACTTATACTTTTATATAAGAAAGAGAGATCTGTGGGAATATAAACTTATGAAATAAGCCTGTGAGAAGGGTAAAACATCCATTTAAATGTTGGCAGCGTGGTCTTCCATCTCCAGATGATGATAGTGGACCTGTATGGGCATAGAGGCCAAAATATTATTCTGTTCTTTAATAAATTTTACCAGACTTTTTATAATTCAGGGTCCTATGGACAACATTAAAAGTGAACCCAAAAAGGGCCTAATTGGGGAAGAAGGTAGGGTAGAAATTCATTAAGCCCAGTGCAGAGGGAATTTTCAAATGGTTCCCTTTGTCTATTTTCTAGATCTTCTTGAAGCTGCTTAATTTTAGTTTGTACTATGCCTGATTTATTGGCCTAAAAGCAGCATTGTTCCCCTAAGGCCAACCAAATACCTCCCTGGTTAGCTGTCAGCAAATCTAAGCCTCGTCTGTTTTGAAGGACCACTTCTGCCAGGGAGTCTATTTGGTCCTGCAAATCTTTAATCGTTCCTGATAGAGTTTGTGCATCATCTATACGTTGTTGAGATAGGCGACGGTAAGAGCGTATAGCCGTGCCTAAGCCAGCTGTACCTGTGCCCGCAGCAGCTGTTATTCCAAGACTGGCAAGGAGTGGTAAGGCCTGTATTGGCCGCCTGTGTCTTTTAACTAAGGTGTCTAGGCTAGGAATGGGTAGAGGTTCGTCTCCTGGGACAATAGGTATATCAGGGAGTAATAAGGCAAGAACAAAGCCACTGGTCCAATTTGCTGGAAGCCTGGGGAAGACTGAATTTTTCCCACACTTAAAAACTGTGCCATTTTGGGGACAAAGAGATGGAGTGGGTGAGGAATAATTTTTTACTGTTGAGCAATTTCCAAAGGAAGTAACCCCAACATCAATATCATAGGTATTATTCTGCATTTGGCCTAAAAGACATGATGTAAAAGTACCTATAGGCTGTACTTTAAAAGGAAATCTGGGTTTGCATGAATTATCATTGTCTATGACAGAGTTAATAGGAACTTCCATAGACATAATTGCCCGTGTTGTCATGCAGAGCCAAAAATCACTAGCAAGAATGGGGTTGGAATTATTAAGCAAGGAGGGAGTTTCCTGAGAAGTGGGAAGAAATAGGCTGTTCAAGGGCATTTGTCTTAGATCTACACTCATTGGCCCAGTGACGACCTTTACCATATCTAGGGCAAAGGGTGGCTGGGGGCAGTTTAGCCTTAGTTTGAGGAACGCTATCCCTAGGCTTTGTTTGCCTGTCAGACACTCGCATGCAAAATGGCCAGGTTGTTTAAAAGTGAGCTGGGATTGCGAAAGGCCTTAGTAAGAGCGGCACCTATGGCAAGACCCATAGCATGGGCTGCACCCACCCCGGCACAGAGTCTAACAAAGTCAGAAAGTTCCCCTTTATCCTTATGTGGTCGAAGAACATCCTGACATGCCGGGTTGGCGTTTTCAAAGCCAAGATGTTTTACAAAGGTACTTTCGCTTTGACTTGGTCCAAGTACGTGTTCCACGGCTAGGTTAAGTCGGGCAACAAAGTCGCTATAAGGCTTATCAGGCCCTTGTAGAATTTTTTCCAGGGAAGTGGTAGCCGAGCCCTTTTGAAGGAGGCATCTCCAAGCATGTAAGCCAGCCGTCTGAATCTGCGCCAAAAGTCCGTCAGGAAAACGCGCCTGTTTAGGGTTAGTGTCAAAGGGCACATTGCCCACTAGCTTAACATAAGTCCAGGATTTAGAGGAGGCCTTAGTTAAATTTTTTTTCAGCAGTTTCCTAACAGTGCTCTTTGAAATCTGCATTCCATAACAGGAAGTCTCCTGCACTGAGGGTAGCTCGGGCTAAAATTTTCCAATCATTAAGATTAACCATTGTGCGCTATGGCTTTCTAATAAAGCCAATGTGTAAGGTGCAGTGGGGCCATAGTAAGCACAAGCCTTTTTAAGTTTCTCAAGAGAACGTAAGCTTAATTTTTTGTAGACACTCTGGATTCCTTCCTGCCTAGGGGTGAACTCCTCATCTTCTGAGTCCTGATCTTTCTCTTGCCCTCCCCCCCTTTGTCACCTTGATTGGTTTCCCCTGCTTCCTCCTCTTGATCTTCCTCTTTGTCTGACTGCGGTGACTGGGAAGGCGAGAACAGGCTTATGGTGTGGCTTAGCCTTTGTATTAGACCACCTTGGGCCAGGTCGGGTTTACTCCATGCCTAAGGCTAATGAGCAAAGTTCAGAGTCAAGGGATCTTAATTCTTTTAAAAGTTCGATATGTTCCCCTCTATGTTGGAGAGACACTCGCAAGGGAGCCAAGTTAGGCAGGGGAAGTGGAAAAAAAAATATCTGAGGGGGCAGTTGGCCCCTGAGGGCCTGAGCACCAAAGGCAGGAGGGATATAGGAGGGAGGTGGATGTGTAAGTCCTATAGGCTGTGCCAGGGTCCTGAGAGGTGGCGGGTCTTCTGAATGGTAGAGAGCTGCTTCCTTCTCCAAGGTAGCCTCCTCCCCAGAGGTCAATGTGTCTCCAGTATTTAAAACTGGATAAAGGTAGTTGGTAACCATTGGAGCCTTATTCATTAGGGTGGGATTTTGAGCGGGACCAGAAAGGTTCCCAGGGTCCTGGGGAGACTGAGAAGAATCTATGTCTATACTAACTGAAGGGCATGCCGAGGGGCAACAAGAGGGATGAGAGGTCTTTTGCATAGCCTTTTCCCCAATCCTGACAAGTTTTAAGGTAAAATTGTCAAAGGTAATTAAGTTCCAGTAAGAAGAGGTTGGAACAGGCACCTTTTCTGGGCCAAACGATTCATAGTAATCATTTAAACAGTCTCCTACTCTAAGCCATTTTTATCATCAATGGTCCCTTCAAGGGGAAACCAAAGACACAATTCTCTTATGTATGAAAAAAAATAATTTTAAGTCCTTTTTTTATAACACGCGTCCCTCGTTTCTTAAGGGCCTCCTTGAGGCCTGACAAAAACAAATCATGTGACGAAACTTCTTGTCCCATGGTGGGTCACTCACCGTGCATCGTCCCAATTCTCCTCCTGGATCTGTCTCTCAGTCCTGTCTCCAGAGGCGATCGCGAGCTCCGAGCTTCGCTTGGCCAAGTCTTCTCGGAGGACAGCATCCCTTCTCAGGCAAAGGCTCGAGTACACAACGTTGGGCGCCAAATGTCCCGACCACCAGGACACATCAATGACGGTGGTGAAACTAGGTGGGGAGGAATGAAGGGACAAGAGACATGAAAGATGACAGCAAGACAGGAATTCTGATCAAGCTGCAAACTTTTATTATTAACACAGGGGTATTTATATGCTGGGGATGGGGAAGCTCTCTAATCAGCAATTGCTGGATGTGGGTGGTAAAACTGCCAGCTGTAAGATGTCTGATGATCCTGATAACCACAGGATGTTCCAGGGAGATAGGTAGCTTCAGGATGTCTCCCAGACAGGATGTCTCCCAGGGGGCTGTCAGGCTATTCTTTGAAGCAGAATTTTTTTTCTAGTACCTGACACTAACCCTGGCCCTAACCTAACCCTATTCCTAGTTCTAATTCTAGCTCTAACCATATTCTTACACTTAGTCAAACCCTCACTCTATTGCTACCCTAGTCCTAACCCTAAATGTATTCCTACCCCAAACCATAACTCTATTACTATTACTAACCCTAGCCCTCATTCTAGCACTAAACTTAACCCAAATCCTAACTCTAAACCTGACCCTAATCCTTATCCAAAAGCTAACACTACCCCTACCATTATCCTAACCCTAAACCTAACACCAACACTAGCCCTAGACCTAAACCTAATTCTAAATAAAGCCATAAACCTAGTCTTAGCCCTAAAATAACCCTTAACCTAAACTAAACACTAACTCTACCCCTAGATCTAACCATAGTCCACATTCTGGACTTAACCCTAAACCTAATCCTAACCTGAACCCTGACAGTTACCCTAACAAAAACCCTAGCTCTAAACCTTACCCTAACCCAAAAACTAACCCTAACACTAGATGAACTCTAAATCTAGCCATAACCATAACTCTAGCTCGTACATTACCTATATACCTAACACAAGCCCTAAATATCACACAAAACCTAGCCCTAATTGTAGCCCTAATCCCAACTCCATAATTAACTCTACCCCTAAACCTAGCTGTAACCCTACCCATAACTCATGTTCTAGCCCTAAACCTAGCTCTAACCCTAAAACTTACCCTAAATATTACCCTAGCCCAAACCCTAAACCTCACCCTAACACTACCCCAATCCTAATTGTAACCATAGCCCAAACCCTAGCTCTAACTCTATATATTACACTAACCATACCCCTAAAATTAATGCTAACCCTATTCCTAAACCTAACCCTAACCCTACCCTAGCTCTGACTGTACCACTAAACCTTGCCTTAGCCCTTAATCTAGTTTAATCTCTAAACCTTACACTTAACCTAACCCTAACACTAACCCAAGACATAACCCTATCTCTAACTCCAGCTCTAATCCTAACTTTAAATCTAGCCCTAACCCTAGTTCGAACTCTATTCAATACCCTAACTCTAAAAATAAAACTAATGATAACACTCGACCTAATGTTAAACCTACCCTAACCCTAAAAAGAAACCTAACCCTAGAACTAACAATAAAACTAAACCTAACCTGAAACATAAACTAGCTAAAACCCTAACCCTAATCCTAAAAATAAACTTAACGCTAACCTAAACCTAACCCTATCTTCAACTTGACATCTAAACCTATTACCCTAACCCTAATGATAACCCTAGCCCTAACAGTAACACTAACCATGACCATAACCCTAGACTAAACCTAAATTAACTTTATCCATAGCAAAAATCCTAGAACAAACCCTAAAGCATACCCTAAACCTAATCCTAACTGCAACCCTCGAACTAACCCTGACCCTAACCAAATTCTAGCCCTCATCCTAACCATAACCTGTGGTGAGCCGTTCCTGCAGACTGTGGTCGCCATTACATGATGGCGCTGGCTCCGCTGTGGTCTGTGAAGGACAACTCCATATCAGAGAGAGTTGGCGTATTGTCAACTCCTTATCAGAGAAAGTTGGCGTGTCGTTCTCTAGCACCCTGTGAGAAGGGTCCACGTGGCAGCTTCACATTGGGGTTCGAGGTGCTTTATTAAGGCTGGGAGGGGCATCCAATTATTATTCCGGGGATTAGAATAATTATTAGAAGAATATCAAGGGCCTGAATAAACTGCTGAAAGAAAATTCCTGAGTCGCGTCTTCCTTGCGGGCAAGGGGGTCGTGACAAGTGGTGCCGAGACCCGGGAGAAAAAAGAAAACACCAGGAACCAGAACTTTCAGCAGTCAGGATGGCGCGCCGGTAAGTCCCAGGTAAGGTGGGACCCGCTGTTAAAAAGCGGAGGCTCCTCTATACATAAAGAGGGAGCGTTAAAAGGTACCTGCTCCTCTGTAAATAAAGAGAGGGCGTTACATCTCATAGCAATTGCACTCTGTATTTTCGTTTTTGTTTTCTGTGTATTTTCGTTTTGTTTTTGTGTACTTTCACTTTCAATTTCTGTGTTTTCTTGTGTTGCGTCATGGGTGCCGTGACTTCAGGTCCACTTCTTCTGGCCCTAGATGGCCTTTTACGTTCCAAGGGACTGGAAGTCAAACGCAGTACCTTAGAGAGATTTTTACAGAGGGTAGATAGAGCTGCACCTTGGTTTGCATTTTCAGGCAGCCTCACTACACCCAGCTGGGATAAATTAGGCAAAGACCTTGATTTTGCTCGTGAGCAAGGCATGCTAAAGGGCAGGGTGATACCCCTCTGGAAGATGGTCCGTAGTTGCCTTACGGATGGCAGATGCCAGGAAGCGCTTGTTAAAGGGCAAGAAGTTTTAGAACAATTACATGAGGAAAAATCAGAAACAACAGAGAGTGGAGTGTCTCAGGAAGAGGGGAGTGTGCGGGGCGTGGAGAATGGGAAGAGACTGTATCCAGATCTCAGTGTGCTGCGCACGCCCCCATGCGAAAGTGGGTCAGAGGTAGAAGATAATAAAGAGGAGGAGCTGGAGATGCTGTCTCGGCAGCTAGGGAGTTTAGCTAAAGGAAACAGAGATAAGCAAGGGCTCAAGAACAGACAGCCTCCCGATCCGCCTCCGTATGGCGGGGGTGTTTCGGAACGAAGTTTCCACGCCCAAACATGGAGGGCTGTTAACGCTGAGATGGGTCTTGCTTATCCAGTTTTTCAGGATGATAATAGGGGAAGATTTCATGAGCTTTTGGATTTCAAAATTGTAAAGACCCTGGCAGAGTCTGTGCGCACTTATGGGGTTGATGCCGCTTTTACACTAACTCAGGTAGAGAATCTGTCCAGATACTGCATGACTCCCTCTGATTGGTCTAGCCTCGTTCGGGCTTGCGTCTCCCCAGGCAAATATTTGGACTGGAGAGCATTTGTGCTAGAGGGCGCAGCAGAGCAGGCCGCCCAAAATCATGCAGCAGGACACCCCCATTGGGACAAAGAAATGCTTTTGGGACAAGGGAGATTTGCTAATCAACAGACAGGATTTCCTCTTGAAGCATATGACCAAATTAATAATATTTGCATTCGGGCATGGAAATCACTTCCAAATAGAGGAGAGGTGTCTGGTAACCTGACTAAAATTATACAAGGCCCTACAGAACCCTTTTCAGATTTTGTAGCAAGGATGGTGGATGCCGCTGCTTTCCTCTGTTCTTCAGGGCTGGCATATCATTGCTATTGACATTAAAGACTGTTTCTTTTCTATTCCTTTACATCCTAAAGACTCACAGCGTTTTGCCTTCACCCTTCCCTCGTGTAATCATGAGGAACCAGATCAAAGGTTTGAGTGGGTTGTTTTACCACAGGGAATGTCTAACAGTCCTACGATTTGTCAGATGTATGTAGGGAAGGCACTCGCACCTCTCAGACAAAAATATCCTTCCATCAAGATTATTCATTATATGGATGATGTATTATTGGCAGCCAAATTACAACAGTCAGTTAATGAGGCCTATAAAGACCTGGTGAAGTTGTTAGCTCAATATGGATTACATATTGCACCTGAAAAGGTTCAAACAGGGGATTCTATTCAGTATTTGGGAGCGACGATTGGATATGATATGTTAAAACCACAAAAAGTTACTATAAGAACTCAAGATCTCCAAACTCTAAATGATTTTCAAGAACTGTTGGGAGATATTAATTGGATAAGAGCTTATTTACATATTCCTAATATCGTGCTCCAGCCTTTGTATGCTATTCTTAAGGGTGATCCAGATCTTACTTCCCCTCGTACCCTCACTAAAGAGGCCAGAGCGGCCCTTATAAAAGTAGAAGAAGCTATACAACATGTTACTCTATGCAGGTTCCAAAGTGATAAACCTTTCCAGTTATGTGTGCTTGCCACTATGCGGCAGCCTACTGGAGTACTGTGGCAAGATGGGCCTTTACTATGGATCCACCCACATGTATCCCCAGGAAAATCTTTATAATACTATCCTGATGCTGTTGCAGCGTTAGCACTTAGAGGGATTCAACAGAGCATTCAGTTTTTCAGACAAGCACCTTCTTCTCTTATCATACCCTATTCTAAAGTTCAAATTAATGTTTTGTGTGCTACTCTAGACAACTGGGCCATTCTATGTTGCTCGTTTCAAGGGGATATTGATAAGCATTACCCTTCTCATCCATTACTCCATTTTGTTAAAGAGCATCCTATCATTTTTCCTAGAGTGACTTCACCCACTCCAATTCCGGGGGCTGTTAACATTTTTACTGATGGCTCTAAGTCTGGAATGGGAGCTTATGTGATTAATGACTCTCCCCCTGTCCAGCATCAATTTGCTCCTGGAAATCCACAATGGGTAGAACTACAAATTGTCATTGAAGTTTTTAAACAGTGTTCTTTTCCTTTCAATCTCATTTCGGACTCCATCTATGTGGTGCAGGCGCTCAAAATTCTGGAGGCTGTAGAAGCTATTAGTGACACCCATAATGTGTCTGCTTACTTTAATCAGCTTTAACAGCTTATCCGTAGCCGTACTGCCCCTTTCTATCCAATGCACATTTGGGCTCACACCTCTCTTCCTGGCCCGTTATCACAGGGTAATGCCTGTGCTGACTCGACAACTAGAAGCCAGTTTATGTGCTTGGCCTCCTCCTTAGAAGAAGCTAAATTGTTTCATCACAACTTTCATGTCAATGCTATGACACTGCGCAGACGTTTTTCCATCTCAAGAGCGGATGCTCGTCAGATAGTGTTACAATGTCCCCATTGTGTCACATTTCTTCATCCTCCTACTTATGGTGTAAACCCACGAGAATTGAAGCCCTTGGTTGTCTAGCAAATGGACGTAACTCACGTGCCTGACTTTGGTAACCTCAAATATGTACATGTTTCTGTTGACACATACTCTGGAATTATTCATGCTTCTGCTTTATTGGGAGAAAAGGCACACTCATTGCTTAGAGGCATGGGCAGCATGGGGTGCACCTGCATCCCTTACGACTGATAATGGACCTGCTTATACTGGCAGACAGTTTACATCTTTTTGTTCTACTATGGGAGTACACCTTGCTCATGGGTTGCCTTACAATCCTCAAGGGCAAGGCATTGTTGAATGTGCCCACCGCACCTTCAAAGAAACCTTAAAAAAACAAAAAGGGGGAATAGGAGTTTACCACACTCCTAAAGAATGCCTGTCCTTAGCTCTTTTTACCATTAATTTTTTGAATTTGGATATTCATGGCCGCTCTGCGGCCAATAGACATGTGTCCCCTCAGCCCTCTGTGACTTGTTATGTTAAGTGGAAGGATGTTCTTACAGGCCAATGGAACGGCCCTGACCCCGTGCTGACATGGGCACGAGGATCTGTATGTGTTTTTCCCCGGAATCGCACGGAGCCACTGTGGATCCCTGAACGCCTGACAAGAAGTGTCTCGAGATCTACTAACCAGCAGCAGGAGGTGCCACAACAGTCCCATGATGAGGAGCTTCATTCTGATGAGTGCTCTGGCTCTGATGCTGGTGCCAATGGTACAGATGGCACCAATGCAGTGGTGGGCAGTGGCACGGGCATGGCCAATGCCAATGCCAGTTCATAGTAATTCTAGTGTCCTCCCCACTCTTTTTCTCACCTCATGTGAGATGTCTGCTCCTTGTACCTCTCCTAGAGGGGACATGGAAAATATTTTTAATCAGTCTCAAGTTAATCTCACAGGAGTTTTTTGTTTCAGTCTTGGGAACACTAATTGTATTAGCCTTAAGACCA
Source organism: Ictidomys tridecemlineatus (assembly GCF_052094955.1). Classification (NCBI taxonomy): domain Eukaryota; kingdom Metazoa; phylum Chordata; class Mammalia; order Rodentia; family Sciuridae; genus Ictidomys; species Ictidomys tridecemlineatus. The sequence continues at coordinate 119,608,516 of NC_135480.1, read as the reverse complement.
AAAATTTGACTAACTGGGAGGACCCATTGCGGTCCAGTCGAGTCTCAGGGAGCATTCTCAGTGCTGTATTGAGCCAAGTAGTTTCAGGGAAGCAATCAGGCTCAGGGACCCCCGCAACTAGCTCTGTTTTAAACATAACTACTTTAGCTATTATCTCCGAGGTACTAATCCCAATGCCTCCTTCTTCTAATAGTACTTGCAATGCCACTCATTTCAAGGCCTCTCCTTACTGTACCCCTAATTTTGGTTTTCCCCCAACATTTACGCCTTGTCAAGATCATTCTTGGGAGAAACATCAAGTTGCTAAAGGTTTCTCGTTTTCCCCCCCTCTTAAGAGATATGTTTATAACTTTAACAACAATCCCAACTCCTCTACAGGAACAGGTTGGTCCTGGTTTCAATGGCTCATTTCCAATGAGAAGGAGGCTTCAGCCGATATTTCTGCATTGGCTCAATTACTAGGAGCCAAAAGTTGGCTGGCTAATGTTTCTGACACTACTAAGGAGAGTGAACGAGGTAATAGGCTTACATCTGTTTCGTTCAACTCTCTGTTACATTATGCCACATTGCCTCCTGCAATGGTCTGTATCCAATCCCTGTTCCTGTTCCTTTTAGCTAATGACACCTCATCGAGGATGCTGGATTGTTCTAATATTACCTGTTTCTTATCTGAGTGTTGGAATGGTTCTTGGACTGTAGCAGTGATTATGAAAATTCCAACTTTTGTCCCAATCCCAGTCACTGCGGATCCAGATAACTTTCCTATTGTAGAGCTACTTAGAGTCCGCAGAGATTTTGGAATCACAGCAGCTATAGTGACAGCCGTGGCAGCATCTGCTGCTGCAGCAGTTACAGCCGGAGTAGCCATGGCCAGTCAAGTACAAACTGCTGCCACCATTAATAAAGTTGTTCAACAAACGTCCACTATACTTGAATGGCAAATTGCGATTAATCAACATATTTTGTCAGGGATTTTAGCTACCAACCAAAGAATAGATTTTCTTCAAGCTCAGGTAGAGGAATTGGCTGACCTAGTACTTTTAGGCTACATTGACCAACATGCACATTTATGTATAACCTCTGTCAGACTTAATGATTCCAGGAATGCTTCTCACATCATTGGTGGATATCTGGCCGGGAATTTGTCCATGGAAGCGGAAGACATGATCCAGTCTCAACTAACCCAGATAGCTGTCTTGAATAGTACCCGTGTCGATCCCGTGACTCTGGGTCAATTCACCAATTGGATATCTTCTGCCTTTTCTTTTTTTAAGGAGTGGGTGGGAGTAGGCATTTTTGGTGCACTGTGTTGTTTTGGTATGTTCCTCTGTTTGTGGTTTCTCTGTCGCCTTAAAGCTCGTAGTGCTCAAGTTAAGGCTATGATCATACAAGCTCTTGCTGCTTTAGAAACTGGCAACTCACCTCAAGTCTGGCTTGCGCATCTTAAACAGTAAATCTTTGACATGGTCATTGCACCCCAAGTTATTATAACATTGCACTGGGATTGACATGTCTTTCCTCGTTATTCTCTTAGTGTCAGAAAGCCCTTGCACTCTGCCGGTCTTGCTACCATTGCACGCAGATGGGTTTCTACACTAGTGTCTTTGACATGGTCGTTGCACCCCAAGTTATTCTAACATTGCACTGGGTTCGACATGTCCTTCTTTTGTCTTTCTTTTAGTGTTGGAAAGCCCTTGCACTCTGCAGGTCTTGTTGCCATTGCACGCAGAAGGGTTTCCACACTGGTCTTTATCTATCACTTTAAAGTCCGTGCCTTTCTTTCAGGGTGCTGCCAACTTGTTTGTAGTTGTACTTCTAGACAGCCACAGTTCAACCTCAGCTATTCCCTCTTACTCACCATCGTCACAATACAGGATGCGAGGCAAGGCACTGCATTTGAGTGATCCATTGAGAAGAGGGACCTCAAGGGGAGCATGTCCTATTGCATGCGGGTTTGACGTGTCTCCGCCCCGCCCCACGAAAAAAGGCGTCGGCTGATAGGGTGTCAGATCTGGGGAAGGCGCCCACTAGGGCTGGGCCATACTATGCAGCCACTTCTGCACAGTGGGATAGGACCTCTACTCTCGCCTGTATTGTCTTAGTGAAACAAAAAGGGGGAACTGTGGTGAGCCGTTCCTGCAGACTGTGGTTGCCATTACATGATGGCGCTGGCTCCGCTGTGGTCTGTGAAGGACAACTCCATATCAGAGAGAGTTGGCGTATTGTCAACTCCTTATCAGAGAAAGTTGGCGTGTCGTTCTCTAGCACCCTGTGAGAAGGGTCCACGTGGCAGCTTCGCATTGGGGTTCGAGGTGCTTTATTAAGGCTGGGAGGGGCATCTAATTATTATTCCTGGGATTAGAAGAATTATTAGAAGAATATCAAGGGCCTGAATAAACTGCTGATAGAAGATTCCTGAGTCACGTCTTTCTTGCGGGCAAGGGGGTCGTGACAATAACCCTAGGACTCAACTAGGTCTAACCCTATAAATTACCCTAAGGATAACCATAACCCTAATGCTAACCCTAGCTCTAACCCTAAACCTATCACAAACCCTAACCATATCCATTACCTAAAACCTAACCTAACACTAAACCTAACACTATTCATTACCCTAACCCTAATTATAACCTTAGTGATAATTTGAGCCTTAACCCTAAGCATTAACCTAACCCAAACCCGAAGTTCCACCCTGATCTAATAATTCCCCAGCTTTTAATCTGACCCTTTCTCTAAATGTAACACGTTAATTTGATCTAGGCATAAACCTAACCCTAAAATATCACTAACTAAAACGCGCTAGACTTGACATTAGTCCTAGTCCTAATTCTTGCCCTAAATGTAACACAAAACCTAGCCCTGATCCTAGTCTTAAATCTTGCTTTAATCCTAAACAAAATCATAGCCCTATCCCTAACCCTAAATCTAATGATAAAACTAGCACTAATCCTAACCCTAGCGCAAACAGAAAACTTTACCTAACCCATAGATGTTCGTGTTCGGGTTAGGTAAAGTTTTTCTACCCCTAGACCTAAACCTAGTCTTAATTCTGTCTTTAACCCTAACTTTAATTCTAACCCATAAACTAACCCTGCCTTTAACACAAAACCTACCTCTAAACCTATAACTAACAAAAACCTAATCCTAATTCTAGACCCAGCCATAACCCTAACTGTAAAACTAGCCCTAATCATAACCCTAGATCTTACTTTTTTCATAGCCCTAACACTAGGCCTAAACCTAACACTAAACATAGAGCTAATTTTAGTCCTAATCCTAGCCCTAAGCATAACCCTAATCATAATACTAGCCCTATACCTAACCCTAGCCCTTGTCTTAATCTTAAAATAGCTCAAAGCATAACCCTTACCACAAATATAAGCCTAGACCTAACCCTAACTCTCACACTAACCGTAGGCCAAATTGTAAACTTAACCTAGCCCTGAACCTAGCTCTAAACCTACCCATTACCCTAACTCTAAACCTAACCTTATTGATAATCCTAGCCTTCATCCTAATTTAAACCCTGACCCTAACCAGAAAACTAACCACAGACATAACCCTATAATTAACACTCAGCATAACCCTAAATCTAGATCAAACCCTAAACCTCACCATAAATCTTAACATAACCATACCTCTAATCCTAACCCCATCACGAATTCTAACTCTAAACAAAAATCTAAACCTAACCTAATCCTATCTATTACCTTAACCCTTACCCTAACGTTATTGATAACCCTAGCCCTAACTCTAGAACTACACCTAGATCTAACCCTAGTCCTAATTCGAGTCCTAATAATAACCTTAAAAATTACCCTGAATTTGACTTATATCCTAACACTTATCCTAGCTCTAAACACCACCCTAACCTAAAACCTACCATAATCCTATCCCTAGACTTAACCCTAAACCTTGCATTAACCCGAGCTCAAAAACTATCCTTTATGCTAAACATAAACCTAAGCATAAAACTAGCCCTAGTTCTAACACTAACTCTAACCCTAACTCAAGTCATATTCCTAACCATAAATCTAGTTCTAACTCTATCAATTCCCTAACCATAACCCTTACCATAATGCTAACCCAAAGCCTAAACCTAGCTCTATCACTAACGCTAAACATATCAATTACTCTAAACCAAACATAAACCAAAAAAAAAAAAAACCTAACTAAACCCTAATGCTAATTTAAGCAATAAACCTAAATCCTTACCTAAGTCAAATCCTAATCTTAATAATTTCTCGAGCTCTAAACCTGAACCTTACCCTAAACCTAACCCTTACACTAGACGTAGCCAGTAGCCTAACCCTAAAAAATCTTTAACCATTACCCTAGATCTGATATTAGTCCTAGCACTAATCCCAGCCTGAATCTAAAACAAACACTAGCCCTCATCCTAGGTTTAAACCTCGCCTTAATCATAACCCTAACCCAAACCCCAGCCCTAACCCTAACTCTAAACCTCACCCTATGTCTAAACCTAGCTATAATACTATCCTATATCCTAAAGTTAAACCTAACCCTATCCCTATTGCTAAGCCTAAGCTTAAAACTAAGCCTAGCCCTAATCCTAGCCCTAATTTAACCCTATCCCAAACCCTAACTCTAATTTCAGCTCTATCACTAACTCTAAATTTCACTCTAGCCCTATCCCTAGTTCTAACCCTATCCCTAATGCAGGCCCCAATTCTTGCTCTATTCTTATTCCAAGCTTAATCCTAGATCTAAACCTAACTATAAATGTAACCCTCACCCTAAGTCTAAGCCTAACACTAACACTAGCCTTAACCCTAATACTAATTGTAAAATTAGCACTAATCCTAACCCTAAGACTGAAACAAAACCGAGCAATAGACCTAACCCTAAACCTTAACTTAAACCAAACCCTAACTACAACAACAACTAATCCTCCTCCTAATGGAGTCCTAACCCTAATTTTAAAACTAACTCTGACCCTGACTCATATCCTAACACTCATTCTAGCTCTAAACGTGATGCTAACCTTAAACCAAATGCTAACAGCAAACCTAGCCCTAATTTGAGTCCTAACTCAAACCCTAAAACTAGATCTGACTCTGTCTCATATCCTAAAAATAATTCTAGGTCTAAATGTCACTCTAACCTTAAATCTAACAGTAACATTAGAACTACCCCTAACCCTAATCCTAAAGCTAACCCTAATTGTAACCCTGGTTCTTACGTTACCTGTTGCCCTAACCCTATCTCTAATAGTAACACAAAAACTAGCCCTATTCTGAGTCTTACACCTAGATTAGACCTAACCCTAACCCTAACCCTATGCCTAACACTAGCTCTAACACTATCCCTAACCCTAAGTAAAACCCAAGCCCTAATGTTAACACTAGACCTATCCCTAATCTTCAGGCTAATAAAAACTCTCATCATATTAATAGTGCTAACTCTATCCCTCATTCTAGCTCTAACCCTATCCCAAACCTTAATCCTAACTCTGACCCTTATTCTGACAATAACACTTACCTAGGTGTAAATCTGACCCTAACACTAGACATCACCATAACACTAGTCTTAACAGTAAACTTATATCTAAACCAGACCCTATCACTAGCCCTAGACATAAACCTATTCCTAAATCTAGCCTTAACTCCAGCTCTAGACCTAAACAAGAACCTAGCCTTAGCCCTAACAATAACCCTTAAATTAACACAAAGTCTAACCCTACCCCTAGACATAAACCTAGTCCCAATTCTGGCTTTAACCTTTATTCTAACTCTAACTTGAACCCTGACCCTGCCTTTAACACTAAACCTATCTCTAAACCTGACCCTAACTGAAAACCTAAGCCTAACACTAGACATATTCATAGCCCTAACAACACAACTATCCCTAATTATACTCCTAGCTCTTACATTATCCATAGCCCTAACTCTACACCTTAACCTAACACAAAACCTAGAGCGAACTCTAGGCCTAAATCTAGCCCTAAGCTTAATCCCAACCTAACCCTAGACTTAACCCTAAACTAAACTTAAGCCTAGCCTTAGTCTTAAACTTTCTTCAAACCCTAACCCTTACCGTAATTATAAAATTAGACTTATAACTTACTCTAAACCCTAACCCTAGCTCTAACCCTAAACTTAACCGTATCCCTGAACCTAGCTCTAAACCTACACCTTACCCAACCATACACCTAACTGTATTGATAATCCTAGCCTTAACCATCATCATAACCCTAACCACAAACAGAAAATTAACAATAGACCTAACCCTAAAACTAACACTCGCCAGAGCCCTAAACCTGGCTAAAAACCTAACACATACCATAAAACTAAAAATAACCGTAGCCTTAACATTAACCCTAAAACAAAATCTAACCCTAAACCTAAACCTACATGTAACCATATCTACCCTAACCCTTATCCTAACACTAAGGATAACCCTAGCCCTAACCTTAACCCTAACCCTAAGACTACAATAATCTTTTCTCTAGACCTAAGGCTGAACCAAATCCTCCGCCTTTTTCTAGCACTAACTCTAGCAAAAAACTTAGCCCTTACCCTAAAAATAACCCTAGCCTCAAACCTAACCACAAACCTAGCCCTAATCCTAAACATAACCATAGCCAAAACCCTATTTTTAACTCTATCCATTACCCTAACCATAACTCTAAATCTAAGGCAAAACATAGCTCTAATCCTAACCCTAACACTAACACTATCCCTAGCCCTGATACAAACCTGAAGCCTCAACTCAGCCCTAACACTTACTCAATCTCTGATCCTTACCCTTAATCTAAGTGTATAAAAATAATAAGCCTAACCCTAACCCAAACCCTAGCTCTAACCTTAATCTTAAAACTAGACTTCACCTTAGCTCTAACCCAAAAAATTACCCTAACGCCAACCATAAAAGTCATAATAAACCTAGCCCTTACACTAAACCTACTCTAACCCTAACGGTAAATCTTATCTTAGACCTAACCATAAACCTATCCCTTGCTGTAGTCCTATCTCTAGCTCAAAATCTAACAATTATGCTTAACTTAACACTAACTCTAGTCTTAATCCTAAACCTCACCCTAACCCTAACCTGACATCTGAACTTGTCTATTACCTTAACCCTAATGATAACCCTAATCCTAACCCTAGACCTATCCAAAACCTAACCCTATCCTTAGCACTAACCCTAGGTAAAACGCTAACCTATACCCTAAACCTAACCCTAGCTTTAACCCTAACACTAACCCTAACTCTAGCCCTAATCCTAAACAAAACCCTAGGCCTAAACCTAGCTCTAATCCTATCCAGTACCCTAATGATAACCACAAAACTAATGCTAACCCTAGGCCTACCCTAACTTTATCCATTTCCCCAAACCTATCCAGAAGCCTAAACTTAACCTTATATATTACCTGAACCCTAACTAAAATCTAATGCTAATTTGAGCCATAACCCTGAACCTCAACCTAACCCAAACCCAAAACCTGACACTGACTATTATAATACCCCAAGCTCTCAACTTGAACCTTACCCTAAACCTAATTCTCACCTGAGACCTAGCCATAAATTTTACCCTAAATTATTTCTAATCATAACCCTAGACCTGGTATTAGCCCTAGCCCTAATTCTTGCCATAATCCTAACACAAATGCCAGCCTCATTCTTGCCCTATAACTAGCCTTGATCCTAACACAAATATTAACTCTAGCCCTATCCCTTATTTAATCCCTCACTCTAGTTCTGAACCTTCCTATAACCCCATCTTTTTCCCCAAATATAAACCTAACTCTACCCCTAGACTTATCCGTTACACTAATCCTAGGCCTGATCCTAGCCCTAATTTAGCACAAACCCTACCATTAGCACTAAGACTAATTCTAACTCTCACCCTAGCCTCATTCCCAGATCTAACCCTATCCCTTACCATAACCCTAACAGTTGCCCTAACCTTAGCCCTAACACTAGCCCTAGACCTAACCCTAGAACTAACTATAACTGTAAGTCCAACCCAAACCCTAAGACTAAACCTCTCACTAACACTAGCCTTAACACTAATCCCAAAACTAGCCCTTATGAAGTTCAAGCTCTAAAACTTAGCCATAGCCCTAAACCTAAACGTTAAACTAAACCAAAACCTAACAATACACCTATTCCAAACCTTAGCCCTAATTCCAGTCCTAACTTAACTCTAACCCTAGCTCTAACATAACTCTAAAAGTGTACCTAACCCTAAAACTAGAACTAGTTCTAACCGTAACCCTAAAAGTAGCCCTAAGCATAACTCTAGCTCTTTCATTAGCCATAGCCTTAATCCTAGTGCTAACCTAACCCAAAACCTAGCCCTAATATGAGGCCTATACTTTGTTTTAACCCTAACCCTCACCCTAGCCCTAACCATTACCCTAAACCTAACACTAACCATAAAACTGGCCCTAAACTTAAACCTAACACTAGACTTATTCCTAACTATAATCCTAGCACAAACTCTAGCTGTAACCCTATCCATTACCTTAAACATAACCCTAACCCTAATGCTAACCCAAGCCCTAAACTTAACCCTAATCCTAAACCTAGACCTGACACTAATCCTAACCATTGCCCTAGCTAAACCATAGCTCAAACCCTAACACTTACCCTAACCCTAACCCTAACACTAAACCTTGGCCTAACCCTAACCCTAACTATAGTCCTAATCCTAACCATACACCTAGCCCTAAACCTATCTATTACGCTAAACATAAGTCTAACACAAACATAGCTCTAACCCCACCCATTACCCTAACTCTAACTATAAACTTCATGATAACACTAGCCCTAACCCTAAATCTACTCTAACTCTAACTGTAAACCTAACCATAGAACTAACCTTAAATCTAACCCTTGCCATAGTCCTAATCCTAACTCAAACCCTAACAGTTATGCTAAACCTAACACTAACCCTAGTCCTAAACCTAAATCTAACCCTATCCAGTTAGGCCTAGCCCTAAAACTATCACCAACACTAACCTTATCCTTAACTAAATCTAACCTGAACACTAAACTTAAAACTATTAATTACACTAACCCTAACCCTAACCCTAATGCTAATTCAAGCCTTAAAACTAAACCAAAACCTAACCTAAACTCTGAACAAGACATGACTCTAATAACACACCTAGCTCAAAACCTGACCCTTAATCCTAAATATAACCCTTAAAATAGGTCGTAGCCATAAAACTAACCCTAATAATATCCCTAACCTTAACCCTAAACCTAATATTAGCACTCTAATTCTTGCCTTAAACCTAAAATAAACATAAGTCTTCATCCTAGACCTAAACCTAGCCTTAATCCTAACCAAAACCCTAACCCTAGCCCAAACTCTAATTTCAACCCTTGCCCTAGTTCTGAACCTAGGTATAGCCACATTCTTTCTCCTAACCCTAATCCTAAACCTAACACTATCATTAACACAAACCCTAGCCCTAACCCTAGGCTTAATCCTAACACTAACCAGAGCTCTAATTCTAGGCCTAATTTATAGCTAACTGAAACCCAAACTCTTATCCTAGTTCTAAGACTAACAATAAATCTAGCCCTAGACCTATTTCTAGTACCAACCTTATTTATTCCCTAACTCTAAAACTAGCCCTAACCTTATTTCTAACCCTGCCATAGTCCTAAACCAAAAATTATCCTATCCCTAACTCTAAATCTAATCCTAACTCTTAACCTAAACCTCACTCTAACACTAGTCCTAACCCTTATTTTAAATTGAAAACTAGCCCTAACCTTAGCCATAGCCCACAATCAAAACTGAGCTATAGCCCTAACACTAACCATTAACCTAAACAAAATCCTAATGCTACACCTAGTCATAACTCTATCCCTAAAACTAATACTGACCCTGACTCTCATTTTAAAACTAAAACTACCTCAAAACATCACCCTAACTCTAAACCTAACACAAACACTATACCTAGCCCTAATCCTAACCCTAAAACTATTCTTGAACATAAAGCTAGTTCTTACATTAGCTATAGCTCTAACCTTAACACTAAACCTAGTGCTAATCTGAGCCTCAAACTTAGATTTAACCCAAACCCTAACCTTAACCCTATCACTAACCCAAACACTAGCTCTAAACCTATTCCTTACCCTAAGCCAAAGTCTCACCCTAATGATACTCTAGTTCTTACCCTAATCCTTAGCTTACCCAAAAGCCTAACTCTATTACTAGTTCTAACCCTAGATAACTATCCCTAAACCTAACCCAAAGCCTCAGCCTAACTGTTACCCTTATTTCTAACCTAACACTAACAATAGTTGAAAGCCTGACCTTAACTCTAAACCGAACCTTAACTCTAACCCTACCAGTAAACCTGTACCTAAACTTAACCATAACACTATCACTAGACCTAAACTTAATCCTAAATATAGCCATAACCCTAGCCAAAGTCCTAAACAAAAACCAAGCTTTAGCCCTAAAATAACCATTAACCTAATGCAAAGACTAACCCTACCCCTAGATCTAACCCTAGTTCTAATTCTGGACCTAAACATAAACCCAGTGCTAACTCGAAGACTGATGCTTATCTTAACACAAAAATGAGCTCTAAACCTTATCTTAACCCAAAACTTAAACCTAACACTAGACATATCTATAACCCTAACCCCCCAAAATTCTAGCCATAACCATAACCCTAGCTATTATATTACCCATAGCCCTAATACTAGCCATAAACCTTACACAAAACCTAGCCCTAATATACAACTTAAAACTAAACCTAAGCATAACCTTAACCCTAACCCCAGCACAAACCTTAAACCCAATGCTTGCCCTAGCCTTAACACTAGCCCAAACTCTAACTCTTACCCTAAACATAACCCTAGCTCTAACCCTAACCATAAACTTATCCCTAATCCTAACTGTAATCATTGCCCAAATCCAAGCTTTAACTTTATCCATTACCTTAAAGATAACCCTAGCCCTAACCCTAACCCTAACCCTAACCATAGCCATGATTCTAACCCTAACCCTCATGCTAGCCCTAACCGTATCTCAAACCCTAACACTTACCCTAAACCTCACCCTAACACAAAACCGAGGAGTAACCCAAACCTTAGCCCTAATCCTAACCTTAACCTAAGCCCTAACACTAGCACTAAACCTATCTAATACTCTAAACATAAGCCTAAACCAAATGCTAACCCTAGGCCTAAAGCTAACCCTATCCCTAATACTAACCCTATACATTACTCTAAATTTAATCTGAACTGTAAGCCTAACTCTATCCATTATTCTAACCCAAACCCTTACCCTAAGGCTAATTTGAGCCCTAACATTAAACCTTAACCCAAATCAAATCCTAAAACAAACTCTGGCCCTAAAAATAACCTAGCTCTATACCTGACACCTACCCTAAACCTAACCCTTATACTAGAGCTAGCTGTAAACCTATACCTAATGCTATCCTTAACCATAAGCCTGGACCTGACATTATCCCTAGCCCTAATTCTAGCCATAACCCTACAACAAACCCTAGAACTTATCCTATCCCTAAACCTAGACTTAATCCTAACCCGAATCCTCACACTAGCCCTAATCCTAAATATAAAATTCCTCTATCACTAAACCTAGCTATATAACCCCATCCCTTCCCAAAAAACTAACCCTAAACCTAGCCCTAACAAAAGGCCTAACCCTTACACAAATTCTAGTGCTAACCCTAGCCCAATTTGAACCCTAAACTTAACCGTACCCCTAACCCTATCCCTAAGATTAACTCTAACTCACACTATAGTCCTATTACTATTTGTAACCCTATTCATTACCATAACCCTCACAATGGCCCTAACCTTAGCCTTAACCCTGGCCATAGCCCTAACCCTAGATCTAACCATAACTCTAAATCTAACCTTAAACTTAAGCCTAAACCTCATTCTACAACTAGCTCTAAAATTATTGCTAATCCTAAAACTAGCCATAATCCAAACGCTAGCCCTAAAACAAAACCGAACCATTGCTCCAATCTTAAACCTTACTTAACCTAAACCCTAACCCATAACTAGCCAAAACTCAAGATCTAATTTGAGTCCTACCTAAAACTAACTCTCACCCTGACTCATATCTAAACACAAACCATAGCTAACCGAAATCAAAACCTGAAACTAGCCCTATAAGTAACTTTATAACAAAACCTAACCCTAACACTAGGCCTAGACCTAAACCTAATCCTAAATCTAGCTATTACTCTAGCTCTTGACGTAAAAAAAATCTTAGTCTTAGACTTAACAATAACCCTAAACCTAAACCAAACACTGACTCTACTACTAGACCTAACCCTAGTCTTATTCTGGCTTTCATCCTAACCCTGACTTTTACCTGAACACTGACACTGAAACAAACATTAAATGTAGCTCTAAACCTGGCCTTAATCCAAAACCTAAACGTAACACTAGACCTAGCTGTAACCCTAACCCTAAAACTAGCTCTAATTAGAACCCTAGATCTTACATTACACATAGTGCTAATTCTAGGCCTAAACCTAACAAAAAAACGTAACCTTAATAGAGGCCTATAACTACCCTAAGCAAAACCCTCACCCTAACCCCAATCCTGGTCTTTATCCAAACCCAAACCCTCATTTTTGTCCTAACCCTTGCTCATAGACTAAACCTTAGCCTAAACATAATCCTAGCACTATTCCTAACCATAACTCAAACTATAGTCCTAATCCTAACCTTAACTGTAGACCTAACACTAGCTCTAACTCTAGCCATTACCATAACTTTAACCCTAACCCTAATGATAACCCTATCCCTAACCCTAACCAAAACTCTAAACCAAACCATAAACTTAACCCTAGAACTAACCCTAATCCTAAACCTAATCAGAGTCTTAACCCTGACTCAAACCCTAACATTTACTCTAAAACAAACAGTAAAATTAGCCCTAAAACTGAACTTAAACCTAAACCTAACCTTAACCATAAAGCTAACCTTACATCTAACCAAATCTATTACCCTAAACCTAATCCTAACCCTAAGGAAAAACTTAGCCCTAACCCGAAACCTAACACTCACAATAGCACTTAACCTAACCTTCATTTTAGACCTAACCCTAGCTAAAAACCTAACCTTTACCCTAAATATAACCCTAACTGAACTCTAAGCTAGGGTTACTAGCCCTAACCCAAAACCTAACCTTACTGTAACCCTAATCCTAACCTAACCAAAACTAACCATAGCTCAAACTCTATACAGTATCCTTATGATAACCCTAATCCTAATGCTAACCCTAAGATTAACCCTAACCCTTTTGCTAACCCTAAAGCTATCCATTGAACTAAACCTATGCTGAAAACTAAACCTATTCCAATCAATTATCCTAACCCTAACCCAAAACTTAATAATCATTTGAGCCCTATTTCTAAACCTTAAGCTAAAACAAACCCTAACCCTGATCCTGACCCTAAAAATACACCTAGCTCTAAACCTGAACCTTACTCTAAACATACACTAAAGACAGAGACCTAACCCTAAATATACCCCCAAACTGTAATACTAAACCTGACATTAGCTCTAGACCTTACTCTAGACCTAAACCTACAATAATCCTTAGCCCTCATCCAAGCCCTAAACCTAGACTTAATCATAACCCTAACCCTAACCCTAACCCTTTTTGTAATCCTCACCCTACCTTTAAACCTAGCTATAACACGATACCTCACCCTAAAATTAACTATAAAACCATCCCTAACACTAGGCATAAGCTGGAGAATAACCCTTGCAATAATCCTAGCAATGACTTAGCCCTGTCCCTAAATCCAACCAAAACCCTAGTCCTAAGACTAACTCTAACTCTCACCCTAGCCCTAGCCCTAGTTCTAACCCTCTCTGTTACCATAACTATAACCCTAGCCTTAATCCTTGTTCTATTCTTAGACCTAGCCCTAATTTCAGATTTAACACTAAATCCAAATCTAACCCTAAAACAAAGCCTAAGGCTAACACTAAAACTAGCCCTTAACCTAATGCTAATCTTATAACTAGCCAAAACCCTAAACCCAGGACTAAAACAAAACTGAGCAACAGCCCTAAACCTAAACCTTAACTTAAAACATTCCTAAAACTACACCTAGACATAACCCTAGCCCTAATTCAAGTCCTAACCCTATCCTTAAAACTTACCCTGACCCTGACTCATATCCTCACACTTACACTAGCTCTAAAGATCACCCTAAACTTAAACCAAACTCTAAAAGTAACCCTAGCCCTAATTCAAATCATAAGCCTAACTTTTAAGCTAACTCTGACCCTGACTGATAACCTACTATCTAAACACAGCCCTCACTTTAAATCGAACAGTAAACCTTGCCTTTATTTGAGTCCTAACCCTAACCATAATACTAACCCTGATGCTGATTCATATCCTAACAATAACCCTGGCTCTAAATATTACCCTAACCTTAAACCTAAACCAAACACTAGATCTACCCTAACCCTAACCCTAAAACTAACCCTAATTGTAACCCTATTTCTTTCATTAGCCAATGCCCAAATCTAGCCCTAACCCTAACACAAAAACTAGCCCTAATCCGAGCTCTAAACCTATATTCAACCCTAACCCTAACCTAACTCTAGCATTAACCCTAGCTCTAAGGCTATCCCTTAACCTAAAAAAAAAACCCTAACCCTAATGGTAACCCTAGACCTATCTCTAATGCTTAGGCTAACCAAAACCCTAACCCTATTAATAGTACTAACTCTAGCCCTCATTCTATCTCTAACCCTATCCCAAACCCTAACACTAACCCTGACCCTTATTCTGAACCTAACACTAACCCTAGGTCTAAAACTGAACATAACACTAGACCAAACCCCAACACTAGCCCTAGACCTAAACCAAATCCTAAATCTAGCCTTAAATATACCCTAGACCTAAACATAAAACTAGCCCTAGCAATAATCCTTAATGTAACTCAAAAATTAACCCCACCACTAGGCCTAAACGTAGTCCTAATTCTGGCTATAACCCTAACACTAACTCTAACCCAAACACTGATCTTGCTTTTAGAGTAAACTTATCCCTAAATCTGACCCTATGCAAAAATCTAAACCTAACTTTAGACTTAACCATAACCCTAACCCTTCAACTAGCCCCCAACATAACCCTAGCTCTTACATTATCCAAAGCTGTAACCCTAGGCCTAAACCTAAGACAAAACCTAGAGCTAATCCTAGGCCTAAAACAAGTTTAACCCTAACCCTAACCCTAACCCTAACCTAAAACTCGCCTTAGTCCTAATCCTAGTTCAAACCTAAACATTACTCTAAACATAAACCTACACCTATTCCTCAATCTAACCGTAACCCTAGCCCTAATCCTAACGATAACCCTAGTCCTAAACCTACCCATTACTCTAAACCTAAACCTAACCTTATTTATAATCTTAGGCTTAATGCTAAACCTAAATTTAACTAGAAAACTAACCCTAGACCTACCCTAGACCTAACCTTAAGCCTCACACTTGCCATAGATTGAACTCTAGTTCAAACCCTAACTCTTACTATATACCTAAACATAACCATATCCCTAACTCTAAGCCTAAAACTCAATCTAACGTAAAACATAGCCCTAAATCTACATCTAATCATATACATTACCCTAATCCTAACCCTATGCCTAATAATGTCACTTAGCCCTAATCCTATCCCTAATCCTATGAGTACTATAATCTTATCCCTAGAAATAAACCTAAACCTAACACTCTCCCTAGCCCTAACCCTAGCTCAAAACCTAACCCTTACAATAAAAATAAATCTAAGCCTAACCCTAATTTTAACCCTAACCCTAACCTTAATTCAAGATCTACTCCTAACCATAAACCTAGCCCTAAACTTAGCTTTAATTCTATCCATTATACTAACCATATACTTTATCCTAATGCTAACCCTAGTCCTAACATTAACCCTATCAGTAACCCTAACCCTATAAATGTAAACCAAATGTAAACTCTAAACAAAACCCTATTATTACACTAACCCAAACCCTAATGCTAATTCAAGCCCTATTTCTAAACTCTAACCTAAAAAGAGCTCTAACACTGACCCTGACGCTAATAAATCTCCTAGCTCTAAAATTGACTTTTACACTAAACCTAATCCTTACACTAGACCTATCCATAACACTAATCCTAAAACTATCCCCAACCGTAAGCTTAGACCATATCCCTAATCCTAGCCCTAAACCTAACAAAAACCCTAGCCCATATCCTAGCCCTAAACCTAGCCTTAATCCTAACTCTAAACCTAAATTTAACATAAACCAAAAACTAACCCTAGCCCTAATCTTAGACCTATTTTAGTCCTATAGATAACCCTAGCCTTAACCCTAGCCCTATGATTAACTCTAACTATTACCCTAGCCTCATCTCTAGTTCTAAACCTATCTCTCATCAGAACCCCAATCCTAGCCCTAACTCTCAACCTAACTCTAGCCTTAACCCTAGCCCTATCATTAGCTCCAGCCCTAACCTAGATCTAATTTTAACTAAATCAAACCCTAACCCTAAGCCTAACCCTAACCCTAACCCTAATTCTAAATCTAATTTTAACACTAGCCCTAAAACAAAACCAAGCCATAGAGCTAACCATAATCATTACCCTAAACCAAACACTAACCCTAACCCTAACCTTAGCTCTAATTCTAGTTTTACGCTGAAAACTAGAACTAACACTGACCCTGACTCTTACCATAATACGGACCCTAGTCTAAACATAACCCTAACCCTAAACCTAAACCTAAACCTAACACTAGACCTACCTCTAAAACTAATCCTAGATTTAACGCTAATTGTAAACCTGGTATTACATTAGCCTTACCCCTAACCCTAGCACTAATTTAACCCTAAACCTAGCCCTAATCCAAGACCTAACCTGAGTTTTAACCAGAACCCTAATCCTAAACCTAGCCCTAATAAAAACAATAACCCTAGCCCTAAACCTAGCTCTAACCCTATCCATTGCAATAACAATAACCCTAGGCCTAAACCTAACCCTATCCCTAATCCTAAACCTATGCATTATTCTAAATAAAACCTAAACCCTAAACCTCACCCTATCATTACACTAATACTAATCATAACATTAATTCAAACCCTAAGTTTAAAACTTAACCTATCCCAAAATTCTAACCCAGACCTCGAACCTAGCTCTAAACCTGACCCTAATCAAAAACTTAACCCTTACATTACATGTAGCCATAAACATAACCCTAAAACTATCTTAAATCATAACCCTAGGTCTGATATTAGCACTAGCCCTAAGCCTAGCCCTAACCCTAAAATAAAACATAGCCCTCATTCTAGACTTAAAACTAGACTTAATAATAACCCTAACCCTAACCATAGCCCTAACCCTAATTCTAACCCCCCATTATAAAACTAGTTATAATTCCATTTCTTACCCTAAACTTGACCCTAATTCTAACCCTAATGCTAGGCCTAAGGTGAACACTAACCCTAGTGCTAATTCTAGCCCCAATTTAACCCAATCCCTGACCCTAACCCTAGCCCTAGCCCTAAGAGTAACTCTGAGTCTCACACTAGCCCTATCCTTCCTTCTAATCCTATCCATTACTATAATTCTAAACCTAGCCCTAACCCTGGCCCTAAAACTAGACCTAAACATGGCTGAATCCTTATTCCTAGTCTTAACCTTATATCTAACCCTAACTCTAACTCTAAACCTAAGACTAAGCCTAACATTAACACTAGCCCTAGCACAAACGCTAATCATAAAACTAGCCCTAATTCTAACCCTAACAGTAAAACAAAACTGAACAAGAGCCCTAACCTTAAAGCTTAACTTAAACCAAACCCTAACACTAACCTTAATCAGAACACTTAAAAGAACCCTAGCCCCAATTAAAGTCCTAACCATAACCCTAAAACTAACCTGACCCTGACTATTAACCTAAAACTTACACTAGTTCTAAATTTCACCCTAACCATAAACCTAATCCTAACACTAGACATTTAACCCCTAACCATAACCATAAAACTAAACCTAAAAAATGCTAGTTCTTACATTAGCGATTACTTTAGACCTAGCCATAAACCTAACACAAACACTAGCCCTAATCTGAGCCTTACACCTAGCTTTAACCCTAACCCTAGAACTAACCCTAGATTTTACCCTATCTCTAACCCTATGCCAAGCCCTGGACCTAATGCTAATTCTAATCTTTAACATAACCCAAACCCTAACCCTATTACTAGTCCTAACCCTAGTCCTCATTATAGCTCTAACCATAAATCAAACCCTAACCCTAAACCTGACCCTTATTCTGACCCTAACAACTAATCATATGTCTAAACCTGAACCTAACCCTAAACTGACCCCTAACACTAGCCCTACTGGTAATCTTATACCTAAACCTAACACTAACAATAGCCATAGATCCAAAACTAATCATAATCTATCCATAACTCTAGTCCTATAACTAAGCAAAAACCTAGCCCTAGTCATAATTATAACCCTTAGCATAAAGCCAAACACTAATTCTTCCCCTAGACTTAACCCTAGTCCTAATTCTGGCTTTCACATTAACCATAACCCTAAACTGAACACTGACTCTCACACTAACATGAACCCTAGCTCTAAACATCAGCCTAACCCTAAACCTAATCCTAAATCTATACTTAGCTCTAACATTAACTCTAAAACTAGCCCTAACACCAATAAAAAATTTCTTACATTTGCCATAGCCCTAACCTATTGCAAAACCTAGCCCTAACCTAAGCCCTACCCTAAATTTAACACTAAAGGTAACAATTACCCAAAACTTAGCCCTAAATCTAAACCTGAGCCTTACCCTAGACTTAATCTTAAGCATAACACTAGGCCTATAACTAGCTCTAACCTTATCAATTACCCTAATTATAACCATAATGCATCTGCTAACTCTAGGCTGAACCCTAATCCTATCCCTAATCCTAACCCTATACATTATCCTACACCTAACCCGAACTCTAAATCTAAAACTATCATTAACCTATCCCCAACCATAATGATAACTTCAGCCTTGAAACTAAACCTTAATCTAATAAAAACTCTAAACTTGACCCTGACCCTAATAATACCCATGGCTCTGAACCTAGCCCTAACAAGAAACCTGACACTTACAATAGACCTAGCTATGAACCTAACCCTAAAAATTACCCTTACTAAAACCCTAGACCTGACATTAGTCCTAGCTCTAATCTTAGGCCTAATCCTAACACAAACTTTGGCCCACATCTTAGCCATAAACCTTATCTTAATAATAAACCTAACCCTAAACATAACACTAAACCTAAACCACACCATAGACCTAAAAGTAGCTATAATCCCATTCCTTAACCTAAACCTAACCCTAACCATAACCCTAAAACTAACTCTAGCTTTAAATCTAGGCCTAACCCTAACACTAACCCTAGCCCTAATCCCAGCCCTAACTTAGTCCTATTCCTAACCCAATTCTAACCCTAAACCTAAGACTACCTCAAACTCTCGCCTTAGCCTTATAGCTAGTTCTAACTCTATCCCTTATCATCACCCTATACCTGGTTCTAAACTTAGCCCTAATCCTAGCCCTTTCCTTTCCCCTAGCTCAAAGCCTAGATCTAAAACTAACTCTAAATCTAACCCTAAACCTAAGCCTAAACCTCACACTAACACTAGCCCTAATCTTAACATTAATCCTAAAACTAGCCCTAACTCTAATCCTAGCCCTAAAACAAAACCGAATGATAACACTTACCCTAACACTTAACCTAAACCAAACCATAACCCTACACCTAGCCCTAATCCTATCTCTAATTCTAGTCCTAAACCTAACCTGAAAACTAATCCAGACTCTGACTCTGACCTTAAAATTAAACCTAGCTCTAAATATCATTGTAACCGTAAACATAACCATAACACTAGTCGTAGCCCTAACCCCGACCCTATTGACAGCTCTAATCATAAAACTACTTTGTACAATAGTCTTAGCCTTAAACCTAGCCCTAACCTAACCCTAAACGTAGCCTTAATCCAAGTCGTAAACCTATTTTTTTAATATTTTTTTTTTAGATTTTGGTGGACACAACATCTTTATTTCATTGGTATGTGGAGCTGAGGATCAATCCCAGCGCCCCACACATGCCATGTGAGCACGCTACTTCTTGAGCCACATCCCTAGCCCCTAATCCTAGCTTTAACCATAAATGTAAACCTAACCCTAACCCAAATAAAAGCCCTAATCCTATAAGTAACCCTACTCCAAATATTTGGTCTAACCCTAACCATTACCATAGTGATAACCAAACCCTTAAGCTAATCCTAGGACTAAACATAACCCTATTGATCACACTAAAACACACCTAAATCCTAAAACTATCACTTTCATTACCTTAATCCTAAACCTAATGATAATTCAAGCCCTAAACCTAAACCCTAAACTAACCAAAACCCTCACATTGATTATGACCTTAATAATAACCCTAGCTCTAAAACTGACCCTTATTATAAACCTAACCCCTACACTGAACCAAGCCATAAACATAACACTAAATCTATCCCTAATTCTAACCCTAGACCTGATATTAGCCCTAGCCCTAATACTAGCCCTAACCCTAACACAAATATTAGCCCTCATCCTAGCTCTAAACCTAGCTTTAATCATAAACCTAAACCTAACCCTAGAACTAACCCTAATACTAACACTTGCCCTAGCCCTCAACCTAGCTATAACTCAATATCTTAGCCTAAATGTAATCCTAACTCTAACCCTAACCCAAGGCCTAAACCTAACACTAACACTAGCCCTAATTTAGCCCTATCCCTAACCCTAACCCTAAACCTAGCCCTGAGACTAACTCTAACTCTCATACTAGCCCTATCACTAGTTATAACCCTATCCCTTACCATAATCCTAAATCTAACCCAAACCCTAGACCTAATCCTTGCCCTACCCTTAGCCCTAGCCCTAGTCATAGATCAAAACCTAGTTCTAAATCTAAACCTAACCCGAAGCCTAAGCCTAACCATTATAAATACACTTATATTTAGATATTATGTTTACAGATGTTTGCTTCAATTTTTATTTAGAATATAGTAATTAGTTTCATAAAAGGCATACCATTTCTGTGGTGTATAGAGAACTGAGGTCAAGGGTAGGATGCTATCTTAAGGGGGAAAGGAGTGAGGGTATGTGATGATTTTAACTTAGTAACATTGGAGGAGAACATACAGGGAAATTTATAGAAGAAGTTGTAAATTCAAGCTTCTTATCTGTATTCATAAAATTACCCTATGTATAAATAGTAAAAATTAGAAGGCTGAAAGTGGGATAGAAGGAGAAAGAAAAAAGAAGAAAAAATAACAAGGAAAGAAAGAGAGTGAGAGAGAAAATAAGAGCAAATAAAGAGGTAGTGAGGTGTGGCCTATGCAATTCATCTATATTATACTATTTTAATGATTCAATTTTTAAAGTCCAATTTCATGGAAAGTTTTTGGTTTCAAATATGTTGAGGTTGTGAGGACAGGAGGGGGAATAGTAGAGGATAATTAATGAGAAGAGTGAGAAAAGAAAAGTAAAAAAGAAAAAAAAATCTCTCAGAACTCTGTTTTCTTTTCTTTCAGTAGGTGGAGTTTTCTATTCCTTGCTTGAGTCTCTATTCTCAGGGTGGTGGATGTAGTCAGGGTGAGAAAGCTTGAGTTTCTACCTGGAGCCTCCCTACTCTTATCTCTGAATTGGAAACCAGGTGCCTGTACAGTTGGTGTTCTGCATTGATAGCTACACCTCCCCAAAAGCTATTAAGAAAAATATTGAGTTATCACAGCTGGATGTAAGGGAGGTGGAAACCGGGTACCTGATAAGCTGCAGAACCAAGCTGGTAGCCACGCGCACTGATAGATAGCAAGTAAGATACTGCAAGATAGATTCCATATTTTACCCATGTATGGTGTTTGGTAAGATTGGTGGTTCTGGAGTTACCTTATGCTGTGTCCAGAGCTCTGTCTGGAGACCCACAAGCAAAGCCTCTGTATTCTGTGCTTTCTTTCCTCTGCACATAGAGCTCCTGTGTGGCTGAGACTGCTGGCTGTGTCCAAAGAAACTGCGCAGCCGAGACTTCCATCTTCACTGAGGGCACCCATGTGTCCCTACTTTTTTTCAAATTTCTATTACGCTGGGTAGGATTCATCTTTTACTTAGACTTACTATGCTCCACATGTTGGGCCTTCTCGGGTCAATGGTTCATTGTCAGGAACATTTTGTATCTTAAGGTTTCCCTTGATTATGGCTTATTGATTTGAATAAAATTTGAGCTGGAAATCAAACAGTGTAGGCAAGAGGTGCTTGAAACTTCACACAATCAGTTCTCAGTGGGCACACTCTGGTTTCTTTCTTTTGAAGGTAGGCCAAAGAGGAAGCATGCAAAAGAAACTATACCTGAGAGCCCTTAAGGAGTAAAGAGAGAAATATGTATGTACTGAAATAAGTCTCCCAATAATTTGATTGGATTTATTTTATACTGTGCAGTAGTCATCTTTAAGTTACCCACTAGGCTCCCCAAGGTTGGTACTTCTATGATCAATGGTTCTCTAAACAGGTAAGAATTAGTGACGACGTTAGGGTTAGGGCTAGTTTTAGAGCTAGTGTTAGGGTTAGAGATTGTTTTGTTCAAATTTTTTTGATACTGGGATATTTTTGATATCTTTTACCTAGCCTTACTATGTGTCCCAGTTTTGGGTCTTCTTGGTTCAATGGTTCACTGTTGGAAATAGTATGTTTTTAATGTCTCACTTAATTTTGACCTATATGGGTAAATGCAAATGGAGCTGGAAATCAAAGGGTTGGTGATAGCTGGTTGAAATTTCACACACTCAATCAGTTGTCTGCGGGCACTCTCTGGTTTCTTTCTTGTAAAAGTAGCCATAAGTTGAAGCACACAAAACAACTTCATCCAAGATCACTTTAAGAGGAATAAGAGCAAATGCATGTACTGAAATACCTCCCCCAATTATTTTGTCAGATTTTTTGATACTGTTCAGGACTCATCTGTAAGCTAGCCCCACTAGTCTCCCCAAGTTTAAAAAGGTTCAAAGATCAAATATCAAAGGTTCTCTTAACAAGTTAGGCTTATGGTTATGGTTAGAGTTAGGGCAAGTGTTAGAACTAGTGTTAGGGTTAGAGTTAGTTTTCTCAACTTTTTGGATACTGGGCAGTATTTATCTTTTTCCTCTTATTAGTATGCTCCCCATGTTTGGGCCTCCTAGATAAAAGTGTTTGCTCTCAGGAGCAGTTAAATTTTCATTTTTCACTTCATTTTGCCCTATAGTGGTGGATGAAAATGGAGCTGGACTCAAACAGGGTTTGTGCTAGCTGCTATAAACTTTAGACACTCAATTAGTTCTCAGGGCACATTCTCTCTTATGTTTCTTGTGATAGTAGCCCAATGCTGAATTAGAAAAAAACAGCTTTATCTGTGAGCACTTTAGGAGCAAGCTTCAGGGTTTTTTTTTTGCATAGATTACTTTGATGTTGTATAAGATTCATCCTTTTCCTAGTCTTAGTAATATCCCCATGTTCGGGTTTTCAAGGTTTGCCAGTTAACTGTCAGGAAAAGTTTGAATTTTCAGGTTTCATTTTATTATGGCCTATATATGTGAAAGAAAATGGAGCTGGAAATCAAACAGTTACTACTAGCTGCTTGAAACTTTATACATTCAATATGCTCTCTGTGGGCACTCTCTGGTTGTTCCTTATAAAAGTACATTAAACTGAAGCATGAAAAAATAATTTATCCAAGAGTACATTATGAGAAAACAGGGAAATATGAATGTACTGAAATGCCTCCTCAATTACTTGGTCAGATTTCTTTGATACTGTAGAGGATTCATCTGTTATCTTGCCCACTGTGCTCCTTCATTTGTGGACTACTATGATCAATGGTTTTCTAAACAGGATAGTTTAGATTTAGTATTAGGTTAGGGGTAGTGTTACAACTAGTGTTTTGTTAGATTAGTACTGTTCAAATTTTTTGATACTGGGCAGTAATAAACTTCTACCTAACCTTACTATATTCTCTCTTTTTGGACCTCTTGAGTCAAGGGTTTGCTCTCCTGAACAGTGTGTATTTTTAAGTTTTCATTTCATTTTTACCTATGTGTGTAAATAGAAATGGAGCTGGGAATCCAACAGGGTTGGTGCTAGCTACTTCAAACCTCACACACTCAATCAGTTTTATATGGTCATTCTCTGGTTTATTCCTTGTAAAAGTAGCCCTAAGATGAAGCATGCAAAGCAAGTTTATATGAGAGCACTTTAGGATAATATAGGAAAATATGCATGTACTGAACTATCTCCCCAATTATTTGGTCAGATTTCTTTGATATTGTGAAAGATTCATCTGGAAGCATACCCAACTTAGCTCCACAAACGTGGAACTTCTAGGATCAAAGGGACTCTAAAGAGGATAAGGTTAGTGTTAAGGTTAGTGTTAGGTCTAGGATTAGACCTAGTATTAAGGTAAGAGTTAGTTTTGTTTTCAAATTTCTATGATAGTGTAAAGTATTCATCTTTTTTTCTATTTTGACTATACGCCAAATATTTGGGCCTCCTACATAAAGGGTTTACCTTCAAGAAGAGTTTCAATTTTCAAGTTTCTTTTTTTATATTCTATAAGAGTGAATAAAAATGAAGCTGGAAATCAAAGAGGGTTTGTGCGAGCTTCTTGGAACTTCACACATTTCATAACTTTTAAGTGAGCATAATCTGGTGTGTGCCATAGAAGTAGCCCTAAGATGAAGTAGAAAGTAACAGCTTTATCTCTGAGTGTTAAGGAGCAAGCAGAATACCCATGTATGAAAAGAGCTTAAATCTTTTTTGTTGGATTAATTTGATACTGTACAGGATTCATCCTTGACCTAGCTTTAGTAGGCTGCCCAAGGTTCGGCCTTCAAGGATCAATGGCTCAGTGTCAGGAAGAATTAAAATTTTTAGGTTTCACTTCATTATAGACTACAGGTGTTATTGCAATGGAGCTAGAAATCAAACAGGGTTGGTACTAGCTGCATGAAACTTCACACACTCAATCATCTCAATGTGGGCACTCTTTGATTTTTCTTTGTGAAAGTTCCTTAAGGTGAAGCATTAAAAACAATTTATCCATGATCACTTTAAGAAAAAAAGGGAAATATTAATGTACTAAAATACCTCCCCCATTTTTTTCATTAAATTTCTTTGATACTGCAAAAGTTTTATCTTTTAAGTTGCACCACTAGGCTCCTCAAGTTTGTGACTTCTATGATCATAGGTACTTTAAACAGGTTAAAGTTAGTTTAGGGTTGGGTAAGATCTAGTGTTAGAGTTAACGTGAATTTTGTCCAAATAGATTTGATACTTGGCATAATTTGTCTTTTACCTAGACTTAGTATTTTTCCCAGGTTTGGGCCTTATCCCTTCAATGGTTTGTGCTCAGGAACAGTTTGTATTTTAAAGTTGCCTTCATCTTTACCTATATGGGTAAATGGAAACAGAACTTGAAATCAAACAGGGCTGTGCTCGCTGCTTAAACTGCACACACTCAATCAGTTCTATGTGGGCACTCTGGTTTCTTTCTTGTGAAAGTTTCGCAAAGCTGAAGCATGCAAACACATCTTTATCCAAAATAACTGTTGGAAACAACAGAAAAATATACATGAACTTATCTACCTTCCCAAAATATTTGGTCAGATTTCTTTGATTCATTTGTTAGCTTGCACCACTAGGCTCTCTTAATTTGGGACTTCCATAATAAAAGTTTCTCTAAGCAGATTAGGGCTAGATTTATGGTTAGGGTAAGGGCTAGGTTTAAAGCTAGTATTAGGGTTAAAGTCAGTTTTTTTCATGTATTTTTGATGCTGTTAAGGATTAATTTTTTACCTAGCCTCACAATGTTCCCTGGTTTGGGCCTTCCCGTTCAATGGTTTGCTGTCAGGAACAGTTTGTATTTTAAGGTTTCCCTTTATTTTGATGTATTTTGTGGAAGAGAAATGAAGCATAAAATCAAACAGTGTTGGTAATAACAGCTTGAAACTGCACACACTCAATCAGTTCTCTGTGGGCATTCTCTGGTTTGTTCCTTATGAATGTTGCCCTCAGCTGAATCATGCAAAGCAACTTTATCCCAGAGCACTTTTGGAGAAATCAAGGAAATATGCATATACTGAATAACTTCCCCCAAATATTTGCTCATATTTTTTTGATACTGAGCAGTATTCATCTGTTAGCTTTCCCCACTAGGATCCCTTAGTTTGGGACTTCTATTATCAAAGGTTCTCTAAACAGGCTAGGGTGAGCTGTAGGGTTAGGATGAAGGATAAATCTAGTGTTAGGTTTACAGGAGTTTCATTCAAATTTCTTTGATACCATGCAGGGTTTTCTTTTACCTGGCCTTACTATGTTCTCCAGGTTTGGGCTTTATAGGTCACTGGTTTGCTGTCATTATTCAGTTTTTGTTTTAAGGTTGCACTTCATTTTGACCTATATGGGTAAATGGAAATGGAGCTGGAAATCAAACAGGGTTTTTTCTAGCTGCTTGAAACTTCACACAATCAATCAGTTTTCTTTGAGGACACTCTGTTTTTATCTTTGTGAAAATATTCCAATGATGAAGCATGCAAAAACAACACTTTGCAAGGGCATAGGAGACAATAGGAAAATATGCATGTACTGAATTACTTCCCCCAAACATTTGGTCAGATTTCTTTGATACTGGGCAGGATTCATCTCTTAGCTTGCCCTACTAGACTCCTCAACATTGAGACTTCCATTATCAATGGTTCTCTAAACATGTTAACATTAGGCTTGGTTAGAGTTAGGTCTAGTGTTAGGGTTAGTGTTTGTCTTGTTCAAATTTTGTTGATACTGGGCAGGATATATTTTTACCTAGCCTTACTATGTTTCCCAGGTTTGGGCCTTCTCGGTTGAATTCTTTTCTGACAGGAAAAAATTGTATTTTATGCATTCACTTCATTTTGACTTACATGGGTAAATACAATTAGCTGGAAATAAAACAAGGTTGGTTCTAACTGCCTGAAACTTCACACACTCAATCAGTCTTCTGTGGGCACTCTCTGGTTTGTTTTCTGTGAAATTAGTAATAAGCTGAAGCATGCAGTACAAATTTACCTGAGAACACTTTAGAAAAAAACAGGGAAATATGCATGTACTGAAATAGCTCCCCCAACTATTTTGATAGATTTCATTAAAACTGCCCATGATTTATCTGTAAGCTTACCCCACTAGACTCCCTGATTTCAAAACTTCTATGATCAAAGGTTCTCTTAACAGATTAGGTTTGGGGTTAGACTTAGTGTAGGACTAGGTTTAGACCAAGTGTTACGGTTACAGTTATTATTATTATTTTTTTAATTTCTATGATACTAAGCAAGATTCATCTTTTTCCTATTTTGTGATAGTAGGAGCAAGTCTGACTTTATTTTATTACTTCATCCTGTAAAACAACCATGCCAAGTAGAAGAGTCTTAACTGGGGCAAAAATGTTCTTTTTCTTTTGCTAGAGAATCCTTTAAGAAAAAAAAATAACTACCTAATGAGGTAGTGTTTCTATAATTAGGGTAACGGGGATCTGTTTCTGTAATGGGGTGACTAGGCTAACTGTGATTGGGTAGCCTTCCCTGCATTTGACTGCATGTCCTTCTTCTGTAACCTCGCTTGTTTGCTTTGGCTAGACTCCCTGAACATCCATTTTGCAGTTTTTAGGCTCATAAGAAGTGCCCTTTAAATGGTTTGGGCTGATCAGGGGAACAGCTTTATGTTCTAGTCAGCCACCACCTGTGTGCATCAATAAAGGCTTGATTCGATTATATGTGAGTTATCTAGAAGTAAGTTTATAAAACCATGAGATGAAGCTTTAACTATAACATCTGGGGGCTCGTCTGGCATCCATTTCTTTCCTATCCTCATACTTAACATGCCTCAAATAACCGACCTTTGGAACTTGGCCCCAGAGTAGAGGGAAACTCCTGAGAGACGTTTCTCAGCCTCACTCTGAAAATGACTCGAATCCATCCTAGGATCCTCTGAAAAGCCTCTTGGTGGCCTGTCATTTCTGGTGAGTCGACTCTTCTCTGGGGAAAAGATCAGATTGGAGGCAGTAACTTACACCTTCCCTGGGACAGGATGAGACACTTTCACTGTCTCCCTAAAATTCTCCCTATGTGACCTCATTTATCTGTATCTGGGACCCACTTGAGTCCTCCCTGAGAGGCCTCATCTGTCTGGCAGCAAGATGAGATTTCTTCTCTGTCTCACTGGAGGCCTCCCTGTGGGGCCTCATCTGTCTGGG
The DNA here is from genome assembly GCF_052094955.1 of Ictidomys tridecemlineatus. Classification (NCBI taxonomy): domain Eukaryota; kingdom Metazoa; phylum Chordata; class Mammalia; order Rodentia; family Sciuridae; genus Ictidomys; species Ictidomys tridecemlineatus. The sequence goes on along the minus strand of NC_135480.1, from coordinate 119,580,171 downwards.
GGCAGGACAAAAGTGGTCTCTGCCCATTAAAGGTTTCTCTGTGAGACCTCAGTGATTGTTGCTTGTCCTGTGTCTGTTCTGCTGTTTGTCATTTCTCCAGTGTCTTCTGCTATTGGTCATTTTTTCAGTGTCAGTTCACTGGCCATTTGTTCTGTTTTCATGTTCTCTGCCCATTAGAGGTCACCTTGTGTGATCTCAGTGACTATTGCTTGTCCTGTGACTGTTCTGCTGTTTGTCATTTCTCCAGCATCTTCTTGCTATTTGTCATTTGTCCCATGTCTCTTTGCCGGCCATTTGTCTTGTGTGTGGGCCCTTTTCTTGTTGTCATAACCACTCTTCTTTAATCAGGACTATTTCACTCCACCGAAATCATGGAAAAGGGAAGTACTACAGAGATCTTTACCTGTACCCCTTTAACTTATTTTCTTAAAAATTTTCAGGACTTTGTCTGTTGGTTTGTTTTTGTTTGTTCCCTTTGTATTCAGTGTTAATTTCTACCTCAGTTTGTTTCTAATGAAAAAAAAATGGTTAAAACGGTTTTAAATGTACTCACTGGAGCTTTCATTAAAATGTAAAGTGCTGCCAACAGGACTAAAAGAATTGTTAAAAGTAAAAGCTAAAGGTAAAAAGAAAAATGCCTTCTAGAGATTTTCTTCATTTAGGAAGTGGGCCAGGTGGCCAACTGCGTAAATCATGTCAGTTCCCATAGAGTACAGATTAAAACTAAAGGGTTGTATAAATTATTATCCATAGATTATATAACAAAAAGAATAATTTTGTCTAAAAAATGTGGCTTTTATCTCTCAGTATTTACAAGCATGAATAAGTTTAAACTATTAAAAAAATGGTCTAAAGATTTTTCAATTTTGATCTCAATGGGCGAAACATGGCAGCAGGAGCAGAGAAATCAAGTCTCTGACCTCTTCAGCTACTTGGGCATAGAGAGTCGTAAACCATCTAAATGCTGTTTGATCAGGATCACTAGGCAATGCTGAGCTGATGTGGATCTGGGGCAAACAGTCTGGGCCTCTCAGAACACACATTGAGCCCGGACTGGCTGAATTCAAGCTCCCATTCGCCTGCTTCTCCCAGACAAACTGCAGTGACTCAGCACTAAACGATCCCGCTGAAACAACTGGTTGGCCCTTCTGAACCTATGGAGGTTAATGCCAACCAAGCCTTCATAGTGGCCACAGGATTGAAACGGGGCTTGGGAGAGCCAGTCAGGACCCACCTGCTGCATTGGTCACCCGGCAAACGAAAGGAACTGTTGCCATTTGCATGGGATACCATAATGGCAGAGAAGTGACATCACCAGAATGCGGCGGAGGAGATAAACTTCATTGAAACCAGAGGTGACAGTTGTGTAACCCCTAGCCTTCCCTCTCACAGAGCGGGGAAACCTTAAGGGCCGACCCAGCTCTCCCATAAGGGCCCCTCCCAGCTCTCTTGTGAGCATGATAGCCAGACTGAGGAAATTAGGAGTGGTGCGAGACTGCAGCGCAGAACTCCCGGCTACCGCTCTCAACAGTGCTGACAACTGAGGTCTCTTGAGGGTTCTCAGCCCCAAGCTCAACCAACTTAGGGTCTGAGGGAATGGCAAACAAAGAGAGTGTGCCCAGTCATTCATGAAAATAGGGCTCCCGGGAGCAACAGACGTGGCGTGTAGCTAATATTGTGGTGAGCATCACTGGTGAGCAGGGCCTGGCTTGAGGAAAAGTGGAGAAGTGCCTAGACACAAGAGAAGGCCCTAGGCACTCAGGATTGGAGACCCGCTCAGTCTGGGAGAAGGAGCTGCTGCCCAATAATTTGTTCCTGCGTATTGTGAGGAGAAGCTTGGCCCCGTGGCCACAGCTCCACCTACTGAAAGAGAAGTTAATCAAACTCTAAGACTGCACTTATTATTATTTTTTTTAATTTGGGGTTTTTTATTTTCATTTTTTTGCTGTTTTTATTTTTTTTTAATTTTTAATTTTTTTTAATTTTAATTTTAATTTCTTATTTTTTTAAATTTTTTTCTTTTGTCTTTTCATTTCTTTTGAATTTCCTTATTCCACTTTTTTTGAATTCTACCTGCTTACTCTCATTCTATTTAGTGACTTCTTCCCTTCCCTTCTAATACCTTTCCTCCCAAGCATCAAATAAATTTATAGGAGTAAATAGTAACTCAGCAGTGAAATAGAACAAGAATTAGCATGAGCAGCATAAAAAAGCAAAGAAGAAAAGGAGTACAAACAATACAGGACAGCCTAAATATTCAGAAGGCCCTAGGGGCATCAGAAAAATGGTCAAATGAAGAACTCAAAGAATACCTAAGACAGATGGAATGGAACCTTAAAGAGGATATGAGACAGCAAATTCAAACAGTGAAAGAACACATTGAAAATGAATTACATAAACAGATAAAAGAAGAAACTAAGCATCTTTATCAGGAGATAGAGATTATTAAAATCAAACAATAATTCTAGAAATGAAGGAAACTATAAACCAAATTAAAAACTCAAATGAGAGTATCACTAACAGAGTGGAGCAAGTAAAAACCAGAACGTCAGATAATGAAGACAAAATATATCATCTTGAAAAGAGTCTAGCCAACTCAGAAATGCTGTTAAGAAATCACGAGAAAAAACATCCTAGAGATATGGGATAACATAAAAAAAACAAACTTAAGGGTCATTGGGATAGAGGAAGGTATAGAGGTTCAAACCAAGGGAATGAGCAACGAGCTGACTAAAATAATAAGAGAAAACCTTCCATAAATAAAAAAGAAAACGGATATACAAATTCTCCATGCAAACAGGACACCAAGCATATAAAATCACAGTAGACAAACTCCAAGACACATTGTTATGAAGATACCCAATAAACAGAACAAAGAGAAAATTTCAAAAGCTACAAGAGAAAGGAGGAAGATTACATTTAGGGGTAAACCAATAAGGTTAACAACGGATTTTTAATCACAGACACTGAAAACGAGAAGATCCTGGAAAAACGTATTTCAAACGCTGAAAGTCAATGGATGCCAACCAAGAATTTTTTATCCAGAAAAATTAAGCTTTAGGTATGACAACGAAATAAAAATTTTTTATGATAAACAAAAGTTAAAAGAATTTGCAGCCAGAAAACCAGCATTGCAAAGCATCTTGAGCAAAACACTACACGAGGAAGAAATGAAAAACAATAACCAAAACCATCAATGAAAAGTGACTCAGTAAAGACAGAGGGCGGGGGGAAAGCTAATCATGGAGAAACAAACTACATTTAAAAAAAAAGATAAATAATCAAACATGGCTGGAAGTACAAACTATATACCAATATTAACTCTAAACGTTAATGGCTTAAACATCCAATAAAGTGACATAGGCTGGTAACATGGATTAAAAAAACAAATCCAACAATATGCTGCCTCCAGGAGACACATCTGATTGGAAAAGACATACACAGGCTGACAGTGAAAGGCTGGGAAAAAATATACCATGCACAGGGTCCTCATAAGGAAGGAGAGGTGGCCATCTTCATATCGAATAAAATCAACTTCAAGACTAAGTTAATCAAAAGGGATAAAGAAGGACATTATATACTGTTAAAAGGAATATTTCACCAACAAGACATAAAAATTATCAATATTTTTGCATCAAATAATTGTGCTGCCATGTACATAAAACAAATTCTTCTCAAGTTCAAGAATTAAATAGACCACAACACAATAATTTTGGGTGACTTCAACACACCTCTCTCGCCATTGGACAGATCTTCCAAACAAAAGTTGAATAAAGAAACTATAGAACTCAATATCACAATCAATAACCTAGACTTAACTGACATATATAGAATATATTAACCATCATCAAGTTTATATACTTTTTTCTCAGCAGCATATTTATCCTTCTCAAAAATAGACCATATATTATGCCACAGGGCAACTCTCAGTAAATATAAAGGGGTGGAGATAATACCATGCATTTTTTCTGATTATAGTGGAATGAAACTGGAATTCAATGATAAAAGAAGGAAAGAAAAATCCTACATCACATGGAAAATGAACAATATGTTAATCAAAGATCAATGGGTTACAGAAGACATAAAGGAAGAAATCAAAAAATTCTTAGAGATAAATGAAAATACAGACACAACATATAGAAATCTCTGGGACAAAATGAAAGCAGTTTTAACAGGGAAATTCATTGCCTCGAGGTAATTCCTCAAAAAATAAATAAATAAATAAATAAGCTCACACTTCATATCAAAGCTCTAGCAAAGAAGGAGCAAAACAACAGCAAAGGTAGCAGAAGGCAAGAAATAATTAAAATCAGAGTGAAAGTCAACAAAATGGAAACAAAAGAAACTACTGAAAAAATTGACAAAACTAAAATTTGGTTCTTCAAAAAAATAAATGAGATCGACAGACGCTTAGCCATGCTAATGAGAAGAAGAGAGAGAACTCGAATTACTAACATATGGGATGAAAGAGGCAACATCACAACAGATACTACAGAAATACAGAAGATAATTAGGAATTATTTTGAAAACCTATATTCCAATAAAATAGATGGTAGTGAAGACATTGATAAATTTCTTAAGTCATATGATCTGCCCAGGCTAAGTCAGGAGGATACACACAATTTGAACAGACCAATATCAATGGATAAAATAGAAGAAGCAATCAAAAGACTACCAATCAAGAAAAGCCCAGGACCGGATGGGTATACAGTGGATTTTTACAAAACCTTTAAAGAAGAATTAATACCAATACTTTTCAAGTTATTTCAGGAAATAGAAAAAGAGGGAGCTCTTCCAAATTCATTCTATAAGTCCAACATCACCCTGATTCCGAAACCAGACAAAGACACCTCAAAGAAAGAAAACTACAGACCAATATCTCTAATGAACCTAGATGCAAAAATCCTCAATAAAATTCTGGTGAATTGGATACAAAAACACATCAAAAAAATTGTGCACCATGATCAAGTAGGATTCATCCCTGGGATCTAAGGATGGTTAAATATACGGAAATCAATAAATGTTACTCACCACATCAATAGACTTAAAGATAAGAATCATATGATCATCTCGATAGATGCAGAAAACGCATTTGACAAAGTAGAGCATCCCTTTATTTTCAAAATATAAAAACTAGGGATAACAGGAACTTACATCAACATTGTAAAAGCTATCTATGCTAAGCCTCAGGCTAGCATCATTTTGAATGGAGAAAAATTTAATGCATTCTCTCTAAAATCTGGAACAAGACAGAAATGCCCTCTATCACCACTTCTATTCAATATAGTTTTTGAAACACTGGCCAGAGCAATTAGATGAAAAAAATTAAAGGCATAAAAATAGGAAAAGAAGAACTTAAATTATCACTATTTGCAGAAGACATGATTCTATACCTAGAAGACCCAAAAGGGTCTACAAAAAAACTACCAGAGTTAATAAATGAATTCAGCAAAGTGGCAGGATATAAAATCAATACGCATAAATCAAAGGCATTTCTATATATCAGCGACAAATCTTCTAAAACAGAAATGAGAAAAAACACCCCATTCACAATATCCTCAAATAATAAAATAAAATACTTGGGAATCAACCTAACAATAACAAAAGAGGTGAAAGATTTACACAATGAAATCTACAGAACCCTAAAGAGAGAAATAGAAGAAGATCTTAGAAGATGGAAAAATATACCCTGTTCATGGATAGGCAGAACTAACATCATCAAAATGGCGATATTACCAAAAGTTCTCTACAGGTTTAATGCAATGCCAATTAAAATCCCAAGGATATTTCTTGTAGAAATAGTTAAAGCAATCATGAAATTCATATGGAAAAATAAAAGACCCAGAATAGCAAAAGCAACTCTAAGCAGGAAGTGTGAATCAAGCGGTATAGCAATACCAGATTTTAAAGTACATTACACAGCAATATTAATATAAACAGCATGGTACTTGTACCAAAACAGGCATGTGGATCAATGGTACAGAATAGATGACACAGAGACTAATACACAAAGTTATAACTATCTTATATTTGATAAAAGGGCTAAAAGCATGCAATGGAGGAAGGATAGCATCTTCAACAAATGGTGTTGGGAAAACTGGAAATCCATATGCAACAAAATGAAACTTAATCCCCTCCTCTCGCCATGCACAAAAGTTAACTCAAAATGGATCAAAGAGCTTGATATCGAATCAGAGACTCTGTGTCTGATAGAAGAAAAAGTTGGCTCTGATCTACATATTGTGTGGTCAGGCTCCAAATTACTTAATAGGACACCGATAGCACAAGAGTTAATAACAAGAATCAACAAATGGGACTTACTTAAACTAAAAAGTTTTTTTTCTCAGCAAGAGAAACAATAAGAGAGATAAATAGGGAGTCTACATCATGGGAACAAATTTTTACTCCTCACACATCAGATAAAGCCCTAATATCCAGAGTATACAAAGAACTCAAAAAAAATTAAACACTAAGAAAACAAATAACCCAATCAACAAACGGGCCAAGGATCTGAACAGACACTTCTTAGAGGAGGACATACAATCAATCAACAAGTACATGAAAAAATGCTCACCATCTTTAGCAGTCAGAGCAATGCAAATCAAAACCACCCTAAGATACCATCTCACTCAAGTAAGATTGGCAGCTATTCTGAAGTCAAACAAGAACAAATGCTGGTGAGGATATGGGGAAAAGGGTACTCTTGCACATTTCTGCTGGGACTGCAAATTGGTGCAGCCAACTTGGAAAGCAGTATGGAGATTCCTGTGAATCCTGAGAATGGAACCACCATTCGACCCAGCTATTGCCCTTCTCGGACTATTTCCTGAAGACCTTAAAAGAGCATACTACAGGGATAGTGCCACATCGATGTTCATTGCAGCACAATTCACAATAGCAAAAATATGGAACCAACCCAGATGTTCTTCAATAGATGAATGGATAAAAAAATGTGGCATTTATACACAATGGAGTACTACACAGCACTAAAAAAGAGAAAATCATGGTATTTGCAGGGAAATGAATGGCACTAGAGCAGATTATGCTTAGTGAAGCTAGCCAATCCCTAAATAACAAATGCCAAATGTCTTCTTTGATATAAGGAGAGCAACTAAGAACACAGCTGGGAGGAAGAGCAGGAGGAAAAAATTAACATTAAAAAGAGACACGAGGTGGGAGGGAAAGAGAGAGAAAAGGGAAATTGCATGGAAATGGAAGGAGACCCTCATTATTATACAAAATTACATATAAGAGGTTATGAGGGGAATGAAAAAAAAACAATGAGAGAAATGAATTACAGTAGATTGGGTAGAGAGAGAAGATGGAAGGGGAGGAGAGGGGGGATAGTAAAGGATAGGAAAGGTAGCAGAATACAACAGTTACTAATATGGCATTATGTAATAATGTGGATGTGTAACCGATGTGATTCTGCAATCTGTATTTGGGGTTAAAAATGGAGTTCATAACCCACTTGAATCTAATGTATGAAATATGATATGTCAAGAGCTTTGTAATGTTTTGAACAACCAATAAAAAAAAAAGATTTTTCAACTTCAGGCTAAAAGTTCGTGGCTGCTATCCAAGAAACCAGAAAAAAAAAACATTTAAAATGGGACCTCAACCTGGGAGACTCTCCCATGGAGACCAAGGGAGCTGCGTCTTTGGGAAGTTTCTCCCGGGAAAAATAAGCCCCCTTCTTTTGTCTATGTTCCCTCAAGTCTCTTTAGCTTTCATTAAAAAGACCACCTCAGGAAAAATGTTAGAAAACTTTTAAAATTTTATATTTGTTAAACTTGTAATTTTGATCTTATACGCTTAACTTAATATGTTTTTCTGATTATGCTCTTCTTTATTCTAAGGCCAATATACAAGAGTTAACAGTCAATTTAATAGCTTTTAAAAAATAAGCTACAAGGTTTCTGTTTTTCTGTTTGCTTTTTGTGGGTGCACCAGTGTACTGTCTGTCTACATGGATTTACATGTCTGCATATATTTGGTATAAAAAATTGACATATGACCTTATAAAATAAAATTTTAAAAAATGGATCCAAATACTTTTGATTAATATGATTTAAAACATTAAATTCAAATTGGCATAATAGATAAAAGTACAAATTTCTTTAAAATTACTAATGCATACTTTTGTTTCTACATGGATAAACAGCTATTAAAATGTTAATGTCTATAAAGTATCTGACATCCGTTGTCTCTATGATTTTTATTCAACAACACAGAAAAAAAATATTACTAATACAATTCAATGCACTTGTCTGATACCTTGTTTTTTTAAAAGATAAAAGATTCATAAATTTCATCTATACATATATGAAATTAATCCTGGATGTGTTTCTTAGAGACATTGAATTTGTTTACAAATTTAAAATGCTGACTGTTAAATATAATATCAAGTACTCTTAACGACTTAAATTCCGGAAGGTAAAATATTTAAACAGTATTTTGTTTTCATAAACTATATTGGTGTTTTCATTAATTGGTAAACTGAATACGAAATTTAAAATTACCTTGTTTTATTATAAAAACAAGGTTACTGTAAATTACAAATTCTCAACAGGTAAAATTCTACATACAAGGAATCAAGAGGTTTCAATGTGTTTAAATTAAAGTACTGTAAATAACAAATATTTCATCTTGTGAAAATAGATTAATTTATCTAAATTCAAAAATTTATAATGGTTATTTCAAGGTAAAAAAAGTATCAATTGGTTAAAAATTTTTTAAATATTCTAAATATAAAAATATATTTAATGAAAAACGTTTCCAGGTAATCAAATCTTAATGTAATTATAATACATTTAAGTAAAAAAATGGTTTAATTAAGTAATATAAAGGTCTATAAGCAAAAGACAAATATTAAAAATTAATATTAACTTAGTTGGTTATATATGTAACACAAATAGTTAAAACTATTCAAGGTTTTTTTTAGGACAAATATTAATGTACTGATTCATTTATATGTTAAAATGACAAAAACTTCTAAAAAATATTTGTTAAATTGTGTCTATTAAGTTTTATCCCCTAGAACAAGTAATCTTAAAAAAAATAAATTTTTTACATATGTGGCTAAACAGCAACTGTTATTTTAAAGTATTGTTCTACATTTCAAAGTCTAGGTTTACCTTTAAAAGCTAACCTTGGTTAATATAAAAACATCAATAAAAGTGTGGTAAATGTGTTCACTATCATTCAGATATACAAATCTTTAAGGTAAAAAGTTTAAAGAAACATTTTATCAAGCTGGTAGTCTCAAAACTAAAATTGTTTTTAATGGTAATTTAAATTTATAAAGATAATAGATTTTATTGGAGATTTGTTTATATTGTTTTATGCTTGTAACCAAATATTATGTTACTTTGAACACTAAAATATAAAAGTTTAAAAATATTTTAAATAGTAATGAGAGCCTAACCTATTTAAAGATTAATATTATAAAACATTTTGCCACTTAACACATAAAAAACTCAGCCTTTCCTTAATTAATATTCCAGATTATGTTATATTGTGCTACTATCATTCATACAGAGTCAGGAAACAATATATGTAAACTTTCTAAAATGATATCTTAAAAAAAGAAACAAAGATCAACATTAAAACTAAAACACTTTCCCTAAGATTTGTAAAGAGCCCTGCCTTACCTGAGATAAGGATTTGCCTCCCACCTTACAGCATGTCAAAATAACTTCAAATATGCCAGATTTCAGTTAACTTAAAGTTATATTCAAAGATTTGTTCTATTGAAAACATTACTGTGTTGTCAAATAGAAAATATAATGAATAACTCAGCCAAGGTTCAAAATTATGTACAAGTTAAATATGTTTTTACTATACTTAAATTCATTTTGTATTTTCATTATAACTAAAAATGTCACCACTACACTCAGAGCAACCAGGAGACCTTTACTGTGACAATGTCTGATTAGCACAAGATAGAGAGAGGAAGGAGAGGGAGAGAGAGAGAGAGAGAGAGAGAGAGAGAGAGAGAGAGAGAGAGAGAGAGAGAGAAATGCAAGAGAGAAAAAAATACAGAGAGACAGAAAGACAGAGGGAAAGAAAAGTGCAAGAGAGAGAGAAGAAAATGCAAGAGAGAGAGAGAGAAGAAAATGCAAGAGAGAGAATGAGAAGAAAATGCAAGAGATAGAGAGAGAAAGAGAGAGAAAGAAAAGTGTGTGTGTCTGTGTGTGTGTGTGTGTGAGAGAGAGAGAGAGAGAGAGAGAGAGAGAGAGAGAGAGAGAGAGAGAGAGAGAGAGAGAGAGAGAAGAGAAGGAAAAATAAAAAGTGAGAGGGAGAACCAGAGACAGGGAAAGATAGAGAAAAAGGAGAGAGCAAGAAAGTAACACCTGACAAGAGAGAGTTTTTATAGCCATAATATAATGGGGTCTCTTGGTCTTCAAGCTGCCTTGTTTGCATACAGTCATTGGATCATACATTAGATGTTAAGGTGTCATCTTCTGCCTTCGGGAAGATCTTCAGCATTACATAAATTAATAGATAAAATAATGATATTGTGTGATGTAAAAATTAACTGTAAAGTTATAAACATTAGAGTTAAAGCACAGCATTCTTACTTTAAAACTCGTAAAACTGACTTGCTGGATGTTTAAGGCAAAATTTAAATATTAAGGTTAAAATAAAGGGGCCAAAAAAACAAATATTTGACTTTTGCCCTCTAAGTCAGCCTGAACCCAGGTCAGGGGAAAGCTTTGCAACTCTGTGCCACATAACCTCCTGATAAGGAAGATTAATGAGAACAATGAAAAACAAAAAGCCAATGAGTGTACATGCTACAAAAGAGGAGAGTCATTGAAAAGTGGAGAGATGCCTGAAGCTTTCAAGGCAAGACATTTGGTCAGCAAGACCTTTACCCATTCAAATGCAGATGACACTAACAGAGATAAAATGTTATGCACACATTCCCCAAGAATGTCCTCCAGGGAAACTCAGCTGACTCTTACCAATAAATAGAAACAAGGTCAGTTTGACCAACTTGGTCTTAAAAACCTAGCAAAAAAAGGTTAAAATCATAGCACAGCCATTCCTGGACATTTGAAAAGAAAAAACAGTTACCTTAATGTGACTTAAAATGCACATTAGTGTTAGCATCCCCAAAATAAGCAAGAATGCAGGCAACAAAAGAAAAATTCTTAGGCAAAAATGCCTGATAACTACCAATTAAAAAAATACCAGAAATTTTTAGTCAGTTTAAGGCCTACAGATTTTCCTAACTTCCTACACAGATAGATTTAATCAATGTTTATTAATATAATTATCTAGCCCAAAGTAACAAAAGGATCTTTACTGAACACAGAGGTCATGCCTAAAAGATATTTTTTCAAAAACTAGATGACATTAACTAATTTAACTAAATGTTGTGTCTACATTCCTGATAATTCTGATAATATTAAAGATCTATGTTCCCTAAAAATGTGCCTTATTAGGCTTTGTTAGGCTTTGTTATGGGGACATATTCTGAGGTCTTCCACATCCTGGTAAACAATTATTAATTTCTGTCATTTTCATGATATTCATGGACAGGTTCCAGAAGCTCTAACTGCTATTTTGTTATTAATCTTACTTTGGAACTCATGTCTTTTTGTTTCTCTCATACAAGTGTCCACCCCAGGTGAATTTAAATCCTTTTTTCACTAAGCCAGATATTTACCATGGACTCCTTTACCCACTCAGTTTCTAAAAGGGACTCCAAACTGCTTGCCCACTGCACATCACCCCCTTTCTGCTAGAAGTAGAAAGTACGGTCATCACCCTTTTTCCTTATGGCAATTGGAGATCCCTAATATTAGAGGAAAAATTATAGTCAACATAGATGTTCACCAATATTTCTAGATCAGTAAAATGTACCTGGGAAACTACTCCCAATATCAACCTGGGTGATCTCCCATAAAGAGACACTTGCTTCCACAACCCAACTTATAAGTGGGACAATTCTCCATTCACGAAAATTTGTGCTTTCAGGGTCCCACTTGGAACTTTTTGCCTATATCTCCAAACTGTTAATAACTCTAAACTATGTAACCTACTATTTTGATGGAGAAAAAGGAAAATAACACCTGGACTTATTAAAAGCCAGGGACCAGTGATTTATCAAAGTAGACTGGCTACCCCATTTTAATTCCCCTCCTAGCTGGTCTGGGAAGTCCCTCAGCCATCAAATAGATACAAATTTAAGAAAACTAGAAAGACCAATCTCCAAACTAAAGGTTTCACTAGTCTCTCTTACAGAAATAGTCTTACACAACAGATGAGGTCTATATGGTCTCTTTCTGAAACAAGAAGGACTTTGTATGGCTCCAGAAAAAACTTGTTTCTATGCAAACCATTCTGGGATAATAAAGAACAATTTGGTGCTTGTGGAAACAGGTTAAAGGAAAGAGATTAAGCACTGAAACTTCAGGCGATTGGTTCCAATAACCTATTCTCATGATCCCCTTGATTGACTACCATCATTTCAGCCATAGATTGGCCCTTAGTCCTTCTCCTGATTAGAATTATTGTAGGACCCTGCCTCTTAAAAACCCTCCTTAACCATATATACAAGAATGTAGGTGAGGTCAGAGTTATGGCCTTGCCAACCCAGTATAATCCCTTAGATACAGAAGGATGGAAAAAAAACTGAGGCCTAATGATGTGCAAGATTGACATCAACCTACTAAAGCAAGTGGGAAATATGATAGTAGGAGCTAATGGGGCACCGTTTTGTTTTAAGATTCCATCCTGTAAAACAACCATGCCAAGTAGAAGAGTCATAACTGGGGCAAAATGTTTCTTTACTTTTGCTATAGAAACATTTAGGAACACAAAACTACCTAATGGGTACTGTTTCTGTAACAAGGGTAACTGCACTCTGTTTCTGTAACTGGGATGAGTGGCCTAACTGTAATTGTTAGGCTTCCCTCAGCTTGACTGCACATTTCACTTCTGTAACCTGGCTTTCTTGCATTTGCAAGGCCCAACAAACATCCCTTTTACGGTTTTCAGGCTTATAAGGAGTTCTCTTGTAATGTTTCGAGGCTGAACAGAGAAACAGCTTTATGTTCTGGTAAGCCGTCACCTGTGTGCTTCAATAAAGGCTTGATTCGATTATATGAATCAAGTGGTAAGGGCTACGGTTTGGTTTACGGTAAGTGTTAGGTTTAGGGCTAGGATTATGGTTGGGTTAGGGTAAGGGTTAGTGGTTAAGTTAGGGTTAAGGATAGGGCAAGGTTTAGGTTTACGTTTAGGTCTAGGGATATGTTTATGGTTGACGTTTGGTTTAGGGTTTGGGTTATGGCTAGAGTTTTCATTACACTTAGGGTTAGGGTTAGGGTAATGGGTAATGTTAGATTTAGGGTTGGTTAGGGTTAGTTAATCAAGTGGTCTGAAAGTCAGTTTATGAAACCCTGGGACGAAGCTTTAACTATAACATTTTTACTATACTCCAAATGTTTGGGCCTCATACGTGAAAGGGTTTTCTCTCAGGAACAGTTTCAATTTTCATTTTTCTCTTCTTTTTGCCCTATAGGGGTGAGTGGAAATGAAGCTGCAAATCAAACAGGGTTTGTGCTAGCTGCTTGAAACTTCATACTCTCAATCAGTTCTCAGTGAGCATTCTCTGGTTTGTTTCCTGTGAAATATCTCTAAGCTGAAGTAGAAAAAACAGCTTTATCTCTGAGTGCTTTAGGAGCAACAAAATAAACCTGTACTGAAAGAGCTTTGAATTTTTTTGGTTGAATTATTTTGATAATGTACAGGATTTATCTTTAACCAACCTTGCTAGGCTTCCAAGTATGGGCCTTCAACGTTCAATTGTTCAGTGTCAAGAACAGTTTGAATTTTTAGTTTTCACTACATTATGGCCTATAGGTGTGAATGGAAATGGAGGTAGAAATCAAACAGAGTTGGTGGTAACTGCATGAAACTTCACACACTCAATCACTTCACAGTGGGCATGCTCTGGTTTTTTCCTTGTGAAAGTACCTTAAGCTGAGGCATGAAAAAACAATTTATCCAAAAGCACCTTAGAAGAAAACAGGGGAAATAGGCATGTACTGAAACACCTTCTCCAAGTATTGGTCAGAATTTTTGATACTGGGCAGGATTCATCTGTTATCTTTCCCTACTAGGCACCCCAAGTTTTTGACTTTTATCATCAAGCTCCATAAACAGGAAAGGCTTAGTTTTAGAATTAGGGTTAGGGCTAGGCTTAGAACTAATGCTCGGGTTAAAGTTAATTTTGTTCAAATTTCTTAGATACCTGTGAGGATTCATCTTTACCTAGCATTACCATATTTCCCAGGTTGGGCCTTTTCAGTTTAAGGTTCAGTGAAAGAAACAGTTTGTGTTTTAAAATTTCAGTTCAACTTTACTTCTAAGGGTTAGGGTTAGGGTTAGGGCTATGGCTCTTTTTTTTTTTTTTTTTTTTTTTAAGGCTAGGGCTAGTGTTAGGGCTAGATTTTGAATTAGTGTTAGGGTTAGGGATAGTGTTACGGTGAAGTTTAGGCTTAGGTTTAGGGTTAGATTTAGAGTTAGGGTTAGATCTAGGGTTCAGGTTAGTGTTAGGAATAGTGTTATGGTAAAAGATAGGGTTAGAACTAGGGAAATTGATAGGACGAGAGTAAGACTTACATTTAGGACTAGAATTAGGCTTAGTGTTAGGGTTAAAGCTAAATTAGAGCTAGGATTAGGTCTAGGGTTAGTGTTGGGGTTTGGCCTAGGGATAGGGATAGATTTAAGATTAGCATTGGGGTTAGGATTAAGTTTATGGGAAAGGGTGGGGTTATAGCTAGCTCTAGGGATAGGGTGAGGATTAGAATTAGGATTAGGGCTAGGGTTAGTGTTTAGGTTAGGATTAATGCTTGGTTTAAGGCTAGGGTTTCTGTTAGGTTCAGGGCTAGAACTTGGGATAGGGCTATTGTCAAATCTAGAATTATAATTAAGGATCGTTTTAGGGTTAGGTTATCGCTACGTCTACTGTAAGAGCTATGTATAGGGTAAGGGTCAGGTTAAAAATTAGGGGTATTATTAGGGTTATGTTCAGGGTTAGCATTTGGTTTAGGTCAAAGGTTAGAGTTAGGGTTTGAGTTACTGTTAGGTTTAGGCTCAGGGTTAGGGTAATGGATAGGGTTTGGTTAGGTTTCAGTTAAGGTTTAGAGTAATGGATAGGTTTGGTTTAGCAATAGGGTAAAGGTTAGCATTAGATTAGGGTTATATTTAGTTTAATGGATAGATTTATAGCTATGGTTAAGGCTAGATTATGATTTAGATTTAGGCTAAAATTAGAGTTAAGATTAGGGATAGGGCTAGGGTTTGGTTTACAGGATGTGTTAGGTTTAGGGCTAGGCTTATGGTTGGGTTAGCATAAGGGTTAGTGTTTGAGTTAGGGTTAGGGCTAGGGCAAGGTTTAGGTTTACATTTAGGTATAGGGATATGTTTATAGTTAGAGTTTGGTTTAGGGTTTGGGTTATGGCTAGAGTTTACATTTCAGTTAGGTTTAGATTTAGGGTAATGGGTAATGTTAGATTTAGGGTTAGGGCTAGGGTTAGTGTATGGATTGGGGCTAGTCTTAAGATTAGGTTTAGTGTAAGGCTTAATGATTCCACTAGGGTTAGGTCTATGGTGAGGTTTAGGTTTTTGATTAGGTCTTGGGATAGGTTTATGGTTAGGGTTAGGTTTAGTTTTAGGAATAGGGTTATAGTTAGGGTTAGGGTTAGGGAAATTGACAGAGTTAGAACTAAAGTTTGAGCTAGGATTAAGGTTAGGATAAGAACTAGGGTTAAGGATGGGGTTTAGAATAGGGCTAGGGTAATGTTTGGGGTAAGTGTTTGTCTTTTGAGCTAGGGTTAGGTCTAATGCAAGGGTTAGTGTTAGGGTTAGTGTTTGGGCTACGGATAGCTTTAGGGTTATGCTTAGGGCTGAGTTTATGCCCTGGATTATGGCTAGGTTTTGTGTTAGGTTTAGGGCTTTGATTAGGACTATGGTTAGTGTTAGGGCTACTGTTAGGGTTAAGATTAGGGTTAAAATAGGTTTAAGGCTAGCGTAATTTTGGGGCTAGTGTTAATGTTAAAGTTATGGCTAAGTCTACTGTTTGGACTAGGTTTTGGGTTGAGGTCAGGTTTAGAAATATGTTAATGTTAGGGTCAGGGTCAGTTTTCTGGATAGGAGTAGGGTTAGAGTTAGAGCCAGAATTAGAACTAGTGTTAGGTCTAGGGGTAGGGCAAGTTTTTAGTTTAAGTTAAGTGTTATTGATAGGGCTAAAGCTAAGATTTTGTTTAGGTCTAGGACTAAAATTATAGCTATATTTAGGTTTAGTTTTGGGTCTAGCTCTTGTGTTAACTTTAGGTATACATATAGGCTTACCGGTAGAGTTAGTGTTAGGGTTTGGTTTAGGGTTAGCTTCAGGTTTATAACTAGGGTTCTTGTTAGAATCAGAGTAAGTGTCAGGTTTAGAGTTAGAAGTAAAATAAGGGCTACGGTAAGGAGTAGTAATATTGTTAGTGTTTAAGTTAGGCTAAGGATTAAGGTTAGGACTAGGGTTAGCATTTTGTTTAGGGTTTGGCTTAGGGTAAGAAATAGGGTTAGAGCTAGGGTTAGGGCTAGGTTTAGGGCTAGTGTTAGGGTTAAGATAAGGGTTTAAGCTAGGGTTAGGTCTTAAATTAGGGGTAAGATTTGTGTTAGGGTTAGGTCTAGGATTATGACAATGACTAGTGTATGAACTAGGGCTATGATTAGGGCTAGTTTTAGGGTTAGGGTTAAGTCCAGGTATGGTGTTAGGGTTAATTTAAGGTTAAGGTGATGTTTAGAGCTAGGATTATTGTTAGGATCAGTGTCAGGATCGGGGTTATTTTTAGAGCTAAGTTTAGGGCTAGGTGTAGGTTTATGGATTGGTTTAGGTTAAGGGTTAGGGTTAGGGATATGTTTTTTTTTCAAGGCTTGGGGTAGGCATAAGGCAATTTTTAGTATTAGCATTATTGTCAGGGCTAGTGTTAGGGTTTGGATTAGGATAATGTTTATGTTTAAATTTAGAGTTAGGTTTCAATTTAGAGTTAGGTTTAGATCCAGGGCTGGGCTCGGGCGAAGGATAGAACTAGGAATAGGGCTAGGGCAAGAGTTAGAGTTAGTCTTAAGGCTAGGTTAAGAGGTAGGAAAAGACTAAATTTGGGTTAGTGCTAAGCTTCATGTTAGTGTTAGGGCAAGGGTTATGGTTAGGTTTAAGATTATGGTTAGGTTTCGTGTTATGGTTATGTTTCCAGTAAGAGATGTGGTTAGGTTTTTGCTAGGTCTAATATAAGGATTAGGTTTAGGGTAAGGGTTAGATTAGACCTAGGGGAATGATTAGGGTCAGGGTCATGGGGATATAGCTAAGTTTAGGGATAGGGAAAGGGTTAGAATTAGGCTTAAAATTCGGGTTATGGTTCAGGTTAGGATTAAGGATAGGTTAATGGCTAGAATTAGGACTAGGGCTAATTTCAGGTGCAGCTTTACAGTTAAAGATAGTCTTAGGGTTAGGTTAGATGTAGTGTAACTGTTAGGTTTAGTGTTAGGGTCATGTTTACAGCTAAGGGTGTTGTTTGGTTCAGGGTCGTGATTAATGTTTTGGATAGTTTAAGGTCTGAAATTTAGGGCACGAATTAGCATAGGGTTAGGATTAGGGTGAGGATATAGTTAGGTTTAGGTTTCAAGTTAGGTTTGGGGTAATAGATAGGGTTAGGATTAGGGATATGATTAGGTTTAGGCCTAGGGTTTGCATTAGGGTTAGGATTATTTTTAGGGTAATGGATAGGGTTAGAGCTAGGATTAGAGCTAAGATTATGGTTATTATTAGTGCTAGGTTTAGGGTTAAGTTTAAGGTTAGAGTTATAGCTCAGTTTAGGGCTCAGATTAGGATAGGTGGTGGGTTAAGTTAGGGCTAGGGTTAGGATTATTCCTAATTTAAGTAGTAGTCTTAAATTTAGGGCTAGTTTAAGGATTAGTTAGAGTTAGGGCTAGGTCTAGTATTATGTTTAGGGTGATGTTTAAAGCTAGAGTCAGTTTTAGCATCAGAATAAGGGTTAGAGTTAGTTTTAGGGTTCTGCTTGAAACTCGAATTAGAGCTAGGTGTAGGGTTAAGGCTTGGTTTAGGTTAAGGGTTAGGGTTATGGCTATGGCTTGTTTTTGTTTTACGGCTATGGCTAGAGGTACGGCTAGTTTTAGGAGTAGCAATAGGGTTAGGTTTAGGGTTAGTGTTGGGTTTAGGCTTAGTCTTTGCATTAGGGTTAGATTTAGAGTTAAAGTTAGATCTAGGGTTAGGACTAGGGCTAAGGAAATGGCTAGCGTTAGGCCAAGGGTTAGAGCTAGGTTTAGATTTCCAGTAAGATATAGGTTTAGAACTAGTTTTAGGGCTAGGGAGAGATTTAGATTTAGTTTTAGGGCTAGGGTAAGGATTAGAGTTAGGGTTAGGAAGAGGGTTAAAGTAAGTGTAAGATTAGGGTTAGGTTTGGTTTTAAGTTTGGCCTAGGTTTATGGTTAGGGTTATGATTAAGGCTATGTTTAATGCTAATATGGGCTAGCGTTTTTGTTGAGGTTAGGTCTAGGATTATATATAGGGCTAATAGCAGGTCTAGGGTTATGGTTATGGATATTTTTAGGGTTAGTTTTTGGCTATGCCTAATGTAAGGATTAGAATTAGGGTAAGGGTTAGGTTTGACGTAGGGGTATTATTAGGGTCAGTGTCATGTTAGGGTTTCTATTAGGTTAGAGTTTAGGCTTAGGGCTCAATTTAGCATTAGGGTTATGATTAGGGTAATGATAGGGTTAGATTTAGCGTTCAGGTTAGGTTCAGGGTAAATGATAGTGTTGGGGTTAGTGATAGGTTTAGGGTTAGGACTAGGGTTAGCATTATGGAAAGGATTATGTTTAGGGTAATGGATAGTTAATGTTAGGGCTAGGGTTATTGTTAGGTTTAGGTATTGAGGTAGAGTTAGGCCTAGAATTAGCATTAGTGTATTGGTTATGATTAGGGTAATGGATCCAGTTAGAGCTAAGTTTAGAGCTAGACTTATGGTTAGGATTAGGTCTTGAGTTAGTGTTAGGGTATGAGTTAGAACTAGGGTTAGGGTTAGTGTTATGTTTACTGTAAGAGTTAGGTTCTGAGCTATGATAATTGTTACAGCAAGGGTTAGGTTCAGGTTTATGTTTAGCGATAGAAATTTGGTAGGTTAAAGTTTAGGGTTAGGGTTAGGGGAATGGTTATAATTAAGTTTAGGGTCATGGTTAGCGTAATAAATATGAGTAGATGTAGGTTTAGGGTTAGAGACAGGGTTAGATTTAAGTTTAGGGTTAGGGTTAGGTGTAAGGTTATTTTTAGGTTTAAGGTAAGGATTAGAGTTTTATCTATGGTTAGGGCTATAGTGAGTATTAGTTTAGGGTTAGGTCTAGGTTTAGTTTTCTGTTTAGAGTTAGAATTATAGTTAGAGTTAAGGCTAGGGTTACAATTAGGGTTAGGGTTAGTTTTAGGGTAATGGGTAGGTTTAGAGCTAGGGTTAGGGTTAGTGTTAAAGTTAGAATTAGGACAAGGTTTAGGCTTAGATTCAGGAATAGTTCTAGGTTTATATTTATAGTAAGGGTTAGGTTTTGAACTAGGGTTAGGACTACAGCGAGGGTTAGGTTTGGGTTAGGGGTAGGGTTGGGGTTAGGGTTATGCTTAGGGCTAGGTTAAAGCCTAAGATTAGCTCTAGGTTTTTTGTTAGGTTTAGGCCTGGGGTTAAAGCTGTGGGTAAGTAAGAATTAGGGTTATTATTAGGGCTAGTTTTTGGGTTCAGGTTATGCCACGATCTAATTTTAGGTCTAGATTTAGGGTAAGGGTCAGGTTTAGAATTAGGTTTACCTTTAAAGGCAGAGTTAGTGTTTTGTTTAGATTTTAAGTTAGGGTTATAGCCAGTATTAGGACTAGGTTTAGGTCTAGGTGTAGGGTTAGTGTTACTGTTAGGTTAAGGGTTTTTATTAGGCCTAGGACTAGGTTTTTGTTTAGGTCTAGTACTAGAGTTAATGCTAGATTTAGGATTAGTTTTAGGTCTATGGCTAGTGTTACGTTTTAGTATAGTTTTAGGTTCTGGTTTAGAACTAGGGTTTCTATTAGGGTCAGAATAAGGCTTGGGGTTAGTGTTCAAGTTTTGGATAGAATTAGAGCTTGAATGGTGGCTAGAGTAAGGACTATTAATAAAGTTAAAATTTTTGTTACCCTACAGATAAGGTATAGGTCTAGGGCTACCTTTAGTGTTAGGATTATTTTAAGGTTTAATATAGCCTTAGAGTTAGGTTAGGGCTAGATTTAGGGTTATGGTTAATTCTAGGTTTAGGGCTCGGATTAGGGCTAGTTTTTGTGTAAGGATTAGAGGTAATGTTAGGGGAATGGCTAGTATAAAAACTAGGGTTACAATGATGGTTAGTTTTAGGGTTAGGGTTAGGGGTAGGTCTAGTGTTTGGTTAGTTTTAAGGTTAGGATGATATTTAGACCTAGGCTTAGTTTTAGAATGTGAGTCAGGTTCAGGGTTAGTGTTAAGACTCAAATTAGGAATTGATTTACTTTTAGGTCAGTTTAAGGTAAGGAGGGTGTTTAGAGCTAGGGTGAGTGTTAGAATATGAGTCAGGGTTAGCGTTAGATTTAAGATTAGGGTTAGGATTTTAATTAAGACTATGGTTAGATCTAGGCGTAGTGTTAGGGTTTGGTTTAAGTTAAGGTTAAGGGTTAGGGCTATTGCTCAGTGTGTTTTACTGCTAGGGTTAGGGTTAGGGCTAATTTTACCATTAGCATTAGGGTTAGGGCTAGTTTTAGTGTTTGGCTTTGGCTTAGGGTTGGGGTAGATTTTGAGTTAGGGTTAGATATAGGGTTAGGGCTAGGAGTAAGGATAGGGCAAGGGTTAGGGCTAGGGTTAGGGTTATGGTAATTGATAGCCATATAACTAGGAAAAGAAATAGTGTGAGAGTTAGAGTTAGTCTTAGGGCTAGAGTTAGGGTTAGGTTTAGGTATAAGTTAGTGTTATGGCCAGTTTTAGGGTTTGCTCTAGGTTTAGGGACAGTTTTAGACCTAAGGTTTGTGTTAAGGTAAAAATGAGGGTCAGGGTTATCGTAAGGTTTTAGGATACAATTAGATCTAGAATGAGGGTTAGGGTGAGGACTATTAATAGGGTTAGGATTTTGGTTAGCCTAAGGATTAAGGATAGGTTTAGGTTTACCATTAGGGTAAGGGTTTTACTTAGGGTAAGGAAGAGGGTTAAAGCTATAGTTAGGGCTAGAGTTAGGGTAAGGTTTTGGTTAAAGTTAGGTGTAGGTTTTTGATTAGGGCTAGTTGTGTGTTAGGGTTAGAACTAGGTTTAGGACAATCGCTAATAAAAGAACTAGGATTACAATTAAGGTTAGGGTTAGGGTTATGGATAGCTTTAGTGTTAGGGTTAAGTTTAAGTTTGGGGTGATATTTAGAGGTAGGGTTAGTTGTAGGATATGAGTCAGGGTCAGGCTTAGTGTTAGGACTCAAATAAGGGCCAGGGTTACTCTTTAAGGTTAGCATGGTTTTTCGAGCTAGGGTGAGTTTAGCATATGAGTCAGTGTCAGGTATATTTTTAAGGTTCGGGTTAGGACTCAAATTAAGCCTATGTTTAGGTCTAGGTGAAGTGTTAGTGTTTGGTTTAAGTTACATTTAGTGTTACAGCTATTGCTCGGTTTTTTTAGAGTTAGGGCTATCTTTATGATTAGCATTAGGATTAGGTTTAGTGTTAGTGTGAGGCTTAGGCTTAGGGTTAAGGCTAGGGCTAGGGATTGAGCAAGGGTTAGGGCTAGGGTTAGGGTTATTGTAAAGGCTAGGATTAGAACTAGTGATAGGGCTAGTTTGATAATTACTGTAGTCTTAGTGCTAAGGTTAGGGTTATGATTAGGGATATGGCTAAATTAGTGCTAGGATCAGGTATATGGTTAGTTTTCATCTTAAGCATAGAATTAGGGTTAGATTTAGGATTTAGTTTAGGGTAAGGGGTTGTGTTATAGCTAGTTTTAAAGGTAGGGTGATGTTTAGATTAATGATTAGGATTAGGGTTATGATTAAGGCTAGGTTTAGGACTAGGATGAGGTCTAAAGTTTGTTTTAGGTTTAGGGCTATGATTAGGAGTATGGCTAATTTCACGTCTAGAAGTATGTTTAAAGATAGTTTTATGGTTGGGATTATGGGTACTTAAGTGTAAGGTTTAAGTTTAGGGATAGGATCAGGTTTAGTGCCAGGGGTATTATTAAGGTGAAGGTCTAGGACAGGTTTGGAATAAGTTGAGGTTTAAAGTTAAGGATTAATTTAGCATTACAGTAAAGATTTGAGTAATGATAGGCTTAGAATTAGAGTTCATGTTAGGTTTAGGTACATGGATAGGGATAGGATAAGAGATAGGTTTAGGTTTAGGACTAGGGTAAGCATTAGGGTTAGAGTTATTGTTATGGAATGTATAGAGTTAGGACTAGAGTTATGGTAATGATCAAGGTAAGGGATAGGTTTAGGGTTAGAGTTAAAGCTGGTGTTAAAGATCAGATTAGGGCTAATATAAGTACAAAGGTTACAATTAGTGCTAAATTTAGGGTTAAGGTTTGGGTTAGGTTCAGTGTTAGGGTTATTGATAGGATTAGGGTGATGTTTAGAGCTAGAACTAGTGTTAGTATCAGGGTCAGTGTCAGGGTTAGTTTTCGTGTTCGGCTTAAAACTCGAATTAAGGATAGGGTTAGGGGTAGGTTTATTGTTAGGGTTTGGTTTAATTTAAGTGTGGAAATAGAGCTTATGGTTTGGTTTTGTTTTAGGGCTAGGGCTAGGATTATGGCTAGTTTTAGGATTAGTGTTAGGGATAGGGCTAGTGTTAGGCTAAGGCTTAGGCTTCGGGTTAGGGTTAGATTTAGAAATAGATTATTATCTAATGTTAGTGCTTGGGCTATGGATAAGGGAAGTGTTAGGACAAAGTTTAGGGCTAGGTTTAGGTTTATGTTAAGGAATAGGTTTAGAACTAGTGATAGGGGTAGTGTGAGAGTTAGATTTATTCTTAGGTCTAGGGTTAGAGTTAGGTTTAAAGATAGGGTGAAATTAGGGCTGAGATTAGGTCTAGGGTTAGTATTGGGTTTAGAGTTAGGGTTAGCGCTAGGTTTAGGATTAATCTAGGTTTAGGGCTAGGATAAGGGCTGGAGTTTTTGTTAGGGTTAGGGCTAGGATTAGGGCTAGGATTAGGGCTAGGGCTAATGTCGGTTGTGGGGTTACGGTTAAGGAGAGGACAGTTTTAGGATTAGGCTATGCCTAGGTCTAGTGTAAGAGTTAGGTTTAGGATTAAGGTTCAGGTTTTGAGCTAGAAAAATAATTAGGTTAGAGTCAGGTTAGAGTTTTGTTGAGGTTATGGTTTATGTTTAGGCCTCAAATAAGCATTAGGGTCAGGGGCAGAGTAATGATATGTTTTTGTTTAGGGTTCAGGTAGGTTTATGGTAATTGATAGTGTTAGGTTTAGCGATAGGTTTGTGTTAGGCCTAGGGTTAGCATTAGGGTAAGGGTAATGGTTAAAATAAAGGATAGAGTTAAAGCTAAGTTTAGGGCTATGGTTATGGTCAGGAATAGGTTTTGAGTTAGGGTTAGGATTAGGGTTAGAACTAGCGTTAGTGTTATGGTTATGTTTAGCATAAGGGTTAGTTTTTGAGCTAGGGTTAGGGTTAGGGCGAGGATTAGGTTTAGAGTTAGGTCTAGGGATAAGATTAGAGTATGGTTAGGATTAGGGTTGGATTAGGGCTAGCATCATCATTAGGGGTAGGGTTAGGGTTAATGTAATGGATATGGTTAGAGGTAGGCATAAGGTTATGGTTAGTGTTAGATTGAGATTTAGGTTAGGGTTAGGGCTATGGTTATGTTTAGGTTTATGGTAAGAATGGGGTTTAGGGTTAGGTCTAGTGTTAGTTTTTTGATTTGTTTAGGGTTAATATTACGCCCAGGTATATCAATAGGTTTAAGGTTAGTTTTTGGGTAATGGTTATATTTAGATCTAGGTTTAGGGATAGGTTAAGTTTAGGATTAGGGCTAGTGTTAGGTGTATATTTAGGGATAGGTGTAGGTTTATTTTTAGGGTAAGTGTTAGTATTTGAGTAAAGTTTATGACTAATCAAGTGTGTGGTTAGGGTTAGGGTTAGGATTATGCTTAGGGCTAGTATTAGCTCTTTGTTTTGTTTTAGGTTTAGGGTAATCTATAAGTTAAGGTTATGATTAGCACTAGTTTTAGGGTTAGGATTATGACTAGATCTAGTATTAGTTTTAGATTTTTGGTTAGGGTTAGTTTTAGAAGTAGGTTTAGTCTTAAAGTCAGGGTCAGTGTTTGGGTTAGAGTTAGAGTTAGGGTTACGGATATAATTAGAATTAGGTTTAAGTCTATTGGTAGGGTTAGTGTTTGTTTTAGGTTAAGGGTTACTTTAAGGTCCAGGGATAGGTTATTGTTTAGGTCTAGGTCTAGATTTAAGGCTAAATTTAGGAATTGATTTAGTTCTAGGGCTAGTGTTATGGTTTGGTCTAGGGTTAGGGCCACGTTTAGACAAAGAGTTAGTGTTAGGGTCAAAATAATAGTCAAGTTTAACATTAGGGTTTTAAATATGGTTAGAGCTACAATGAGGGTAGGGTTATGACTATTAATAGGGTTAGGCTTTTGGTTAACTCTAGGATTAGGGATAGTTATATGGTTAACATTAGGGTTAGGTTTCACTTTGCGTAGGAGATAGGCTTATAGCTAGGGTTAGGCTAGAGTTAGGGTTAAGGTTATGGTTAAATCTTTGTTTAGTGCTTAGATTATGGCTATTTTTTGTTTTATGGTTAGGACTAATGTTATGGCAATAGATAATGTAAGAACTAGGTTTACAATTAGGGTTAGGGGTAGGGGTAGGTCTAGTGTTATGTTTAGGATTAATGTTAGGGTGATATTTATAGCTAGGTTATTATTAGGATATAATTCAGAGACAGTGTTAGTTTCAGGGTTAGGGTTTGGACTCAAATAAAGGCTAAAATTACTCTTAGGGTTCAGTTTAATGTGAGGGCTATCTTTAGACCTAGGATGACTGTTAGAATATGAGTCAGCATCACTGTTAGTTTTTAGGTTAGGGTTATGACTCGAATTAAGGCTAGAGTTACTGTTAGAGTTTGGTTTAAGTTTAGGGTGGTTTTTAGACCTAGGGTGAATGTTAGGATATGATTCGGGGTGAGGGTGAGTTTAAGGTTATGGTTAGGACTCAAATTAGGGCTAGGGTTATTTCTAGGTGTAGTGTTAAGGTTTGTTTTTAGTTAAGGTTTAACGTTAGGACTATTGCTAAGTTTTCTTTTTAGAAAGAGAGAGACAGCAAGAGAGAGAGAGGGAGAGAGAGAGAGAGAGAGAGAGAGAGAGAGAGAGAGAGAATTTTTTAAATATTTTTTTTATATTTCTAGTTTTTGGTGAACACAATATCTTTTTTTAAAAAAAAAATTATATCATTATTGTTGCTGAGTATAAAACCAAGCACCGTGTGCATGCCAGAAAAAATGTGCTACCCCTTGAGCAAAATACTCAGCCCTTATTGCTCAGTTTTGTTTTAGTTCTAGGTGTACGGTTAGGGCTAGTTATATGATCAGCATTAGGGTTAGGGCTAGTGTTTGTGTTAGGATTAGGCTTAGGATTAGGTTAAGATTTGCAATTAGGGTTAGATCTAGGTTTAGGTCTAGGTCTAAAGATAGGGCTTGGTTAGGGCTAGGTATAGGGTTATGGTAAATGATAGGATTACATCTAGGGATAAGGCTAGGTTGAGAGTAAAAGTTACTCTTAGGGCTAGAGTTATGATTAGTTTTAGGGTTATGGCTAAATGAGGGCAAGGATTAGAACTAGGGTTAGTGCTCTTCTTAGGCCTAGCATTAGGGTAGGTTTAGGGTTATGTTTAGAGAAAGGGATGTGGTATACTTAGGTTTAGAGGTAGAGTGAGGGTTAGAATTAGGATTATGGCTAAGGTTGGTGTTAGGGTAATGATTAAAGCTAGGTTTATGTCTAGGATGAGGGCTAGGGTTTGTTGTAGGGTTAGGTCTAGAATTAGGGCTAGGGATAATGTCAGGTCTAGTGTTACAGTTAGGAGTAGATTTAGGATTAGGTCTATGTCTTAGTCTAGTGTAAGTGTTAAGCTTAGGGTAAGGGTCAGTTTTAGAGCTAGGGGTATTTTTAGATTCAGGGTCAAAGTTATAGTTTATATTAGGTTATGATTTAGGGATAGGGCTAAAATGAGCATTAGAGTAAGAGTTAAGTTTATAGTAATGAATAAGGTTAGGTTTAGGGTTCAGGGTAGGTTTAGGGTAATGGAGAGATTTAGGCCTTTTTATAAGGTTAGTGTTAGGCCTAGGGTTAGCATTAGGAATAGGGTTATCATAATGGTAATATATAGGTTAGGGTTAGGGCTAGATTTAGGGTTATAGTTAGGGATAATGCTAAGGTTTTGTTTAAGCCAAAGGTTAGGCTTTGAGCTATGCTTAGGTCTAAGGTGAGGGTTAGGCTTAGGGTTAGGGCTACTTTTAGGGTTAGGGTTAATCTTACGGTAGGTTTAAGTCTTGGATTATTTCTAGGTTTTGTGTTAGGTTTTGGTCTAGGGATAGTGCTATGGGTAATGTAAGATCTAGGGTTCTAATTATGGCTGGTTTTTGGGTTAGGTTTATGAATAGGTCTAGTGTTAGGTTTAGATTTTGGTTTAGAGTCAGTTATAGATATAGGCTTAGTCTTAGGGTTAAGGTCAATATTCAGATTAGAGTTAAGGTAAAAGCCAGAATCAGTGGGAGTGTTAGGTCTAGGAGTAGTGTTATTGTTTTTTTTTTTTTTTTTGTGTGTGTGTGTGAAGGATTATTGTTAGGGCTAGGACTAGGTTTTTCTTAAGTCTAGGGCTAGAGTTATCACTAGATTTAGGATTAGGTTTAGGTCTAGGGGTAGTGTTAGGGTTAGGTATAGGTAAAAATTTACTGGTAGGGGTAGAGTCATGGTTCAGTTTAGGGTTAGGGTCAGGTTTAGACCTATAATTAGTGTCATGGTCAGAATAAGGGTGAAGGTTAGGGTTAGGATTTGGGTTAAATTTAGAGCTAGAATAAGAGCTAGGGTTTGGATTAGTTAATAGTGTTAGTGTTTGATTTAGGCTAAGGGTTACAATTAGGATTTGGGTTTGCATTATGGATAGGGTTTGGCTTAGGATAAGGGATAGGGTTACAGGTAGTCTTAGAGCTAGGGTTAGGATTAGGTTTAGGGCTAAGGGTAGGGTTAGGATTAGGGTTAAATTTAGTTTTAGGGCTCAGATTAGGGCTATTTTGTTTTGAGGTTAGGGCTAGTGTTAGGACTATGGCTAATGTAAGAACTAGGGTTATTATTAGGGTTATTTCTAGGGTTAAGGTTTGGGCTAGCAATGGTGTTAGCTTTTGCTTTATGGTTAGGGTGATATATAGAGCTAGAGTTAGTGTTTGGATATGAGTCAGGGTAAGGGTTAGTTTTTGTCCTAGTACTCGAATTTGAGCTAGGGTTATAGCTAGTTGTAGGGTTAAGATTTGGTTTATGTTAGGTTTAGTGTTAGGGTAATGGCTCAGTTTTGTTTTGGGACTAGGGCTAGGGTTAGGGTTAGTTTTAGGATTAGCAATAGTGTTCAGGTGGTGGTAGGGTGAGGTTTTAGCTTAAGGTTAGGGTTAGATCTAGAGTTATGGTTAGATCTAAGGTTAGGTCTTATATAAGGATTAGTGTTAGAGTTACAGTAATGGACAAGTTTAGAAATAGAAATAGGGCTAGACTGAGAGTTAGAGTTAGTCTTAGGTATAGACTTAGGGGTTTGCTTAGGGTTAAGGCTAAATTAGGGCTAGATTAGTGCTAGGCTTAATGTTAGGTGTAACTTATGATTAGGGCTAGAATTAGGGTTAGTGTTAGTGTTAGGGTTATGATTAGTTTTAGGGAAAGTGATAAGGTTATAGCTAGGTTCAGGGCTAGAGTGAGGGTTAAAATTAGCTATAGGAATAGGGTTAGTTAACAGGTTAGGATTAATTCTAGGTTTAGGGCTAAGATGAGGGCTAGGGTTTGTATTAGGTTTAGAGCTAGATTAGGGCTAGGGCTAATGTCAGGTCTAGGGTTATGGTTTGGGATAGTGTCAAGGTTAGGTTTATGGCTAGGTCTAGTAGAAAGTTAGGTTTAGGATAAAGGTGAGGTTTAGAGTTCAGTGTATTATTATGGTAAGAGTCTGGTTTAGGGTTTGGTTTAGAATAAGGTTTACGGTTAGGTCTCAAATTAGCATTAGGGTTTGGGTTAAAAAATGGATATTGTTAGATTTAGAGTTTGGGTTAGGTTTAGAGTAATAGATAGTTTTAGTGTTAGTGATAAGATTAGGGTTATGCCTAGGGTTAGCATTTGGTTTAGGTTTATGTTTAGGGTAAATAATAGGGTTAGTGCTAGTGTTAGGGCTTGTGTTAACATTAGGATTTTGGCTAGGTTTAGAGATAGGCCTAGGGTTAGTGTTCTTGTTAGGTTTAGCAGAAGTGTTAGGGTTTGAGCTAGGGTTAGGGCTAGGGTGAGGGTTAGGGTTAACATCAGGGCTAAGGTTAGGGTTATAGAATGGGTTACCATTAGGGTTAAAGTTATGTTTAACAAAATTGATAATTTGTGCTAGGGTTTGTGCTATGGTTACAGTTAGGATTAGGTCTTGATTTAGGGTTAGGTTGAGGGTTAGAGCTATTGTTATATTTAGGGTAAGGATTAGAGTTGGAGTAGGGTTAGGGCCAAGGCCAATGTTAGGGTTAAGGTTAGTGCTAGGGTAGGGTTAGAGTTACTCTTAGGTTTAGGCTTAAGGCTAGGATTAGGGCTAAATTTCTTGTGAGGTTTAGGGCTAGTGTTTTGGATATGGGTAATATAAAACCTAGGGTAATGGTTATGGTTAGATTTAGGGTTTGCCTAGTGTTAGGGTTAATTTTTCAGTTAGGATAAGGTTTAGAGCTATGGTTTTTGTTAGAGTAAGTATCTAGGGTTAAGTCTAGGTGGTTAGAGATAGATTTAGGGTTATGTTTATGGTTAGGTCTAGTGTAAGGTTTAGATTAAGGGTAAGGGTTAAGTTTAGAGCTAGATGTATTATTAAGGTCAGGGTATGGCTTATGTTTTAGTTTAGGTTAAGGTTTAGGTTTAAGGCTTTAATTAGTGTTAGGGTTAGAGTTTGAGTTAAGGTAATGAATAGGCTTAGGATTAGGGTATAGTTCAGTTTTAGGGTAAAGGATAGGTTTAAGGATTGTGATAGGGTTAGGGTTAAGCCTAGGGTTAGAATTAGGGTTAGGATTATCATTAGGGTAATGGATAGAATTAGAGCTAGGGTTAGTGATAGGGTTATGGTTAGGATAAGTGCTAGGGTTAGGATAGGGTATAGAATTAGAACTATGGTTAGTGCTATAGTTAAGGTTAGGTTTAGGGCTAGGGTTAGGTTAGGGTTTTGGATAAGGCTATGCTTATGTTTAGGGTAAAGGTTAAGCTTTGAGCTAGGGTTAGGTGTAATAGAAGGGTTAGGGTTAGGGTTAGGGCTACAGTTAGTTTAGGCTTACACTTAGGGCTAGGTTTTGTGTTATTTTAGGCCTAGGGAGAGGGCCATGGGTATATAAGAGCTAGGGTTATGATTAGGGCTAGTTTTAGGTTTAGGGTTATGGCTCGGTGTAGTGTTATGATTAGGTTTTAATTTAGGGTGAGCTTTTCAGCTAGGTTTATGTTAGGGTAACGGTCACTGTTCAGGTTAGAGTGAGTGTTGGGGATAGTGCTTGAATTAGGACTAGGGTTAGGTCTAGAAGTAGTGTTAGTGTTTGGGTTATGTTAATGGTGATTGCTAGGGCTAAGGCAAGGTTGTGTTCATGTCTAGGGCTAAAGTTATTGGTAGATTTAGGATTAGGATTAGGTCTAGAACTAGTGGTAGGTTTAGGTATAGGTATAGGAATACCAGTAGGGCTAATGTTAGTGTTCATGTTTGGGTTAGGGTCAGGTTTAGAAGTACACTTAGTGTTAATTTCAGTATAAGTTTCAGAGTTAGGAATAGGGTTTGGGTTATGGTTAGAACTAGAATGAGGGCTAGGGTTATGACTAGAAATAGAATTAGGATTTCGGTTAGGCTATAGATTAGGGTTAAAACTAGGGTTAACATTAGGTTTACGGTCTGGCTTAAGGTAAAAAATAGGATTAGTTCTAGGGTTATGGCAATGGTTAGAGATTGGCTTTTGCCTAAGATTAATGTTAGGGTTAAAGCTAGGTTGAACGCTCGGATTAGGGCCAGGTTTTGAGTTAGGTTAGGGCTAGTGTTAGAGTAGAGCTAATATATGAAATAGGGTTCTATTTAGTTCCAGTTTTGAGGTCAGTGTATTGCTAGGTCAAATGTTAGGGTTAGGGTTAGTGTTAGCATGATGTTTAGAGCTATTGTTAGTGTTAGGGTCAGGGTCAGTGTTCAGGTTAGAGTTAGCTTTAAGGTTAAAGCCAGAATTATCACTAGGGTTAGGTATAGATATAAGGTAGGTGTTTTGGTTAGGTTAAGGTTTATTATTAAAACTAGGGCTAGTTTTATGTTTAGATCTAAGACTAGAGATATGGCTTGATTTAGGATTAGGTTTAGGTCTAGTGATCATGTTAGTGTTAGTTTTAGAAATAGGTTTAATTCTAGTGCTAGTATTAGGGTTCAGTATTAGGTTAGGGTAAGGTTTAGACCTACGGTTACCATTAGGGTCAGAATAAGTTTCAGGTTTGAGTTATGATTAGAGCTAGAATGAGGGCTAGGGTTAGGACTAGTAATACGATTAAGGTTAGGATTAGGGTTAGCATTCAGGTTATGGTTGCCTTGGGGTAAGGGATAGGGATAGACCCAGGGTTCGGGCTACATTTAGGGTAGGGTTATTACTAGTGTTAGGATTCGGTTTACGGTTAAAGCCAGGGTTAAGTTTCAGATTAGGGATAGGTTTTTGTTAGATTTAGGGCTAGATTTAGAGTTATTGCCAATGTTTGCCATAGAGTTACGATTTGGGCTATTTATAAGATTGGAGTTAAGACTAGGTTTAGTGTTAGGGTTAGGTTTAACATTAGGGTGATGTTTAGAGTTAGGATTAGTATTAGGGTCAAAATTAAGGTCAGAATTACTTTTAGGGGTAAGGCTTGGACTCGAATGAGGGCTAAGTTTAGGGCTAGGTGTAGGGTTAGGTTTTTGTTTATGTTAAGCTTTAAAGTTAGGTCTATGGCTTGGTTAGGGCTAGTTTTAAGATTATCGTTAGGTTCGAGACTAGTGTTAGGGTTAGGTTTAGTCTCCGGTTTAGAGTTAGATTTAGAGTAAGGATTAGATCTAGGGTTAGGTGTAGCACTAAGAATATGGCTAGCGTTAGTTCTAGGTTTATAGCTAGGATTTGGATTATGGTAAAAATAGGGTTAGAACTAGAAATAGAGCTTGGGCAAGAGTGAGAGTTAGTCTTAGGGCTAGGCTTAGGGTTTGGATAGGCATAGGGCTTAATTAGGGCTAGGAATAGGGCTAGGTTTATGTTTATGTTTAGTCCTAGGTTTAGTATTGGGCTTTGGGTTAGGTTTAGTTAAAATGATGGGGTAGAGCTAGGTTAAGAGCTAGGATAAAGGTGAGAATTAGGGTTCGGGCTAGGGTTTCATTAGACTTATGATTAAGGCTAGGTTAAGGGCTAGGATGAGGGCTAGCATGTGTTTTGTTTAGGGCTAGAAGTAGTGTTAGGATAAATGTCAGTTCTATGATTATGGTCATAGATAGTTTTAGGGTTAGGTTTATGGTTATGTTTAGTGTAATTGTTAGATTTAGGGTAAGGGTCAAATTTAGAGCTAGGGTATAATAAAAGTCAGGGTCAGATTTAGGATTTTGTTTACGTTAGAGTTTAGGGTTAGGGCTCAAATTAGCATTGGGGTTTGGGTTAGGATAATGATAGGGTTAGGTTTAGTGTTCAGGTTAGGTTTAGCATAATGGATAGGATTACAGTTAGGCATAGGTTTATATTTAGACCTAGGGTTAACATTAGAATTAGGGCTATGTTTAGAGAAATTGATAGGGTTAGAGATAAGTTTAGGGTTAGCATTGTGGATAGGATTAGGGCTAGTGATAATGTTATGGTAAAAAATATGGTTAGAACTAGGGATACATCTAGGATGAGAATTAGATTAATTCTTAAGAGTAGTCTTAGGGTGAGTGTTAGGGTTAGGGCTAAACTAGGGCTAGGATTAGGACTAGAGTTAGTGTTAGGGTGAAGCCTAGAGTGTGGGCTAGGGTTAGGGTTAGCACTAGGGTTATGATTAAGTTTAGGGAAATGGGTGGGCTTATGGCTAGGTTTAGTTCTAGGGTGAGGGTTAGAATTAGGATTAGGCTAGGGTTATCTTTCAGTTTAGATAAAGGCTAAGATTAGGGCTAGGATGAAGGGTAGGTTTTCTGTTAGTATTAGGGCTAGGACTTGGGCTAGGGCTAATATCAATTCTAGGATTATGGTTAAGGATAGGTTTAGAATACTAAACCTAGGTTATGGCTAGATCTAAAGTAAGGGTTAGGTTTATGCTAAAGGTCAGATTAAGAACTAGATATAATATTAGTGTCATGGTCAGGGTCAGGGTTAGCATTTGGTTTACATTAAGGTTAAGGGGTTAGGGATTGAATTAGCATTCTGGTTAGGTTTAAAGTTAAGGTAATGGAAGGGTTTAATTTAGTTTTTTTTTAAGGTTTAGGGTAATGGATGGGTTAGATTTCAGTGATCAGTTTAGGGTTAGCATTAGGGATAGGGTTATGTTTAGTGTAATGAATATTTTTGGAGCTAGGGTTAGGACTAGGTTATGGTTTGGATTAAGTCTAGGATTAGGGTTATGTTTAGAATAGGTCCAGAGTTTGGTTTAGGATAAGTGTTAGTTTATGGTTAGGTTAGGATAAGTGTTAAAGTTTGAGCTATGGTTAGGGCTAGTGCAAGGGTTAGGTTTAGGGTTAGTTCTACGTTCAAGATTATGGTTAGAGTTAGGTTTAGTGTTAGGGATAAGGTTTTAATTATGGTTGGGGTTAGGGTTAGGGTAATGGATATGGTAGAGCTAATTTTTGGGTTAGGATTAAGGTTAGGATTAAGGCTAGATTTAGCATTAAGATTTAGGATAGGGCTAGGATTATGTTTAGTATAAGGGTGAGAGAGAGAGAGAGAGAGAGAGAGAGAGAGAGAGAAAGAGAGAGAGAGAATTTTGAATATTTTTTTTATTTTTCGTCGGACACAACATCTTTGTTTGTATGTGGTGCTGAGGTACGAACCCCGGGCCGCACGCTAGCCAGGCGAGCGCACTACCACTTAAGCCATATTCCCAGCCCAAGTGTAAGGTTTTGAGCTAGGGTTAGGTCTAAGGAGATGGTTAGGTTTACAGTTAGGGTTAGGGTTAGTGCTAGGCTTAGGTTTATGCTTAGAAGTAAGTTTTGGCCTAGGATTAGCTCTAGGTTTTGTGTTAGGTTTAGGGCTAGGTA
Source organism: Ictidomys tridecemlineatus (assembly GCF_052094955.1). NCBI lineage: Eukaryota > Metazoa > Chordata > Mammalia > Rodentia > Sciuridae > Ictidomys > Ictidomys tridecemlineatus. The sequence continues at coordinate 119,546,664 of NC_135480.1, read as the reverse complement.
TAGGACTATGGGTAATGTAAAACCTAGGGTTATGTTTAGGGCTAGATTTAGATTTAGGATTATGGCTAGATCTAGTGTTAGATCAAGGTTTTTGGTTAGTGTTGGGTTTAAAGCTTGTTTAAGTGTTAGGATCAGGTCAGTGTTCGGGATAAGGTTAAATTTAGGGTTAGAGCCAGAATTAGGAGTAGGGTTAGGTCTGGGGATAGGGTAAGTTTTTGGTTTATGTTAAGGGTTATTGTTAGGTCTAGTGCTAGGATTTTATTTAGCTCTAGGGCTAGAGTTATAGCTATATTTAGCTTTAGCTTTGGGTCTAGGTGTAGTGTTAGGCTTAGGTATAAGTATAGGTTTATTGGTAGGTCTGGTGTTACGTTTTGGTTTAGCTTTAGGTTCAGGTTTAGACCTAGGGTTACTTTTAGCATCAGATGAAGGTCAGGTTTAGGTTTAGAGGTAGAATGAGAGCTAGGGTTAAGACTTAATATTGTTAGAGTTGAAATTAGGCTAAGGATTTGTGTTAGGACTAGGGTTAGCATTTGCTTTAGGTTTTGGCTTAGGGTAAGGGGTAGGGTTAGAAGTATGTTTAGGGCTAGGGCTAACATTAGGTTTAGGGCTAGTGTTAGGGTTAAATTAGGGTTAAAGATAGATTTAAGGCTTGGATCCTGGGTAGGATTTGTGTTAGGGTTAATTCTAGGATTAGGATAATGACTAATGTACAAACTAGGGTTATAATTAAGGTTAGTTTTAGGGTTACAGTAAAGGCTAGGTCTAGTGTTAGGGTTAATTTAAGTTACGGTAATGATTAGAGCTAGGATTTGTGTTAGGGTCAGCATCAGGGTCAGAGAAATTTTTAGAATTAGTGTTAGGGCTAAGTGTACTGTTTGGTTTGGTTTAGGTTAAGGGTCTGGGTTATGTATATGGCTTGGTTTTGTTTTATGGCTAGGGCCAGGGCTATGGCAAGTATTGGGATTTGCATTAGGTTAGTGGTAGTGTCACGGCTTTATGTGGCTTATGCTTACAGTTATATTTAGAGTTATGTTTAGATTCAGAGTTAGGTTTAGATCTAGAGTTAGGACTTATGTTAAGAATAGAACTAGGGCTAGGGCTAGGGCAAAAGTTATAATTAGTCTTAGGGCTAGGGTTAGGGTTAGGATAGGATTAAATTAAGGCTAGGATTAGCGCTAGGCTTAGGGTTATGCCGGGAATTAGGGTTAGATTTAGGGTTAAGGTTTAGTTTATGGTAAGAGATGAGGTTATAGGTAGGTTTAGGGCTATGGTGAGCATTAAAATTAGGGTTAGGGCTCAGGTTTTGGTTCAGATTAGGCTTAAGGCTAGATTTAGGGCTAGGATTATGGTTAGGGCTATTTTCAGGTCTAGGGTTATGGTTAATGATAGTTTAAGTTTAGGTTTATGGCTATTCCTTGTGTAAGCATTAGGTTTAGGATTAGGGTCAGGTTTAGTGCTAAGGATATTATTAGGGTCATGGTAACGATTAGTGTTTTGGATAGATTAAGGTTTATATTTAGGATTCGAATAAGCATTAAGGTTAGGCTCAGCATAATGATAGGGTTGGGTTTAGGTTTCAGGTTAGATTTTGGTTATGAATAGGGTGAAGATTAGAAATAGGGTTGGTTTAGGCCTAGGGTTAGCATTAGGGTTAGGGTTATGATTAGGGTAATGGATAGTGTTAGAGTTAGGGTTACACCTAGGGTTAACTTACAATTAATGATATGAATAGAATTGGGATTAGGGTTAAAGCTAGGGATAGCGCTAAGAATAAGGGTAGGATTTGGGTGAAATTAGGGCTAGGGTTAGGGTTACCGCTAATGTAAGTATTAGGGTTATAATTAGGGCTAATTTTAGTGTTAGGGATTAGGACTAGGTCTAGTGTTAGGTTTAGGTTTAATGTTATGGTGAGGTTTAGACCTAGGGTTAGAGTTAAGATCAGAGTATGGGTGAGGGTTAGTTTTAGATTTTGGCTTTAGGCTCCAATTATTGCTAGGGTTAGGGCTGGGTGTAGGATTAGGGCTTCATTTATTTTAAGGACTAGGTTTAAGTCTATGGCTTGGTTTTATTTCTGAGCTAGGGATAAGGTTAGGGCTAGTTTTATGATTAGCCTTAGGGTTAGGGCTAGGGTTAGGTTTAGTTTTAGGCTTATTGTTAGTGTTAGATTTAGAGTTAGGGTTAGATCCAGGGTTATGGCAAGGGATATGAATAGAGCTAGGGTTAGACCTATGGTTCAGGCTAGGATTACGCTTCTGGTAAAGTATAGGTTTAGAACTAGAGTTAGGCCTAGGGTGAGAGTTAATGTTAGTCTTTGGGCTAGGGTTAAAATTAGGGTTAGGGATAGAGCTAAATTAGGGCTGAGATTAAGGCTATGGTTAGTGTTAGGGTTAGGCCTAGAATTTGGGTTAAAGTAATAATTAAGGCTATGTCTAGGGCTATGATAAGGTTTAGAGTTTGTGCTAGAGTTAGGGCTAGGATTATGCCTAGCGTTAAAGTCAGGTCTAGGATAATGGTTAGGAATAATTTTAGGTTTAGGTTTATTGCTAAGTCTAGTGTAAGTGTTAGGTATAGGGTAATAGTGAGGTTTAAAGCTAGGAGAGTTATTAATGTCAGGGTCAGTGTTGGGCTTTGGTTTGGCTTTGAGTTTAGGGTTAGGGCTCTAATTAGCATTAGGATTAGCATCAGGGTAATGATAAGGTTAGGTTTAGGGTTCAGGTTCGGTTTAGGGTAATTGAGAGTTTGGGGGATAGTGATAGGGTTAGGGTTAGGCCTAGGGCTACATTAGTGTAAGTGTAATATTTAGGGTAATGAATACAGTTTGAGTTAAGGTTATGGCTAGGATTATGGTTAGGATTATGTCTTGAGTTAGGGTTAGGGTGAGGGTTAGAACTAGGGTTACATTTAGGGTTATGTTTAGTATAAGGGTTAGGTTCTGAGCTATACTTTTGGCTAGGCTGGGAGTTATCTTCAGGGTTAGGTCTAGTGATAGAATTACCATAGGTTTTAGGTTAGAGTTAGGGTTAGAGTTTTACCTAGGATTAGTGGTAGGGTCAGTATAAGGGTAAGGGTTAGGGTTAGAATTTGGGATAGGGTTAGACTTAGAATGAGAGCTTGGGTTAGGGCTATTAATAGAGTTAGGATTTAGGTTAGCCTAAGGATTAGGGATAGGTCTAGGGTTACCCTTAGGTTTAGGGATTTGCTTAGGGTAAGAGATTTGTTTAGAGCTAGGTTTAGGGCTATGGATAGGGTTATAGTTAGGGTTAAATCTAGGATTTGGGCTCAGATTAGGACTAGTTTATGTGTTAGGGTTAGGGATAGGAATAGGGCCATGTGTTATGTAAGAACTAGGGTTGAACTTACATTAGTTTTTAGTGTTATTATATTATAAAATGTAGTGTTTGGGTTAGGTTTAACTTTAGGTTGATATTTATATTTATAGTTTGTTTTAGGATAAGAGTCAGGTCAGGGTTTCTTTTAGAGTTAGTTATAGGACTCAAATTATTGTTAGGGTTATACTTAGCATTTGTTTTAAGGTGAGGGCAGTGTTTAGAGCTAGGTTGAGTGTTAGGATATGAGTCAGCATTAGGAATGGGACTAAGGATAGGGCAAAACATAGGATTAGGGCTCAGTTTAGAGGCAGTGTTAGGATTAGAGTTACTTTATTCAAATTTCTTTGATACAATCCAGGATTTATCTTTAACTAACCTTACTCTATTTCCCAGGTTTAGGCCTTTTGGTTCAACTGTTGGATGTCAGGAATAGGTAGTATTCTCATTTTACTTCATTTTGACGTATACGAGTAAATGTAAATGGACCTGGAAATCATACAGGGTTTATGCTAGCTGCTTGAAACTACACACACACCCTCAATTCTTTGTGGGGACACTCTTGTAGGTTCCTTGTGAGTGTAGACCTAAGCTGAAGCATGCAAAAACAAATTTATCCGAGAGCCCTTTAAGAGAAAGCAGGAAGTAAGCATGCACTGAAATTTCTCCCATAATTATTTTGTCAGATTTGTTTGAAACTGAGTAGGATTTATTATTTTGCTTGCCCCAGAAAGCTCTCCAAGTATGGGACTTCAAGGACTAATGGTTATCTAATCAGGTTAGGGTAAGTGTTAGGTTTAGGTTTAGGGCTAGTGTTAGATGTAGTGTTACGGTAAGAGAAAGTTTCGTACAAATTTCTTTTTTTTTAAAGAGAGAGTGAGAGAGAGAGAGAGAGAGAGAGAGAGAGAGAGAGAGAGAGAGAGATATAGAATTTTTTAATATTTATTTTTTAGTTATCGGTGGACACAACATCTTTGTATGTGGTGCTGAGAATCGAACCCGGGCCGCACGCATGCCAGGCGAGCGCGCTACCACTTGAGCCACATCCCCAGCCCCAAATTTCTTTGATACTTGGAAGGAGTCAAATTTAACCTAGCCTTAATATGCTCTGCAGGTGTTGGCCTTCTCATATCAATGGTTTACTAACAGGGAAACTCTGTATTTTAATGTTTTAATTCATATTGACCTATTTAGGTAAATGAAAATGAAGGTTGAAATGAACCTGGGTTGGTGGTAGCTGCTTGAAACTTCAAACACTGAATCAGTTTTCTGTGGGAAGTCTCTGGTTCGCTCCCTGTGAAAGTAGCCCTAAGATGACGATGGCAAAACAAAACTTTATCTGAGAGCCCTTTAGCAGAAAACAGAGAAATATACATGAACTGAAACACCACCTCCATTATTTGGTCATACTTCTTTGATACTGCAAAGGATTTATTTGATGGCTTAGTCCACTAGGCTCTCCAAATTTGTGACTTCTAAAATCAACAGTTTTTCAAACAGGTTAGGGTTTGTGTTATGGTTAGTGTTAGGGTTAGTGTTAGAGCTAGTATTAGGGTTAGAGTTAGTTTTGTTCAAATTTATTTGATACTGGGCAGGATTCAGTTTTCTCCTATCATTACTCTACTCCACATGTTTGGGCCACCGAGGTTTAATGGTTCTCTGTTAAAAACAATTTGTATTTTAAAGTTTCAGTTCATTTTTTCCTATATAGGTAAATGGAAATGGAGCTGGAATTCAGACAGCATTGGTGCTTGCTGCTTGAAACTTCACTCTCGATCAATTCTCTGTGAGCAATCTCTGGTTTGTTCTTGCAAAAGTAGGCCTAAGCTAAAGCATGTAAAAACAACTTTATCCAAGAGTCTCTTAGGAGATAACAGAAAAATAATCATGTACTGATATATTTCATCAATTTTTTGGTCAGATTTATTTTATACTGCACAGAATTCATCTCTTAGCTTGCCCCACTAGACTGTCCAAGTTTGGAAATTCTATGGTTCCATAAAAATGTTAGGGTTAGAGAAAAAGCTAGGGTTATAGTTAGTGTTAGGGTTATAGTTAGTTATATTCAAAATTCTTTGATACTTGGTAGGATTTATCTTTTAGCTAGATTTACTCTGTTCCCCAGGTTTAGGCCTTCTCTGTTCATAGGTTCGCTGTCAGAAATAGTTTGTATTTTAAAATCGCACTTCATTTTGACCTATACTGGAAAGTTATTGGGGTTTAAAAACAAACAGGTTTGTGCTAGCTGCTTGAAACTTCACTCACTCCATCACTTCTCTGTAGGGACTCCAGTATGTTCCTTGTGAAAGTAGACCTAAGCTTAAGTATGCAAAAACAAGTATATCCAGGGGTCCTCTAGGAGAAAACAGGGAAATATTCATGTACTGAAATACCTTCCATAAATATTTGGTCAGATTTGTTTGATGCTGTGTCAGATTTATTACTTAGCTTGCCCCACAAGTCTCCCAAGTGTGGGACTTTTAGGATCAATGGTTCCCTATTCAGGTTAGGGTTACAGTTAGGTTTAGAGATAAGGCTAGGGCTAGGGTTAGAGGTAATGTTGGGGTGAGAGTTAGTTTTGTTCAAATGTCTTTGATACTTAGCAGGATTCATCTTTTACATAGTCTTACTATGCTCTCAAGATATGTTCTCAATTCAATGGTTCACTATCATGAACACTTTGTATTTTATGGTTTCACTTCATTTTGACACCTATGGGTAAGTGGAAATCAAACAGGCATCCCTATCCTTAAACCTAACCCTAAATCTAACCAGAAACATATCCCTAATCCTAGGCCTAAGCCTAACACTAACCCTAGACCTATTCCTAGCCCTAATTTAGCCCTAACCATAACTCTAGCCATAAGACTTACTCTAACTTTTTCCATAGCCCTATTGATAGTTCTAACCCTATCCTTTACCATAACCCAAATACAAGCCCTAATCTTAACTCTACCATTTGCCATAGTCCTAACCCTAGAATGAACAATAACTTTAAATTTACTCCTTAGCCTAAACTCACCCTACCATTAGCAATATCACTAATGCTAATCATGAAACTATCCTTAAATTTAGCCTTAGCTCTGAAACAAAACAGAGCCATAGGACTAACCCTAACCCGTAATCTAAACTAAATCCTAACCCTACATCTATCCCTAAGCCTACCCTTAATTCGAGTCCTATCCCTAACCCTAAAATAAACCATTACCCTGACTCTGACACTAACAATAACCCTATTTCAAAACATCACCCTAAACCTAAATGTAATCCTAAAACTAGACTTAGTGGTAAATGTAAACCCAAAACTAGCCTTAATCATAACCTTAGGTCTTACACTAGCCATAACCCTAATAAAACCACTAATGTAACCTGAAACCCATCCCTAGTCCAAGAACCAACCCTAGCTTTAACCCTAACTCGAACCTTAAACCTAGCCCTAACCATTACTATTAACCTAACCCTATGTTTAATTCTAGCACTAAACCTAAACCTAACTCTAACCCTAGCCCTTACTCTACCCATAACCCTAGCCCTAACCCTAGATCTAACACTATCCATTACCCTAACACTAAACCTAACCATAATGCTAGTTCTCAGCCTTACCCTAGCACTATCGCTAACCTTAACATATCCATTATTGTAAACCTAACCTGAACCCTAACCCTAACAATATCATTACCGTTACTCTAACCTTATCCCAAATGCTATCGAGCCCTAATTCTAAACCTTAACCTAAACCAAACCCTACCTCTGACCCTGACTGTAATAATATCCCTACCTCTAAACCTCACCCTAATCCTCATCCTAACCCTTATATTATGTCTATTAAAACACCTATCCCCCAAACTATCCATAACCATAACCCTATAACTCACATTAGCCCTAGCACTTATGCTAACCTAACTCTAACACAATCCCTAGTCCTAATCATAGGCCTAACACTAGCTTTAATCTTAAACTTACATTTAACCCTAACCCTAATTTTAACCCTCACCCTAGCCCTAACCTAGCTGTAACATCATATGTTACCCTTACCCTAACCCTATCCTAGCAGTAGCTCTAATGCTATACCTAATGATAAGCAAATTTCTAACCCTAATGGTAACTCTAGACCTATCCCTAATTCTTAGCCTAATCAAAACCTTAACCCCAAAAATAGTCCAAACGCTAGCCATCATTCTAGTCTATCCCTATACCAAACCGTTCCCTAACCTTGACTCTTATTCTGACCATAACACTATCTGTAGGTCTAAACCTGACCCTAACCCAAGACCCAACCCTAACACGATACCTGACCCAAAACTATACATAAACCTGACATAACCACTAGTCCTAGACCTAAACCTAATCCTAAATCTAGCCTTAACTCTGGCCCTAGTCATAAACAAAACCTAGCCCTAGTCCTAAAAATAACCCTTAACTTAACACAAAGACTAAGCCTACCCTAGACATAAATCTAGTCCTAATTATGGCCTTAAACTTAACTCTAAATCTTACCTGAACACTGACCCTTCATTTAACACTAAGCTATCTCTAAACCTGACCATAACTAAAAACCTAAACCTAACACTAGACCGAGCCATAACACTAACCCTACAACTAGCCGTAATCATAATCTTAGCTCTTACATTACCCATAATCTTAACTATGGCTTAAACTAACAAAAAGCCTAGGGAAAATCCTAGGCCTAAACCTAGCCCTAAACACAACCCAAACCCTAACTTTAGCCCTGATCCTAATCCTAACTGTAGCCTTAGTCCTAAACCTTACTCAAAGCCTAACTCTTATTTTAAATATAAACTTAGACCTATTCCTAATTCTAACCCTAACCCTAGCTGAAACCCTAAACTTAAGCCTATCTCTAAAGCTAGCTCTAAACCTAAACATTATACTAACCGTAAACCTAACCCTATTCATAACCCTAAACCTAACCCTAACCATAACTGGAAAACTAACCCTACATCAAACTCTAAACCTACCACTCGCCATAGCCCTAAACCTAGCTAAAATCATAACCTATAAAATAAACCTAAACATAACCAAAGCCTTCACATTAACCCTAAAATAAATCAAACCCTAACCATAAGACTAAACCTACATCTAAACATATCTATTACTCTAACCCTTATCCTAACCCTAATAATAAGCTTAGCCCTAACCCTAACCTAACCCTAAACCTACCATAATCCTATCACTAAACCAAATCATAAACCTAGCCTTAGCCCTAACTCTAGCTCAAACCCTAACCCTTAATCTAAACATAATCCTAGGCCAAACCCTAACCTTCATCCAAGCCCTAATTCTAATCATAACAATAGCCAAACTCTAAATCAAACTCTACCCATTTCCCTAACCATAACCCTAAAGCTAATACTACACCTAGCCATAATCCTAACCCTGTCTCTATCCCTAGCCCTGATTCTCACCTGAAGCCTCCACCAAGCCCAAATACTTTCTCAATCCCTGACTCTTACCTTTAACCTAATCCTAGCTCAAAGCCGAATTATAAACCAAACCCTCAAACTAGCCCTAATCCGAAACTTAACCCTAGTCTTGATCCTAGCTGTACCCCAACCATTACCCTAACTCTAACCATAAACCTCATGGTAACACTATCCCTGTTCCTAAACCTACTCTAACCATAACCAAATACCTAAATCTATACCTAACCATAAACCTAACCCTTACTGTAGTCCTAACCCTAGCTCAAACCCTAACAGCTATGCTAAACCCAACAGTAACCCTAGTCATAAACCTAAACCTAACCCTAACTCGACATTTAAATCTGTCCACTACCTTTACTCTAATAATAACCCTAGTCTAAACCCTAATACTAACCCTAATCCTATACCTAATGCTAAATCTAATCATAGCTTTAGCACTAACCCTAGCTGAAACCCTAACCCACACCCTAAACTTAAAACTAGCCTAAATGGTAACACTAACCCTAACTCTTGAACTTATCCTAAACATAATCCTAGCCCTAACCGTATCCATTACTCTAATAATAACCATAAACCTAATGTTAACCCTATGCTTAAATGTAAACCTATCCATTACCCTAAACCTAAGCTGAACCCTAAAACTAACCTGAAGCCTAAACCTAACCCTATTTATTACCCAAACCCTAATTCTAAACCTAAAGCTAACTTGAGCCCTAAACCTCAATCTAACCCAAGCTCCAAACCTGCCCCTGAACATTTTAATACCTCTAGCTCTTAACCTGAACCTTATCCTAAACCCAACTCTGACACTAGACCTAGCCATACACCTTACTCTAAAACTATACCTAACCATAACTCTAGACTTGATATGAGCCCTAGCTCTAATTCTTGCCATAACCCTAGCACAAATGCAAGCCCTTATCCTACCCTAATCCTAGCCTTTATCCTAACCAAAAACCTAACTATATACCTATCCCTAATTTTATCCATTGCCCTAGTTCTGAACCTTGCTGTTACCCCATTGCTTCATCTAAATCTAAACTTAACTCTAATCCTTGACTTAATCTTTACACTAATCCTAGACTTATCTGATCCTAGCCCTAATTTATCCCTAACCCTAACCCTAACACTAGCACTAAGACTAATTCTAACTGTTGCTTTAGCTGTATTCCTGGATCTAACCCTGTCCTTTACCATAACACTAACACTTACCTAACCTTATTTTTAACAATAGCCCTAGCCCTAACCATAGATTTAACCATAACTCTAAATCTAACCCTAAACCTAAGCCTAAACCTCGAACTTACACTAGCTGTAACACTAACGCTAATCCTAAAACTAGCCCTAACCTTTTCCTAACCCTAAAAAAATAAAAAATAACAGCGATAGCCCTAACCCTAACACTTAACCTAAACCAAAACCTAACCCTACACCTAGCATAATTTTAGCCCTTATTCCAGTCCTACCCTTACCCTAAAACTAACCTTGACCCCGACTCTGTCTCTAACACTAACCCTAGCTCTAAAATCAACCTAAAAATATACCTAACCCTAAAACTAGACATAGCCTTAACCATAACCCTAGAAGTAGCCCTAATTATAACTCTAGTTTTACATTAACTTTTGTCCTAATCCTAGCAGTAACATAACACAAAGCCTAGCCCTAATCAAAGCCCTACACCTCTTTTTGATCCTAACACTAACCATAGTTTTAACCATTACCTAAACCAAACCCTAACCCTAAAACATGCCCTAAACCTAAACCTAACATTAGCCTTAATTCTAACCATAATCCTAGACTAGCTCTAACATTATCTATTACCCTAACCATAACTCTAACCCTAATGCTAACACTAGGATAACCCTAAACCTAATCTGTAACCCTAACTTTATCCATTATTCTAAACCTAAACTGAACCCTAAACCTAACCATAAACATTACCCTAACCTTAAACCTAACCCTAACACTAATAAGAACCCTTACCCTAAACCTTAACCTAAACCAAACCTTAACCATGACTGTGACCCTAATAATAACCCTATCTCTAAACCTGACCCTAACCCTCAACCTAACCCTTACACTACAACTAGCCATAAACCTAAAACAAAACTAACCCTAACTATAAACCTAGACCAGAAATTACTCTAGCACTAATCATATCCCTAACCCTAACACAAAAACCTAAATCCTAGCCTTAAACCTCACCCTAATACTAGACAAAACCCAGGCTTAATCCAAATTCTAACCCTAACCCTAGCCCTAACCATATTTGGACCCTCGCCCTAAACCTAGCTATAAAATCATACCTTACACTAATTATAAACCTAACCGTAGTCCTAAACCTAGGTCTAGACCTAAGTCTAAACCTAGCATTAATCCTAGAACTAATTTAACCCTCACCATTACCCTACCCCTAACTATCACTCTAGCACTAACCCTAGTTCTAAACCTATCCCTTACCATAACCTAAAACCTAGCCCTAAACCTAGCTCCAACACAAGAACAAAATTTGCCCTATCTCCAAACCTAGACCTAACCCTAAATCTAAAGGTAACCCTAAACCAATGCCTAAACCTCATCCTAACACTAGCCCTAATCTTATTGCTAATTAGAAAACTAGCTCTAACCCTATGCCTAGCACTCAAACTAAACCAAGTCATAGACTTAACACTAATACTTAACCTAGAACAAACCTTATACCTTGCCCTAACCTAGCCCTAATTCGAGTTATAACCCTAACTCTAGAACTTAACTTTACCCTGACTCAGACCCTATCACTGACAGTGGCTCTAAACATTACCCTAACCCTAAACCTAAACTGAACAATAGACATAGCCCTAACTCTAACCATAAAACTAACCCTAATTGTAAGGCAAGTTCTTACATTAGCCATAGCCCTGTAATAACAGAAAACCTAGCCCTAATCAAAGACCTAAACCTGACATTAAACCTAACCCTAACCTTAAGCCTAGCCCTATCCATAACCCTAACACTAGCCCTAATCCTAGCTCTAAACTTATACCTTACTCTAAGCCAAACCTTCAACCTAAACCTAAACCTAAACTAATCCTTAGCCTACACCAAACAATAACTCTAATATAAATTCTAACCCGAGCTCTTTTTCTAGCTCTAACCCTAACCCAAACAGTAACACTAACCTTGATCTTATTCTGACCAACTATAACCCTAGGTTGAAACCTGACCCTAACCCTAAACCGAACCCTAACACTATCCTAACGTGTAACCCTATACATAAACCTAAACTTAAAACTCAACCTAGACAAAACCTTAATCCTAACTTTAGCTATATCTGTAGCACTAGCCCAGAACAAAAATTTAGTCCTAGCCCTAACAATAACCTTTAACCTAACCCTAACACTAACCCTACCTCTAGACCTAACACTAGCTCTAATTCTGGCCCCTACAATAAATCTAACCCTAACGCAAAGACCTTTCTCCTAACAAAAACCCTAGCTCTAGACTTTATGCTAACCCAAAATCTAGCCATAATCCTAACCCTATACCTAACCATAATCCTAAACCTAGCTCTTAGATTACCCATAGCCTTAACTCTATCCCTATAAATCACATAAAACTTAGTTCTAATGCTAGCCCTAACTCTATCCCTAAGTGTAACCCTAACTCTCACCTTAGCCTTAACCGTAGCTCAAATACTAACCCTTACCATAAACATAACCCTAACCCGAGCCATAATCCTAGCCCTAATCCTAACCATAACCAAGGCCAAACCCTACCTCTAACTCTATCCATTACACTAAATATAACCCTAAAGCTAATTTTAACTTTAGCCCTCAACTTAACACTAATCCTAAACCTAGAACTGACATTAAACCTAATACTTGTCCTAGCCCTAACAATAGCTCAAACCCTAACACTTACCCTAAACCTAACCTTAACACCAACCATAGGCCTAACCCTAACTCTAACCCTAGCCCTCCCCATAATCCTAAACATAAACCTTGCCCCACACCTATCTGTTACCCTAAATATAAGCCTAACCCAAATGCTAACCTTAGGCCTAACCTCAAACCTATTGCTAACACTAAACCTATTAATTACCTAAACCTAACCTGAACACTAAAACTATACCAATCAATTACTCTAACCTTAACCCTAACCCTAATTCTAATTTCAGCCATAAACCTAAACCATAACCTAAACCAAACTCTAAACAAGACACTGACTCTAATAATACACCTAGCTCTAAACCTGGTTCTAAACCTTACCTAACCCTTACAACTATAACCCTAGGTTGAAACCTGACCTTGCCATAAAACCAACCCTAACAGTATTGGTAACCATAACCTGATATTATCCCTCTACCTAATTTTTGCTCTAAACCTAACACAAACCTGATTCCTTATCCTAGTGATATGGTGAGGTTTAGGCTTAGGTTTAAGTGTTAGATTTTAAATTATGGTTAGATCTATGGTTAGACCACTTATCCTAGCCCTAAACCTAGCCTTAATCTTAACCTGAAACCTAATCCTAACCAAATTCTTAATTTCAACCCTCACCTTGTTCTGAACCTAGGTATAATAACCACATTCATTCCCCTTCCTCAAACACTAACCCCAACACTATCACTAACTTTAACCTGAGCCCTAACACCAGGCTTAACTACAACACTAACCCTAGCTCTAATCCTAGCACTAATTTATTAATAACTGTAAACTAATTCTAAACATAGTACTAAAACAAACTCTCACCCTAGTACTAACCATATCTGTAACCATAACCCTAACATTAGCCCTAACCTTAGCCCTAACCCTAGCTCTAACCATAGATCTGACCATAATTTAAAATCTAACACTTAAACCTAAGCTTGAACCTAACCATACCACTAGCACAAACACTATCACTAATCCTAAAACCAGCCCTAATCCAAGCCTTAGGCCTAAAACAAAACCAAGCCATAGCCCTAAGGCTAATCCTAACCTAACCATAATCCTATACCTGACACATAGCCTTAACCCTATTTCTAATTCGAGTGTTATTCCTAACCCTAAATCTCACACTGTCCCTTACTCTGATCCTTACAATAACCTCATCTCAAAACATCACCCTAAAGCTTAACCTAACACTAATACTAGACCTAGCCCTAACCCTAGTCATAAAACTAGCCCTAATTGTAATCCTACTTTTAACTTAGCCGTAGCTTTCCATAGCCCTAAGCTAATCTAAAACTTAACCTTAATCCAAGCCCTAACCCTAGCTTTAACCCTAACCCTAATCCTAACCCTAAACCTAGCCTTAATCTTTTTTTTCCTCTTTTTTTATTGGTTGTTCAAAACATTACATACCTCTTGACATATCATGTTTCATACTTTAGATTCAAGTGGGTTATGAACTCCCCTTTTTACCCTGTATACAGATTGCAGAATCACATCAGTTACAAATCCACATTTTTACATAATGCCATATTAGTAACTGTTGTATTCTGCTACCTTTCTTATCCTCTACTATCCCCCCTCCCCTCCCCTCCCATCATCTCTCTCTATCCCATCTGCTGTTAATAAATTCTTTCCATTGTTTTTTTTCCCTTTCCCCTCACAACCTCTTATATGTAATTTTGTATAACAATGAGGGTCTCCTTCCATTTCCATGCAATTTTCCTTTTCTCCCCCTTTCCCTCCCACCTCATGTTTCTGTTTAATGTTAATCTTTTTCTCTAGCCTTAATCTTAACCATAACACAAGCTCTAACTCTAGCTCTAATCCTACCCATTAGTTTACCCTAACTCTATCCCTAATGCTAACCCTAGCATAACCTTAATCCTGTACATAATCCTAACCCTATCCATTATCTTAAACCTAACATGAAACCTATATCTGACCATGTCAATTACCCTAACCCTAAATCTAAACCTAAAGCTAATTTGAGCCCTAACCCTAAACCTCAACCTAAACAAATCCTGACTCTGACCCTGACTCTAATGATACCTGTAGCTCTAAAGCTGATCCCAAACCCTCAACTGAAAATTTCACTACACCTAGCCAAAAACCTAACCCTAAAACTATCCCTGCCACAGTCTGGCTGGGCACAGTTCAAGAGTCACTTGTCAAAAGAAACTAACTTTATTTTTAGAACTACAAATGCCAAACAAAACAGCTCCTCAGGAAAAAACCCTCAGAGCCCAACTGCCACCACCGGCTTCCACAAGCCTCTCACCCACACAAGCCTCTCCACCTCCCACTATCCTCCTGCTCTTGAGGCCGATTGGCTAGGTTGCATGGGCAGAGCCAAAGAAGTCCCCCAATGAGCAGCTCCATGGAGGAGCCAATCAGCTAGATGTTGCTGGGGCCGCTGTGAGCCAATCATCAGCTGGCAGTCTGAAGGGCAGGGAAACAGCCCAATGAACATCACTGCAGAGGAGCCAATCAGCAAGATGTTGCTGGGGCCGCTGTGAGCCAATCATTAGCTGGCAGCTGGAAGTTTTCTGGCAGCTGTAAGTTTGCTGGGGCCCCTTTGGCTGTGGCTCTCAACAATCCCTAAACATAACCCTAGACCTGACAATAGCCCTAATCCTAATGCTAGCCCTGTCCTTAACAAAAACCTTAGCCTTAAACCTAGCCCTATACTTAGCTTTAATCCTAATTTAACACTAGTTTTAGCCTTAAATTTACCCTTGCCCTAGGTCAAAACCTTGCTATTACATCATAACATACCCTAACCCTAATCCTGACCCTAGCCCTATACCTAACACTAACCCTAACTGTAATCCTAGGACAAATTTAGCCTTAACTCTAAACTTAATCATATCACTAGCCCTAAGACTAACCCTAACTTTCACCTTAGCCCTATCCCAAGTTCTAACCTTATTCCTTAACATAACCCAAAGCCTAGCCATAAACCTAGCCCAAAACTAGCCAAAAACATAGCCCTAGCCCTACATCTAAATCTAACCCTAACCCTAAATCCAAACCTCACCTTAACACTAGCCCTAAACCTAATGCTAATTTGAAAACAGCCCTCAAACAAAACTAAGTTATAACCCTAATCCTAACCCTTAACATAAACCAAATTCTAATGCTACACCTAGTCCTACCCCTATCCCTACAACTAATACTGACCTTACTCTGCCCTAAAACTAACCCTAACTCTGAATATCACCTAAACCCAAACATTAGACCTAGACCTAACCCTAACTATAAAACTAGCGTGAATTTTAAAGTCAGTTCATATATTAGGCATAGCCCTAACTCTAACACAAAACCTAACTCTAATCTGAGGCTTAACCCTATTTTAACCCAAACCCTAAATATAATCCGAGCCCTAACCCTAACCAAAATCCTAACCGTTGCTCTTACCCTATGTCTTACACTAAGCCAAACCCTCACCATAATGCTACCCTAGTTCTAACCGTAATCCTTAGCCTACCCCAAAACCTAACACTATTATTAGTCCTAACCCTAGCCCTCCTTCTATCTCTAAACCTATCCCAAAGCCTAAGCCTAACACTGACCTTTATTCTGACCCTAACACTAACCCTAGGTCTAAGCCTAACCCTAAGTCTAAACTGAATTTTATAACTTGCTCTACTTGTAAACCTGTACCTAACATAACCATAATATTAGCAGTAGACCTAAACCTAATCCTAAATAAAGCCATAACCCTAGCCCCAGCCCTAAAAAAATCTTAGCCCTAGCCATAACAATAACTATTAACCTAATTCAAATAGTAACCCTACCTCTAATCCTAACTCTAGTTCTAATTCTGGTCCTAACCATAACCCCAATGCTATCCCGAACACTGAACCTTATCCTATCACAAACCATAGCTCTAAAACTTATCCTAACCGAAAACCTAAGCCTACCTATAGACCTATTCATAACCCTAACCCTAAAACTAGCCATAATCATAAACCAGGCTCATTTATTACCCATAGCTATAACACTAGCCATAAATCTCACAAAAAAACCTAGCCCTAACCCTAGTCATATGCATAAACCTGACCAAAACCCTAGCCCAAACCATAACCCTAATGTTTGCCCTAGCCCTAAGCTTAGCTCAAATTCTAACCCTTATCTTAATCATAAATCTAGCCCCAACCCTTACCCTTAACCTAACCCTATTCTTAACTCTAACCCTAGCCCAAATCCTAGATCTAACTGTATCCACTACCTTAAACAGAGCCCTGAACCTAATGCTAATAATAGCCCTACCATAATTCTAACCCTAACCTTGCCTTAGCCCTAACTTTAGCTCAACCACTAACACTTACCCTAAACCTAACCTTAACTTTAACACTAACACTATGCCTAACTATAACTCTAGCCATGATCCTAAGCTTAAAACAAGCCCTAACACTATCAATAACAATATCCATTATTTTAAACATAAACCTAAACCAAATGCTAACCTTAGGCCAAATGCTAAACGTATCCCTAACACTTAACCCTATAAATTAATCTAAACCTAAACTGAATCCTAAACCTAACCCTATCCACTACTCTAATCCTAAAACTTACCTTAACTTTAACCATAAAACTTACCCTAATTCTAAAGGGGGTTTTTAACACTAACAATAATTTGAGCCCCAACCCTAAACCTTAATCCAAAACAAACCCTAACACGACTCTGAACCTAATAATACACCTAGCTCTAAACATGACCCCTATATTAAACCTAACCCTTACACTAGACCTAGCCATAAACCTAACCCTAACACTATTCCTAACAATAAACCTAGACCTGATATTAGCCCTACTCCTAATCCTAGCCCTAAACCAAACACAAAACCTAGCCCTCATCCTAGCCCTAATCCTAGCCTTAATTCTATCCAAATTTTTCACCCTAGCCCTATCCTAAATTTTAAAGCTCGTCCTAGCCATGAGCCTAGCTATAAACCCATCACTACCCCTAAAAGTAACTCTAAGTTATATGTTTAGCATTAAGCCTAAGATCAGCATTTGGTTAGGCTTATCTTTAGGGTAAAGTTAGAGATAATGTTATGGCTAGGGTTAAATTTAGCATTAGGGCTAGGGTTAGGTTTAGGCCTAGGGTTAGTGTTGGCTTATGCTTATAGTAAGTGTTAGCATTTTAGCTAGGGCTAGGTATAGGTTAAGGGTTAGGGCTAGAGTAAGGTCTAGGGTTAGGTTTAGGGTTAGGGTTATGTTTAGGTAAGGTTTGAGTTTGAGCTAGGGTTAGGGCTAGTGCAAAGGTTATGTTTAGTGTCAGGTATAGAGTTACAGTTAGGGTTATGATTAGGGCTATGTTGTTCTAGGATACAGGCTAGGTTTTCTGTGAAGTTTATGGCTAGCATTAGGACTATGGGTAATGTGAGAGCTAGGTTTTGGTTATAGCTAGTTTTAGGGTTAGGTTATGGATGTCTAGTGTTAGGGTTAGGTTTTGGGTTAGGATAAGGTTTAGGGTTAGGTTTTATGATAGGGTATGTGTCATTGTTTAGGTTAGGTTTAGGTTTAGGTTTATGGCCAGATGTAGGACTAGCTTGGGTCTAGTGATAAGGTTAGTCTTTGCATTAGGTTAATGGTTATTGTTAGGGCTAGTGCGAGGTTGTTCTTCAGGGCTGAGGTTAGATTTATGACTCTGTTTTTGATTAGGTTTGGTCTATTCCTTGTGTTACAGTTAGGTTTAGGTATAGGTTACCAGTAGAGATTTAGTTAGGATTCCTTAAAAGTTCGGATCAGGTTTAGACCTAAGGTTAGTGTTAGGGTCAGAATAAGGGTCAGGAATAGGGTTATGATTTTGGTTAGGGTTAGAGCAAGAATAAGGGCAGGATTAGGACTAGTAATAGAGCTAGTGTTTGGGGTAGGCTAAGAATCAGGTTTAGGACTACTGTAGCAATAGTGTGAGGGTTTGGTTTAGGGTAAAAAATAGGGTTAAATGTACAGTTAGAGTTAGGGTTAAGGTTAGGGCTAGGGTTAGGGTTAGGGTAAAACCTATGATTAGGTCTCAGATTAGTGCTAGGATTTGTGTTAGCATTAGGGATACACCTAATGTAAGAACTAGGATTCCAATTAAGGCTATTTCCAGGGTTAGCATAGGGGAATGTTTAGAGGTAGGTTTAGTGTTAGGTCTGAGTCAGGGTCATGGTTTATTCTAGGGTTAGGGTTAGGACTTATATTAAGGTTAGTTTTAGGGCTAGGTGTAGAGTTAGGATATCGTTTAAGTTAAGGGTTTGGTGTAGGGTTATGTCTCGGTTTTGTTTTTGGGCTAGGGTAGAGTTAGTGCTAGTTTTTCAATTAGCATTAGGGTTAAGGCTAGTGTTAGGGTGAGATTTAGGCTTATGTTTAGGGTTAGATCCAGATTTGGGGCTAGGACGAAGGTTAGGTCTAGGGTTGGGGCTAGAAATAGGGTTAGGTTTTGGGTTATCAGAGGAATAGTTTTAAATTAGGGATATGGCTATGGTGAGAGTTAGAGTTAGTCTTAGGGCTAGGAGTAGGGTTAGGTTTAGGTTTAGGGCTAAATTAGGGCTAGAATTAGTGCTAGGGTTATTGTTAGTATTAGGTCTAAGGTTAGGACTTGAAAGATGGTTAGTGTTATGGTTAGAATTAGAGTTAATTTTAAGAGAAAAAATGGGGTTATAACTATGTTTAGGGCTAGGGTTAGAGTACGGGTTAATTTAAGGCTAGGATGAAGGTGTGTGTTAGTGCTAGAGATTTGATCATTACTAGGGCTGATATCAGGTCTAGGTTTAGGGTTTATTTTAGCTTCAGGATTATGTAATGGCTAAGTCTAGTGTAATGGTTAGGTTTACGGTAACAGCCAAGTTTAAAGCTAGGTGTATTATTAAGTTCAGGGTCCAGGTAGGGTTCCCTTTAGGTTAAGGTTTAGGGTTAAGATTTGAATTAGCATTTGGGTTAGGATTAGTTTGAGGATAATGGATAGGTAAGGTTTAGGGTTCAGGTTATTTTGAGCATAATAGATAGGGTTAGTGATGGCTAATGTGTTAGCATTAGGCCTAGGGTTTGCATTTGGTTAGGCTTATAGTTAGGGTAATGTTAGAGCTAAGGATAAGGATAAGGTAAGGTTAGGATTAGAACTAGGATTAGGGTTAGGCATAGTGTTAGTTTTAGGGTTAGGCTTAGGGTAAGTTTTAGCATTTGAGCTAGGGTTAGGACAAGGGCGAGTGTTAGGGCTAGAGTCAAGGCTAGGGTTTTGCTTAGTGTTAGGTTTAGGTAAGGTTAGAGTTTGAGCTAAGTTTAGGGATAGGGCGAGAGTTAGGGTTAAGGTCAGGTCTATGGTTACAGCTAGGGTTATGATTAGGGCTAAGTTTAGGGCTAGGATAAGGGCTACATTTGTGTGAGGTTTATTGTAGCGTTAGGACTATGTATAATGTAAGAGTTAGGTTTTTGGTATGGCTAGTTTTAGGGTTAGGGTTATGGATAACTCAATCTTAGGGTTAGGTTTTTGGTTAGGATATGGTTTAGAGCTAGGGTTTATGTTAGGGTAAGGGTCATTCTTTGGGTTAGGGTCTGGTTTATGTTTAGGGCCAAATATAGGCCTGGCTTTGTGTCTAGTGATAGGTTTAGTATTTGCGTTTGTTTAGGGGTTATTGTTAGGGGTAGTGCTAGGTTTTTTTTCAGGGCCAAATCTAGATTTATGACTCTATTTAGGATTAGGTTTGGTCTAGTGCTAGTGTTACTGTTAGGTTTAGGTATAGGTTTACTTGTAGGGTTTGGGTTAGGGTTGGCTTTTGGATCAGGGTCAGGTTTAGACCTAGGGTTACTGTTAGAGTCAGAATAAGAGTCAGGATTAGGGTTAGGGTTTGAGTTAGGTTTAGAGATAGAAAGAGGGCATTCCTAGGACTATTAATAGAGCTAGTTTTTGAAATAGGCTAAGAGTTAGGTTTAGGACTAGGGTAGCATTAGGGTGAGGGTTTGACATATGGTAAAAATAGGGTTAGATGTAGGGTTAGGGATAGTTTTAGGGTTAGGGCTAGGGTTAGGGTTATGGATAGGGTTAAAACTATGGTTAGGGCTCAGATTAGGGTTAGGATTTTGTGTTAGCATTAGGGCTACAGCTAATGTAAAAACTAGGATTCCAATTAGGGCTAGTTCTAGAGTAGGTATTACAACAATGTTAATAGCTAGGAATAGTGTTAGGGTCTGATACATGGTCAGGGTTTTTTCTAGACTTAGGTTAAGAATCAAATTAGGTCTAGGTTTAGGTCCAAGTGTAGAGTTAGGATTTGGTTTAGTTTAAGGATTAGGTGTAGGGTTATGTCTCGGTTTTATTTTAGGGTTAGAGTAGAGTTAGTGTAGTTTTCCAATTAGCATTGGGGTTAAGGCTTGTGTTAGGGTAAGGTTTAGGCTTATTTTTAATCTTACATCCAGGTTTAGGGCTGGGTCAATGGTTATGTCTAGGATTAGGGCTAGGAATAGGGCTAGGTTTGGGATTATCAGAAGGGATAAGTTTAAAATTATGGATATGGCTATGGTGAGAGTTAGAGTTAATTTTTGGGCTAGGGGAATGGATAGATTTAGATTTAGGGCTAAATTAAGCCTAGGATTAGTGCTAGGGTAAGTGTTAGTGTTAGGCCTAGGGTTAGGTATAGAGATAGGGTTAGTGTTAGGGTTAGAGTTAGTTTTAGGGGAAGGGATAAGGCTACAACTAGGTTTAGGGCTATGGTTAGGTTTTTGATTACTATGAAGTTTAGGGTTAGGGCTAGATGAGGGTTTGTGTTAGAGCAGGGGCTTGGATTAGGACAAGAGCTAATGTCAGGTCGAGGTTTATGGTTAAGTTTAACTTTAGGATTAGGTTATGGCTAAGTCTAGTGTAAGAGTTAGGTTTAGGGTCAGGGCCAGGTTTAGAGCTAGGTGTATTATTAGCCTCAAGATCCAGGTAGGGTTTGGTTTAGATCAAGGTTTAGGGTTAAGGCTTGAATTAGCATTAGGGTTAGGATTAGGGTGAAGATAATGAAAAGGGTTAGGTTTAGGATTCAGGTTAGTTTGAGCGTAATAAATAGGGTTAGTGATGGCTAATGTGTTAGCATTAGGCCTAGGGTTAGCATTTGGTTAGGCTTATAGTTAGGGTAATGTTAGAGCTAAGGTTAGGAATAGGGGTAAGATTATTATTAGCGATAAGATTAGGGTTAGGCATAGTGTTAGTGTTAGCGTTAGGATTAGAGTAAGTTTTAGCATTAGAGCTAGAGTTAGGGCCAGGGCGAGTGTTAGGGCTAGAGTCAAGGCTAGGGTTTTGCTTAGTGTTAGGTTTAGATTAGGTTAGAGTTTGAGCTAAGTTTTTGGATATGGCGAGAGTTAGGGTTAAGGTCAGGTCTATGGTTACAGCTAGGGTTATGATTAGGGCTAAGTTTAGGGCTAAGTTAAGGGCTAGATTTGTGTGAGGTTTATGGCTAGCATTAGGGCTATGGGTAATATAGAAACTAGGGTTAAGGTCATTACTAGTTTTAGGGTTAAGGTTATAGATAAGTCTAGTGTTAAGATTAGGTTTTGGATTAAGATAAGTTTTAGAGCTAGGGTTTAAGTTAGGGTAAGTGTCATTATTCAGTTCAAGGTTAATTTTAACTTTAGGGCCAGATTTAGAACTAGCTTTGGGTCTAGGAGTAAAGTTAGTATTTGTGTTTGGTTAAGGGTTATTGTCAGGGCTAGTACTAGGTATTTCTTTAGGGCTAAGGCTAGATTTACGACCCTTTTTAAGATTAGGTTTGATCTAGTGCTAATGTTACTGTTAGTTTTAGTTATAGTCTTACTGGTAGGGTAGCAATAGGGTGCACTTTCGGATCAGGGTCAGGTTTAAAGTTAGGGTTAGTTTTAGGGTCAGAGTTAGGGTTAGGGTTTGAATTAATGTTAGAGCTTGAATGAAGGCAGGGTTAGGACTAGTAATAGAGCTACTGTTTTGGCTAGGCTAAGGATTAGGTTTAGGACTAGGGTAGCATTAGGGTGAAGGTTTGGCATAGGGTAAAAAATAAGGTTAGAGGTAGGGTTAGGGATAGGGCTAGGGTTAAACCTAGGGTTTGGGTTCGGATTAGGGCTATGATTTGTGTTAGCATTAGGGCTACAGCTAATATAAGAACTAAGATTCTAATTAGGGCTAGTTCTAGCAGTAAGGCAATGTTTAGAGCTAGGTTTAGTGTTTGGGTCTGAGTAAGTGTCATTGTTTTTTTCTAGGGTTAGGGTTAGAAGTCAAATTACGGCTAGGTTTAGGGCTAGGTGTCAGGTTAGGTATTGGTTTAGTTTAAGGATTTGGTGTAGGGTTATGTCTTGGTTTTGTTTTAGATTTAGTGTAGTTTTAGGGCTAGTTTCCCAATTAGTATAAGGGTTAACGCTAGTGTTATGGTGAGTTTTAGGCTTACATTTAGGCTTGCATCCAGGTTTAGGGCTGGGGGAATGTTAGGGCTAAAAATTGGGCTAGAAATAGGGCTATGTTTTTCGTTATCATAAGGGATATGTTTAAAATTAGGGATATGGCTAAGGCGAGATTTAGAGTTAGTCTTAGAACTAGGGATGGGGTTAGAATTAGTGTTAGCACTAAATTAAGGCTAGGATTAGCACTAGGGTTAGTGTTATTGTTAGGCCTGGGGTTAGAGCTATATATAGGGTTAGTCTTATGGTTAGGGTTAGAATTAGTATTGGGGAAGGGCTGGGGTTATATCTAGGTTTATGGATAGGGTTAGGTTTCAAGTTAAGATTAAGGCTAGGTTTAGGGCTAGTATGAGGGATTCTGTTAGAGATGTGTCTTGGATTATGACTAGGGCTAATGTCACGTCTAGATTTATGGTTAAGTTTAGCTTTAGGATTAGGTTATGGCTAAGTCTAGTGTAAGGGTTAGATTTGGTGTAACAACAACGTTTAGAGCTAAGTATATTATTAGGGTCAGAGTCAAGGTCTGGGTAGGGTTTGATTTAGATTAAGGTTTAGGGTTAAGTCTTGAATTAGCATTAGGGTTAGGGTTAGGGTTAGGGTGATTGATAGGATTAGGTTTAGAGTTCAGGTTAGGTTTAGTATAATGGATTCAGTTAGTGATAGGGACAGAATTAGCATTAGGCCTAAGGTTAGCATTTGGTTAGGCTTATCTTTAGGGTAATGTTAAAGCTAAGGTTAGGGCTTGGGTTAATTTTAGGATTTGGGTTAGCATTAGGGTTAGGCCTAGGGTTAGTGTAAGGATTAAACTTAGGGTAAGTTTTAACATTTAACCTAGGATTAGAACTAGGGCGAGGGTTAGGGTTAGTGTCAGCTCTAGTGTTACAGTTAGGGTTATGATTAGGGCTAGGTTTAGGGCTAGCATAAGGGCTAGGTTTTGTTTGAGGTTTATGGCTAGTGTTAGGGCTATGGGTAATGTAGAAACTAGGGTAATGGTTATGGCAAGTTTTAGGGTTCAGGTTATGAATAAGTCTAATGTTAGGGTTAGGTTTTGGGTTAGCATTAAGATTAGAGCAACGGTTTATGTTATGGAAAGTGTCCTTGTTCTGGTTAGGGTTAGGTAAAACTGTAGGGTTACATTAAGGTCTAGCTTTGGGTTTAGGCAAAGGGTTAGTCTTTGATTTAGGTTTAAAGGGTATTTTAGGGCTAGTGCTAGGTTTATCTTTAGGGTTAAGGCTAAATTTATGATTCTGTTAAGGATTAGGTTTGGTCTAGTATTACTGTTAGGTTTAGGTATAGGTTTTACAGTAGGGTAGGGTTATGATTTGCTTTAGGGTTAGGGTCAGGTTTAGACTTAGAGTTAGTGTAATGGTAAAAATAAGTTTCAGGCCTTGGAATAGGGTTTGAGTTAGCATTACAGCTTGAATGAAGGCAAGGTTAGGGCTAGTAATAGAGCTACCCTTTGGGGTTTGCTAAGGGTTAGTTTTAGGACTAGGATAGCATTAGGGTTAGGGTTTGGCTTAGAAAAAAATAGGGTTAGATATACGGTTAGAGTTGGGATTAGGGTCAGGATTAGGGTTAGGGTTAGGGTTAGGGTTAGGGTTAGAGTTAGTGTTACACCTAGGCTTACTGCTCAGATTAGGTTTATTATTTGTGTAGAATTAGGGCTAGAGATAATGTAAGAACTAGGATTCCAATTAGGGCTAGTTCTAGGGTTAGCATTATGGCATTGTTTAAAGATAGGTTTAATGTCAGGGTCAGAGTCAGGGTAACGGTTTTTCCTAGGGTTAGAATTAGGACTCAAATTACGGCTAGGTTTAGGACTAGGTGTAGGGGTAGCGTTTGGTTTCGGTTAAGGGTTAGGTGTATGGTTATGACTCAGTTTTGGTTTAGGGCTAGGGTAAAGTTAGACTAGTTTTCCAATTAGTATTTGGGTTAAGACTAATGTTAGGGTGAGGGTTAGACTTACGTTTAGGCTTAGGGTTAGGGTTAGGGTTAAGGGAAGGGGTAAAGGTAGGTTAAATTTAGGGTTATTATTAGAGTTAGGGTTAGGGTTAGGTTTAGTGTTAGGTTTAGTGTTAGGGTTGGTTATCGGATTATGGTTATTGTTAATGTTAGTTAGGTATAGTTTAGAGTTACATCCAGGGTTAGGGCTAGGATGAAGATTAGGGCTAGGGTTGTGGATAAGGATAGGGCTAGGGTTTTTGTTATTTAAAGGAATAGTTTTAAATTAAGGGATATGGCTATGGCGACAGAGTTAGTCTTAGGGCTATGGATAGCGTTAAGTTTAGGGTTAGGGCTAAATTAGGGCTAGGATTAGTTCTAGGTTTACTGTTAGTGTTGGGCCTAGTGTTAGGTGTAGATATAGGGTTAGTGTTAGGGTTATGGTTAGAGTCAGATTTATAAAAAAGGGATAGGGTTATAGCTAGGTTTAAGGCTAGGTTTAGGGTTTGGGTTAGGATTAAGGCTAAGATTAAAGCTAGAAGGAAGATTTGTATTAGGGTTAGGGTTTGAATTAAATCTAGAGCTAATGTGAAGACTAGTTTTCTTGTTAAGTTTAGCTTTAAAATTAAGATATGGCTAAGTCTAGTTTAAGGGTTAGATGTAGGGTAAGGACCAAGTTTAGAGCTAGGTGAATTATTGGGGTCAGGGTCCAGGTAGGGTTTGCTTTAGTTTATAGCGTTAGATTTAAAGTTAGGGTTAGGATTAATGTCATGTTTCAGGTTAGGGTTAGGGTTAGGGTCAATATTAGGGATAAGGATAGAGTTACGGTTAGGGTTAGGAGTAGTGTTAGTATTTGAGTTAGGTTTAGGGTTAGGTTTAGGGTTATGGTAAGTATTTTGGTAAGGGTTAGGTTTAGGATTACTGTTAGGTTTATTGTGAGCATTAGGGTTGGGGATAATTTTAGTGATAGGGTGAATGTTAGTTTTAGGGTTAAGCTTAGGTTAAGAATTAGGGTTAGGTTTTGGGTTAGGGATAGTGTTATGTTAAGGGTTAGTGTTAGTGTTAGGGTTAGGATTAAAATTAATGTTAGTGTTAGTTTCAGGTTTAGTGTTAGGGTTAAGATTTAGGTTAGTGTTAGGTTTAGGATAAGTGTTAGAGTTTTGGTAATGGTTGGGATAGACTTAGGTTTACACTTAAAGTTAGGGTTAAGGTTAATGTTAGGGTTTGTATTAAAGTTAGTGATAGGATTAGTTTTAGGTTTAGTGTTAGGGTTAGTGTTATGGCTATGGTTAGGGTTAGTGCTGGGTTTATGGTTTGAGTTAGAGTTAGGGTTAGGGATTTTGCTAGTGTCTGTGTTAGTGTTAGAGTTAGTGTTAGAGCTAGTGTTAGGGTTAGGGTTATAGTTAGGGTAAGGCTTTTGTGAGGTTTAGTGCTAGACTTAGGGTTAGGGTTAGTGTTAGGGATAGGGTTAAAGTTAATATTAGGGTTAGGGTTAGGATTACTGTTAGTGTTAGGTTAAGGTTTAGGGTGGGGTTAAGTATTGGTTTAGGTTTGGTGTTAGTTTTAGGCTTAGATTGAGAGTTAGTGATATGTTAAGGTTAGAATGATGGTTTGTGTTAGGGTTAGGGTTAAGGTTAGGATTAGTTTGAGTTAGGGTTAAAGTTAGAGTTAAGATTATAGTAAGTGTTAGGGTATGGGTTAGGGTTAAATTTAGGTTAGTGTTAGAGTTAGGGTTAGGGTTAGGTTTAGGTATAGTGTTAGGTTTAGTGTTATAGTTGGATATAGGATTATGGTTAATATTAGGGGTATGATTAGTTTTGAGTTAGGGTTAGGGTTAGTGTTAGAATTAGTGTTAAGGGTTAGCATGGGGGTAAGTTTTGTGTTAACCTTTGGGTTATTGTTAGACTTAGTTTTAGGGTTAGGGTTAGGCTTAGGGTTAGAGATAAGGGAGGGGTAAAGGTAGGATTATGGTTAATGTTAGTGTTAGGGTTAGGTTTAGTTTTAGGTTAATGTTAGGGTTAGGATTAGTGTTAAGATTAGGGTTAGAGTTAGAGTTAGTATTAGGGTTAGTGTAAGTGTTAGGTTTCTGTTAGTTTTAGGGTTAGCATTATTGATATGGCTGGGTTAGGGTTAGGGTTAGTTTAAGAATGAGTGTTAGTGTTACGGTAAGGGATAGGGTTAGGGTTAGTGTCAGTTTAGTGTTTGGTTTAGGGTTAGGATTACGGTTTTTATTAGGGTTAGTGTTAGTTTTAGAGCAATGGTTAAATTTAGGATTAGTGTTAGTGTTAGAGTTAGGGTTACAGTTAGGGTTAGGGATAATATTAGGATGAGTGTTAGGGTAAGGTTTAGGGTTAGTGTTAGGATTAGAATTAGGGTTTGGGTAAGGGTTAGATTTAGTATTTGGTTTAGGGTTAGGGTTAGCAGTACTTTGAGGGTTATGGTTATGGTTATGGTTAGGGTTATTGTTAATGTTAGGGTTAGAATTAGGGTGAGGGTTAGTGTTAGGTTAGTGTTAGGGTTTGGTTTAGATTTAGGATTAGTGTTAGATTTATGATTAGGGTTAGGTTTAGGGTTGGGTTTTTGTTAGGGTTCGTGTTAGTGTTAGAGTTAGTTTAGGTTTAGTGTTAGGGTTAGGGTTAGATTTAGGATTTTGGTTAGGGTTAGGGTTAGTGTTAGGGTTAGGGTTACGGTTAGAGTTAGGGAAGAATTAGGAATAGGGTTATGTTTAGGGTAAGCGAAATGGTTTGGGTTTGTCTTAGATTTAGGGTTATTGTTAGGTTTAGATATAGGGATAGGGTTAGGGTTAGGGTAAAGGTGAGGCTTAAAAACAGGGTGATGGTTATGGTTATGTTTAGGTTAGGGTTAGTGTTAGGTTAGCATAAGGGTTAGGGATAGCGTTAGGATTAGTGTTAAGTTTAGGGTTAGGGTTAGGATTAGTATTAGGGTTTGTTTTACAGTTATGGTTATTGTTAGTGTTATGGTTAAGTTTAGGGTTTGTGTTTGAGTTAGGGTTAGTGTTAGGGTGATTGTTAAAGTTAGAGTTAGGTTAGTATTAGGCTTAGGGTTAGGGTTAGTGTTAGGTTTGGGGTTAGGTTTTGTGTTAGGGTTAGATTTAGGTAACGTTTAGTTTAGGTTTAGTGTTAATTTAAGCTTTATGGTTAGTGTTAGGTTTAGGGTTTGGATTGGAGTTAGTGTTAGTGTTAGAGTTATGGTTAATAGTTTTAGGGTTAGAGTTAGGATTAGTGTTAGTGTTAGGGATAGGGTTAGTGTTAAGTTAGAGTTAGGGTTAAGATTAAGGTTATTGTTATAGTTAACAATAGGGTTAGGGTTAGGGATAGGGTAAATGTTAGTCTAAGGGTTAGTGTTAAGTTTGTGTTAGGGTTAGCTTTAGTGTTAGGGTTAGATTTAGTGTTATGGTTTGGGTTTGTGTTAAGTTTAGTGTTATATTTAGGGTTAGGATTAGAGTTAGGCTTAGGGTTTTTTAAAATTTGTGTTAGTGTTACAGTTACTGTTAGGATCAGGGTTAGGCTTAGGGTTATAATTACTGTTAGTTTAATGTTTAGGGTTAGGGTTAGGGTTAGTGTTAGAATTAGTGTTAGTATTTAGGTTAGGTTTAGGGGTAGGGTTATGGTTATGTTTAGTGTTATGGTTAGGGTTAGGTTTAGGTTTAGTGTTAGGTTTATAGTGAGCATTAGGATTACGGTTATGGTTAGTTTTGGGGTGAGTGTTAGTTAGCGTTAGGGTTAGGATTACAGTTAGGATTAGTGTTAGTATTTGGGTAAGGTTTAGGGTTATGTTTAAAATTTATGTTAGTGTTAGTCTCAGGTTTAGGGTTATGGTGTGTGTGTGTTAGGGTTAGGGTAATGGGTAGGTTTAGGATGAGCATTAGTGTTAGGGTTAAATTAAGGGTGAGTTTTAGTGTTTTAGTGTCAAGGTTAGTGTTTGCTAGGTTTAGGGTTAGAGTTACAGTTTGTGTTTGGGTTTGTGGTAGGATTAGGTAGGATTAGATTTAGTTTTACGGTAAGGGTGTTTGCTATGGTCCGTGTTAGGATTAGGAATATGGTTAGTGTTAGGATTCTGAGGAGAAGTAGAATTAGGGTTAGTGTTAAGTTATTGTTAGGGTTAGTACTAGGGTTACGGTTAGGATTAATTTTAGGTTTAGAGTTAGGTTTAGTGTTAGGGTTAGGGTTAGTGTTAAATTTAGGGTAAGGGTTAGTGTTAAGGTTAGGGTTAGTGTTAGGTTTAGGGTTCGGGTTAGGGTTATGGTTAGGGTTAATGTTTTGGTTAGGGTTTGTGTTAGTGTTAAGGTTAAGCTTCGGTTTAGGATTTGTGTTATGGTTTGGATTTGGGTAATGATTAGTGTTAGTTTCATGATTAGTGTCAGGGTTAGGGTAAGGTTTAGGGTTAGTGTTAGGTTTAGGGTTAGTGTTATGGTTAGTTTTAATGTTTAAGTTTAGAGTTAGGGTTAGGGTTATTGTTAGGGTTGAGGTTAGAGTTAGGGTTACGGTTAACTTTAGGTTCTGGTTTAATCATAGATTTAGGGTTTTTGTTAGTGTTTGTGTTAGTGTTAGAGTTCATGTTAGGGTTACTATTAGTGTTAGGATTAGGGTTTGGGTTAGGGTTTTTTTTTAGGGTAAGTCTTAGAGTTAGGGTTAAGGTGAGTGTTAGGATTAGGGTGAAGATTAAGTTTAGAAATATTGTTAGTTTTAAGTTTGGGCTTAGTGTTAGGTTTAGGGTTAGGGTTAGTGTTAGTGTTAGGGTTAGGTTTCATGTTAGTGTTATTGTTAGGGTTAGGGTAAGTGTTAGTGTTACGGATAGAGTAAGAGTTAACTTTAGTTTTAGTGTTAGTGTTAGTGTTAGGGTTGTGGTTAATTTTGAGGTTAGATGTAGGTGTAGGGTTAAGGTTAGATTTAGGGTTAGGATTAGTATTAGTGTTAGTGTTATCGTTAGGGTTTGGATTAGGTTTAGTATTAGGGTATGGGTTAGGGTTAAAGTTAGAGTTATTGTTAGGATTAGGGTTAGGTTTGGTGTTAATGTTTGTGTTAGGGTTAGTGTTCTTCTTAGGGTTTGGGTTAGGGTTAGGGTTAGGTTTAAGTTTAGTTTTAGTGTTAGGATTAGTGTTTTGTTTAGTGTTAGTGTTAGGTTAGGGTTTGGGAAAGGTTTAGTGTTAGTTTTCGCATAAGGATTAGGATTAGAATTAATGTTAGGGTTAGGTTCAGGGTAAGTTTTAGTGTTAGGCTTAGGGTTAGGGTTAGGTTTAGGATGAATATTCGGTTAGGGTTAGAGTTAGGGTTTGTGTTAGGGTTAGGGTTACAGTTAGGTTTAGTGTTAGGTTTAGGGTAATGGTTAGGTTTAGGGATAGGTTTAGTGTTAGTGTTACAGTAAAAGATAAGGTTCTGTTTAGATATGTTTAGGTTTAGAGTATTTTTCCTTGCCTATGCATAGGGCTACTTCAAGAGAGAACAATGCATAGATATCACACTGAAAACTGATTGAGTATGTCAAGTTTTTCAGCAAGCAAAAGCCGTGTTTCATTTAGAGTTCCAACTACATCTATCCCTATAGAGGGAAACAAAGTTTAACCTAAACATTCACAGTATTCTTGTTAATAAACACTTCAAAATAAAAGAACGAATTTGAGGGCCCAAGTGTGACTAGAGTACTGATATTCTTGCTAATTAATAATAAGTTCAGATAAAAAAAGGTTTGCTGAGATTTCAGTCAACTCAGAATTCTGTGGAAGCTTGGTAAACATTTTCAAATTAAAGTGTGTTTTTCTTTGCTCTGCTTAGGGCTACTTCAAGAGGGAACACAGCATTGGTATCACACTGATAATTAATTGAGTTTGTCAAGTTTCAAGCAGCTAGCACAAAGTGTGTTTGATTTAGGGTTCCAAATGTCTCTATCCCCATAGGGGAAAATAAAGTGAAACCTAAAAATTCAAATTCATCCTGCAATCGAAAACTTCAACCTAGAAAAACAAAATTTGGGGGGCCAAGTGTGACTGGAGTATCAATCAGTCCTACCAAGTTTCAACAAGATCCAGTGAAAAAATATTTGTTGAGATTTCAGTAAATATAAAGTTGTGTGAAAGCTTGGCAAAGGCTTTGAAATGAAAGTGTTTTATTCAGGCCTCTTATTTGGCTACATCAATAAAAAACAAAGCATAGAGACAGCAGAGAGAAATAAATCATTGTGTAAAGTTTCAAGCAGTTAGCACAAAGCATGTTTGATTTAGGGATCCAACTGTATTTATCCCTACAGGGGAAAACAAAGTAAAACATAAAAATTTGAACTGATCCTGCAATAAAACACATCAACCTAGAAGAATAAAATTTGGGGAACCAAGTGTGACTGGAATACCTATCATTATAGGCAAGTATCATCAAGATTGGGTGAAAAAATATTTACTGGAATTAGTTCTGTGCAATGTTGGCAAACACTTTCAAATGAAATTGTTTTTCCCCAGCTTCTGCTTCAGGCTACTTCAAAAGAGAACAAAGTATAGAGAGCACACTGAGAAGTAATTGAGTGTATCAAGTTTCAAGCAGTTCGCACAAACAATGTTTGATTTAGAATTCCAATTGCATTTATGCCTATAGAAGAAAACAAAGTGAAACCTAAAAATTCAAACAGTTCCTGCAAACGAATGCTTCAACCTAGAAGAACAAAATTTGGGGGCGGGGGGCGGGCAAAGTGAGGCTGGAGTTCTGATCATTCCTGCCAAGTATCAACAAGATCACATGAAAAAAAATTTGCTGAGATTTCAGTAAACTTTGTATTGTGTGGAAGCTTTGCAAACGATTTCAAATGAAAGTGTTTTTCCCCCACCTCTGCATTCGGCTACTTCAAG
The DNA here is from genome assembly GCF_052094955.1 of Ictidomys tridecemlineatus. Taxonomy (NCBI): domain Eukaryota; kingdom Metazoa; phylum Chordata; class Mammalia; order Rodentia; family Sciuridae; genus Ictidomys; species Ictidomys tridecemlineatus. The sequence continues at coordinate 119,514,791 of NC_135480.1, read as the reverse complement.
AGGGAACAAAGCATAGAGAGCACATTGAGAACTTATTCAGTGTGTCAAGTTTCAAGTAGCTAGCACAAATCATGTTTGATTTAGTGTTCCGTCTTCATTTATGCCTATAGGGGAAAATAAAGTGAAACCTAAAAATTCAAACTGTTCCTGCAAATGAAACTTCAATGTAGAAGAATGAAATTTGGGGGAGCAAGTGTGACTGATATACTCATCATTCCTGCCAAGTATCAAAAAGATCAGAAGTAAAAATATTTGCAGAGATTTCAGTAAACTTGGAGTTCTGTGGAAGCTTTGCAAATGCTTTCAAATGAAAGTTATTTTTTCTTGACTGACAAGTGTCTCTGCTTAAGGATACTGCAAGAGGGATAAAAGCATAAAAAAATCTCTGAGAATTAATTGAGCATGTCAAGTTTCAGGCAACTTGCACAAACCATGATTGATTTAGAGTTCCAAATGCATCCATTCCCCATAGGTGGAAATGAAGTGAAACCTAAAATGTCAAAGTGTTCCTGAAAACTAACTCTTCAACCAAGAAAAAACGAATTTGGCGGAACAAGAGTGACTGTAGTACCAATCATTACCACCAAATATCATCAATATTGGTTGAAAAAATATTTGCTGGGATTTCAGGAAACTCGGAGTTATGAGGAAGCTTGGAAAATGCTTTCAAATGAAAGTGATTTTTCTTTGACTGACAAGTGCCTCTGCTTAGGACTACTTAAAGAGGGAACAAAGCATAGAGAGTGCACTGAGATAATTCAGTGTGTCAAGATTCAAGCAGTTAGCATAAACTGTGTTTGATTTAGAATTCCATGTTCATATATGCCTATAGGAAAAAAGGGTGAAACCTAAAAATTCAAAGTGTTCATGCAAACGAACGCTTCAACCTAGAAGAACAGAATTTGGGGGGCAAGTACTACTGAAAAACCCATCATTTCTGCCAAGTATCAACAAGATGGGGTGAAAAAATATTTGCTAAAATTTTAATAAAGTTGGATTCTGTTGAAGCTTTGCAAACGCTATCAAATGAAGGGTTTCTTTTTTCCTTGCTTCTGCTTAGGGCTAAGTTAAAATGCAACAATGAATGGAGAGCACACTGAGAACTAATTGAGTGAGTCAAGTTTCAAGCAGCTAGCTCAAAGTGTGTTTGATTTCGGGTTCCAAATCTATCATTATATGGGAAAACAAAGTGAAAATAAAAATATAAAGTTTTCCTACAAATGAATTCTTTAACCTAGAAGTAAGAAATTTTGGCAGCCAAGTGCAAATGAAGTACTCATCATTACAACCAAGTATCAAAAGAATCGGGTGAAAAAAATATTTGCTGGGATTAGTTCTGTGCAATGTTTGCAAACACTTTCAAATGAAAGTGTTTTTCCTCAGCCTCTGCTTCAGGCTACTTCAAGAGAGAACAAAGCATAGAGAGCACACGGAGAAGTAATTGAGTGTATCAAGTTTCAAGCAGTTCACACAAATCATGTTTGATTTAGAATTCTAATTGCATTTATGCCTATAGAGGAAAACAAAGTGAAACCTGAAAATTCAAACAGTTCCTGCAAACGAATGCTTCAACCTAGAAGAACGAAATTTGGGGGGAAAAGTGAGGCTGGAGTTCTAATCATTTCTGCCAAGTATCAACAAGATCGCGTGAAAAAAATATTCACTGAGATTTCTGTAAACTTTGTATTGTGTGGAATTTTTGCAAACAATTTCATATGAAAGTGTTTTTTCCCTGCCTCTACATTTGGCTATTTCAAGAGGGAGCAAAGCATAGAGAGCACACTGAGAACTCATTCAGTGTGTCAAGTTTCAAGCAACTAGCAAAAACTGTGTTTGATTTAGAGTTCCATCTTTATTTATGCCTAGAGGGGAAAACAAAGTGAAACCTAAAAATTAAAACTGTTTCTGCAAATGAAGGCTTTAAAATACAAGAACCAATTATGGGGGCCCAAGTTTGACTGGTAAAACCATCAATCATGCCAATTATCAAAAAGATATGGTGAAAAAGTATTTGCTGAGATTTCAGTAAACTTGGAGTTTTGTGGAAGCTTGGCAAACGCTTTAAAATGAAAGCTAATTTTCCTTGACTGACAAGTTTCTCTGCTTAGTGCTACTGCAAGAAACAACAAAACATAAAGATTACTCTTAGAAATAATTCAGTTTGTCAAGTTCCAAGCAGCAAGCACAAACTATATTTGATTTAGAGTTTCAAATGCACCTCTCCCTATAACAGAAAATGAAGTGAAACTTAAAAATCAAACTTTTCCTTGAATTTAACGTTTCAACCTAGAAGAACGAAATATGGGGCCTCAAGTGTGACTGGGATAAAGATCTTTTTTTGCAATTATCAAAAATATCGGGTGAAAAAATATTTGCTGAGATTTCAGTGAAGTTGGAGTTTTGTGGAAGCATGACAAGCACTTTCAATTGAAAGTTAATTTTACTTAACTGACAAATTCCTCTGCTTAGGGCTACTGCAAGAGGTAATAAAGCATAGAGAGCACTCTGAGAAGTAATTGAACATGTTAAATTTCAGACACTTTGCCCAAACTGTGATTGATTTAGAGTTCCAACAGCATGTATCCCTATAAGGTAAAATAAAGTGAAACCTAAAATTTCAAAGTGTTCCTGCAAACAAACTCTTCAACCTATTAGAACAAAATTTGGGTTGCCAAGTTTGACTAAAGTACTGTTCATTACAGCCATGTATCATAAACATTGGTTTAAAAAATATTTGCTGGGATTTCAGAAAACTCAGAATTCTGTGGAAGCTTGGCAAATGCTTTCAAATGAAAGTGATTTTCCTTGACTGACAAGTGTCTCTTCTTAGGGCTACTTCAAGAGGGAAAATAGAATAAAGAGCAGACTGGGAACTAATTCAGTGTGTCAAGTTTTAAGCAGCTAGCACAAACCATGTTTGATTTAGACTTCAAACTAGGAGTATACCTACAGGTGATAAGGAAACCTAAAAATTCAAAGTGTTCCTGCAAACGTACCCTTTAACCTAGAAGTACAAAATTTGTGGAGCCATGTGTGGCTGGAGTACCTATGATTCCTGAAATGTATCAACAAGAGGGGGTGAAAAAAATATTTGCTGAGATTTCAGTGAACTCGGAGTTCTGTGGAAGTTTGGCAAACGATTTCAAATGAAAGTGTTTTTTCCTTGCCTCAGCTTAGGGCTACAGCAAGAGGAAATAAACTGTAGAGAGTGCACTGAGAACTAATTCAATGTGTCAAGTTTCAAGCAGCTAGCACAAACTGTTCATGATTTAGAGTTCCATCTTCATTTATGCCTATAGGGGAAAATGAAGTGAAACCAAAAGATTCAAACTGTTCCTGCAAACAAATGCTTCAACCTAGAAGAATGAAATGTGGGAAGCCAAGTGCAATTGCAATACTGAATGTTCTTGACAAGTATCAAAAAAATCAGGTATAAAAATATTTGCTGAGATGGCAATAAACTTGGAGTTCTGTGGAAGCTTCTCAAATGATCTCAAATGAAAGTTATTTTCCCCTGACTGACAAGTGACTCTGCTAAAGGCTCTGGCAAGAGGGAACAAAGCATAGAGAATGCTCTGAGAAGTAATTGAGCGTGTCAAGTTTCAGGCAGCTTGCACAAACCATGATTGATTTAGAGTTCCAAATGCATCTATCACTATAGAGGAAAATGAATTGAAATGTAAAATGTCAAAGTGTTCCGGAAAATGAACACTTTACCTAGAAGAATGAAGTTTTGGGAGCCAAGTGCGACTGGAATATTAATAATTCTTGCAATGCATCAATAAGATCCGGTGAAAAAATATTTGCTGAGATTTCAATAAACTCGGAGTTCTGTGGAAGCTTGGCAAATGCTTTCAAATGAAAATATTCTTTCCTTGCCTCTGATTAGTGCTTCTGCAAGAGGGAACAGTGCATAGAGTGCACACTGAGAACTAATGAAGTGTGTCAAGGTTCAAGTAGCTAGCACAAACCGTGCTTGATTTAGAGTTCCAACTGCATCTATCTGTATAGGGGAAAACAAAGTGAAACCAAAAATTTCAAAGTGTTCCTGCAAATAAAGTTTTCAACATAGAGAAACTAAATTTTGGGGATCAAGTGCGATTGGAGTACCGATCATCACTGCCAAGTATCAAAAAGATCAGGTGAAAAATATTTACTAAAATTTCAGGAAACTTAAAGTTCTGTGGAAGCTTTGCAAACACTTTCAAATGAAAGTGATTTTTTTTTTTAATTACAAGTGCCTCTGCTTAGGGCTAATTCAGGAGGGAAAAAATAGAGACCACACTGGGAACTAATTCAATGTATCAGTTTCAAGCAGCTAGCACAAACCGTGTTTGATTTAGAGTTCCTACTGGGAGTATACCTAGAGGGGAAAAGAAAGTGAAACCTAACAATTCAAAGTATTGCTGCAAACGTACCCTTTAACCTAGAAGAAGGAAATTTGGAGAGACACGTGAGGCTGGAGTACCAATGATTCATGCAATGTATCAACAGATCTGGTGAAAAAATATTTGCTGAGATTTCAGAAAACTCGGAGTTCTTTGGAAGCTTGGCAAATGCTTTCAAATGAAAGTGATTTTTCCTTGACTTACAAGTGCCTCTGCTTAGGGCTATTTCAAGAGGGAACAAAGCATAGAGAGTGCACTATGAACTAATTCAGTGTCTCAAGTTTCAAGCAGCTAACATAAACCGTGTTTGATTTAGAGTTCCAAATTCATATCTCCCTATATCAGAAAACGAAGTGAAACCTAAAAATTCAAACTGTTCTGCAAACGAATGTTTCAACCTAGAAGAACGAAATTTGGAGGAGCCAAGTGCAACTGCAATACTGATCATTCCTGACATGTACCATCTAAATCGGGTAAAATAATATTTGCTGAGATTTCAGGAAACTCGGAGTTCTTTGGAAGCTTGGCAAACGCTTTCAAATGAAACTATTTTTTGCTTGTCTTTGCTTAGGGCTTCTGAAAGAAGGAACAAAGCATAGAGAGAGCACTGAGAATTAATGAAGTGTTTCAAGGTTTAAGCAGCTAGCACAAACCATGTTTGACTTAGCTTTTCAAGTGCATCTATCTGTATAGGGAAATACGAAGTGAAACCTAAAAATTCAAACTGTTCTTGCAAAGGAATAATTCAACCTAGAAGAAGGACCAAGTGCTACTAGAGTACTGATTCTTACCACCCAGTATCATCAAGATCTGGTATAAAATATTTGCTGGGATTTCAGGAAACTCGAAGCTCTGTTGAAGCTTGGCAAAGGCTTGCAAATAAAAATGTTTTTTCATTACCTCTGTTTAGGGCTACTGCAAAAGGGAACAAAGTATAGAGAGCACACTGAGAACTAATTAAGTTTATCAAGTTTCAAGCAGCTAGCACAAACCGTCTTTGATTTAGATTTCCAACTGGGATTATATCTATAGGGGAATAGGAAGTGAAACCTAAAAATTCAAAGTGTTCCTGAAAACGAACCCTTTAACCTAGAAGTATGAAATTTGGGGAGCCAAGTGCGGCTGGGGGACTGATGATTCCTGCAACATATCCACAAGTTCAGGTGAAAAAATATTTGCTGATATTTCGGTAAACTCAGAACTCTGTGGAAGCTTGGCAAACAATTTAAAATGAAAGTGTTTTTTCCTTGTCTCTGTTTATGGCTACTGCAAGAAAAACAAAGCAGAGAGCACACTGAGAACAAATTCAGTGACTGAAATTTCCAGCAGCTGGCAGAAACCGTATTTGATTTAGAGTTCCAACTGCATCTCTCCCTATAGGTAAAAAGGAAACCTAAATTTCAAAGTGTTCCCACAAACGAATGCTTCAACCTAGAAGAATGAAATTTGGGGGACAAAGTGCAACTGCAAAACTGATCATGCATGCCAGGTATCAAAAAAATCAGGTCAAAAAAAATAATTGCTTGGATTTCAGTAAACTTCGAGTGTTTTGTAAGTGTGGCAAACACTTTCAAATGAATCTGTCTTTTTCTTTCCTCTCCTTCAGGCTAGTTCAAGATGGAAGAAAGCACAGAGAATGCACTGAGAAATAATTCAGTGTGTCAAGTGTCAAGCAGCTAGCACAAATCTGGTTTAATTTAAAGTTCCAACTTGCAGTATACCTATAGGGGAAAAGGAAGGAAAACCTAAAAATTAAAACTGTTCCTGCAAAGAAACACTTCTACCTAGAAGAAGGAAATTTGGGGGACCAAGTGCGACTGGAGTACCAATCTTTACTGCTAAGTATCATCAAGATCAGGTGAAAAAATATTTGCTTGGATTTCAAGAAACGAAAAGTTCTATGGAAGCTTGGCAGAGGCTTTCAAATTAAAGTGTTTTTTCCTTGCCTATGATTAGGGCTACTGCAAGAGAAAACAAAGCATAGAGGGCACACTTAGAATTAATTTAGTTTGTAAAGTTTCAGGCGCCTAGCACAAACCGTGTTTCATTTCAACTGCATCTCTCCCTATAGGGAAAAACGAAGTGAAATCTAAAAATTCAAAGTGTTTCTGCAAATGAACGCTTTAAGCTAGAAATATGAAATTTGGGGAGCCAAGTCCGCCTGGAGTACCAATGATTCCTGCAACATATCCACAAGACAGGGTGAAAAATTATTTGCTGAGATTTAAGTAAACTTGGAATTCTGTGCAAGCTTGGCAAATGCTTTCAAAAGAAAGTTTTTTTTCCTTGCCTCTGTTTAGGGCTTGTTCATAAGGGAACAATGCATAGAGAGTGCACTGAGAACTAATTCAGTTTGTCAAGTTTCAAGCAGCTAGCAAAAACCGTATTTGATTTAGAGTTCCATCAGCATCTGTCTCTATAGGGAAAAATTAAGAGAAACCTAAAAATTCAAAGTATTCCTGCAAATGATTGCTTTAATCTAGAAAAAAGAAATTTGGGGGGCCAAGTGCGACTGTAATACTGATCATTAACCCCAAGTTTCATCAAGATCGGGTGAAAACATATTTGTTGGGATTTCAGGAAACTCGGAGTTCTGTGTAACCTTGACAAACGCTTTCAAATGAAAGTGATTTTCTTTGCCTCTTATTAGAGCTTCTGCAAGAGAGAACAAAGCATAGAGAGCTCACTGACAACTAATTGAGTGTGTCAAGTTTCAAGCAGCTAGCACAAATGGCGTTTGATTTTGAGTTCCACCTGGGAGTATACATGTAGGGAGCAACGAACTGAAACCTAAAAATTCTAAGTGTTCCTGCAAACGAATGCTTTAACCCATAAAAAGAAAATTTGGGGAGCCAAATGCCACTGGAGTACTGATAATTTCTGCAATGTAACAACAAGATTGGGTGAAAAAATATTTGCTGAGATTTCAGTAAATTCGGAGTACTGTGGAAGCATGACAAACGCTTTCTGATGAGAGTGTTTTCTGCTTGCCTCTGCTTAGGGCTTCTGCAAGAGGGAAAAAAGCATAGAGACTGCACTGAAAACTAATTCAATATTTCAAATTTCAAGTAGCTAGTAGAAACTTTGTTTTATTTAGATTTCCAACTGCATCTATTTGTATAGGGGAAAACGAAGTGAAATCTAAAAATTCAAACTGTTCCTGCAAATGAATGCTTCAATCTAGAAGATCGAAATTTAGGGGGCCAAGTGCAACTGGAGTACCGGTCATTACAACAAAGTATTAAAAAGATCGGAAAAAAAAAAAATTTGCTGGGATTTCAGTAAACTCGGAGCTCTATGGAAGCTTGGCAAATGCTTTCAAATGGAGTTGTTTAGAAACCTGCCTCTTTTTTGGGCTACTTCAAGAGGGAATAAAGCATAGAGAACACACTTAGAAGTAATTTAGAACTAACCTAAAACTTCAAACTGTTTGTGCAAACGAAGACTTCAACCTAGAAGAAATAAATTTGGGGAACCAAGTCCAGCTGGCGTACTGATGATTCCTGCAACGAATCAGCAAGATCTGGTGAAAAAAATATCAGCTGAGATTTCAGTATACTAAGAGTTCTGTGGAAGATTGGCAAATCCTTTCAAATTAAGTGTTTTTTCCCTTGCCTCGGCTTAGGCCTATTTATGGAAGAAAGCATAAAGAACAATCTGAGAACTAATTCGTTATGTCATGTCTCAAGCTGCTAGCTCAAACTGTGTTTGTTGTAGAGTTCCAAGTGCATGTAACCTTTAAAGGGAAAATGAAGTGAATACTAATATTTCAAAATGTTTTTACAAACGAACACTCCAAAGTAGAAGAATAAACTTTGGGGAGCCATGTGCAACTGGACAAGTGCAACTTTCTTCAGACAATCTTGTTGATACATGGCAAAAATGATCAGTACTCAGGACGCACTTGCCCCTTCAAATTGTGTTTTTCTATGTTGAAGCATTCATTTGCAGGAACAGTTTGAATTTTTAATGTTTTTTTTTGTTGTTGTTGTTTAAACATATTAGGACACATGCAGTTGCAATTCTAAATGAAACACGGTTTTTGCTAAATGATTGAAACTTGACACACTGAGTTTGTTCAGCTTTCTTTGTAACCTCTTGAACTAGCCCTAAGCAGAAGCAAGGAGAAAGATCCCTAGCTCTAACCCTAAACCTAACCATATCCAAGAACTTAACCCTAAGACTAACGCAAACACTAACCCTAATCCTACACTAAACTAACCATAACCCTAAAACTAATTCTAAAACTAAACCTAACTGTAACTTAAACATTGCACTAAACTTAAACTAATACTAAACCTAAATCTAAAACTAACTCAAACCATAATCCTAAAATTAAGAGCAACCCTTATTTTAACCCTAACCCTAAACCTAAACCTAACAATAACCCTAACCCTAACCCTAAACCTAAACCTAACACTAACTCTAACCATAACCCTAACACTAAACCTAACCCTAACCCTAACTATAAAACTAATTCTAACAAGAATTGTAAACTAATCCTAACCCTAACCCTAACCCTAACTGTAATCCTAACACTAACACTTACCCTAACACTTACCCTAACCCTAAACACTAACAGAAACCATAAACCAAAACAAACATAAACCTTAACCATAAACCTTAAGCCTAAACCTAAAGCTAACACTAACACTAACTATAAACTTAACCCTAACCCTAAGCCTAAGATAAACACTCAAGCTAACACTTACACTAATTCTAACCATAACCGTAATTCTAACCCTAACATTAACAATAACCCTACCCCTAACCCTACCCCTAACACTAACTTTAACACTAACTGTAAAGTAACATTAACCTAACCCTAACCCTTATCTAACCATAACACTAAACCTAACCAAACCCTAAACCAAAACGTAAACCTAATTCTAGATCTAACCTTAACCCTAACCCTAAACCTAACCCAAACACTAACCCTAACATAAACCCTAAACTTACATTTAAACCTAACACAAAACCTAACCCTCACCCTAACCGTAAGGTAACCCTAACCCTAACACTAACCAATAGGCAAAAGCAAACCTTATTGCTACTCCTAACCATAATCCTATTGCTAATCGTAACCTTAATCTGAAACCTAATGTGAGCCCTAACACAAACCCTAACCCTAAATTTAACCCTAACAAAAACCCTAACCCTAAACCAAAGCCTAAAACTAAGCCTAACCCTAACCCTAATTCTTTCCATAACTCTAACCCGAATCATAACCATAATAGTAACCCTAACTTAAACCATAGCACAAACCCTAACCCTAACAGTAATCTTAACACAAACCCTAAACCTAACCCTAAAACTAACCGTTACCTATTCATAACCCTAAAACTAACCTAACCCTAATCTTAAACCTAACCCTAAAACTAACCTTAACGCTAACCCTAAACCTAAACTTAACACTGACTCTAACCATAACCCAAAACCTTAGCCTAAATCTAACCCTAACATGGACCCTAACCCTAATTCTACCCCTAACCTAACCCTAACCCTTACCCTAACCAGATCCTAACTGTGACCAAAACCCTAAACCTAACCCTAAACCTAAAACAAACCCTAACCCAAATCCTAACACTTACTGTAAAACTAACTTTAACCATAATCCTAAAACGAACCTTAGAATTAACCCCTTACCCTAACACAAACTTTAACAGTAATCAAACGCTAGCCCTAACATTTACCATAACCCTAAGAATAAATGTAACTCTAATCGTAATCATAACCCTAATCATAACTCTTACTCTAATTCTAACCCAACCCTAACACTAACCTTAAAACTAACCGTAACACTAGCACTAAACCTAACCATAACCTTAAAATGAACCTGAACCTAAACCGTATCCCAAACACTACCCTAACATTTACCCTAACCCTAACCTTAGACTAAAATTTACCCTTATCCTACACATAACACTAACCCTAACACTAACACAAAACCTAACCCTAACCAAAACTGAACCCTAACTTAATACTAACACTAACCTTATCCTGACTCTTACCCTAACCTAACAATAACCCTAAAACTAACCTTTCCACTTAACCTAACCCTAACACTAACACTAATCCTAACCCTAAAACTAAAACAAACCACAACACAAACACTTACCCTACACCTAGTCCTAACCTAATGCTCACAATAACCCTAACCCAAATCCTAAATATAACCAAAACCCTAACCCTAACAAAAAACACTTACCTTGACACAATTCCTAACCATAATACTAATACTAACTCTAACTGTTATCCTAAAACTAACACTAATCCTAACCCTAACTCTAACCCTTACTTGACAGTAAACTTAACCATAACCCTAATTCTAACATTACGACTAAATCTAACACTAACTCTAATAACAATAATACTAACCCTAACACTTACTCTAACCTTAACCCTAACCCTAAACCTAAGATTTTCACTAACCCTAAAATTAACCCTAATCCTTACACTAACCCTAACCCTTACCCTAACTCTAAACCTAAGTGTAACACAAACCCTAACTCTAACCCTAAAATGAACCTTAACCCTAACCCTAAATGTAACCCTAAAACTGACCTAACCCTAACACTAACCCTACAACTAACCCTAACGCTAACCTAAACATAACCCTAACCCGAAACATAACCCTTAACCTAACACTATCCTAACCCTAACCCTAACCCATATCCTAAACCTAAGCCTAACCCTAACCCTAAACGTAACACAAACTCTAACATTATTCCTTACCCTAACTCTAAAACAAACCCTAACCCTAACCATAACACTAACCCTAATCCTAACCCTAAACCTAACCATTTCACTCACCCAAACCCTAACCGTAACACTGACACTAATGCATACTGTACTCTAACCCTAACCCTCACTCTAAACCTAACCCTCACACTAACCCTTTCAATAACCCTAACAATAATCTTAAACCTAACACTTACTATAACTTTAACCCTAACCCTAACATTTACCCTATCCCTAAACCTAACACTAACCCTAACCCTTACCTTAAAACTAACCCTAATTCAAACCCTAACCGTAACCCTAAAATGGAACCTAACCTTATCCTAACCCTAATCCTAACCTAACCATAACCCTAACCCTAAACATAAACCTTAATCTAACACTATTCTTACCTTAAACCTAATCCTAAACTTAACACTAACACCAACCTTAAACTTAACACCATCTCTAACCCTAACCCTAACTAAACCTAACCCTAAAACTAAGTGTAATCCTAACCCTATACCTAGCCCCTATTCTAACCCTAACTTTAACCCTAATACTGATAATACCTGTAACTCTAACCCTAAACCTACCCCTATCCCTCACCCTAAACCTAACCTAAATCTGACACTAACCCTAACCTAACCCTAACACTAACACAAATCTTGAAACTAATCTTAACCATTACACTAACACTAACTCTAATACAAACCTATCCCTAATTATAACACTAATTCTAACCTAACCCTAAACTTAACCTAACTCTAACCCTAAACATAACACTAAAATTAAACCTAACTCTATCTCTAATTTTATCACTAACACTAACTCCAACCCTATCCCTTATTATAAATCTAACCCTAACACAAAGCCTAAACATAATCACTAATTCTAACCATAAACCTAACACTAACTCTAACTTAAAAACTAACCCTAATCCTATAACTAAACCTTACCCTGACCCTAACCATTACCCTAAATCTAATACTAACACTAACATGAACCCTAATTTTAACCCTTATACTAAACATAGTCCTAACCCTCACCCTAACACAAATCTTTACCCTAACTCTAACACTATCTCTAACACTAACCCTAACACTAGAACTAAACCTAAACCGAACCCTAATCTTAATCCTAAAACTATCCTAAAACTAAATTAAGCTTAAACCTAACCCTAACCCTAACTGTAACCCTAAACCTAACACTAATTCTAACACTAATTCTAACCCTAAACCTAAGACAAATCCTAACTCTATACCTTACTCAATCCCTAATTCTAATCCTAAGCCTAAACTTTAAACTAACTCTATCATTAGCACTTACCCTAAAATTAATTTTAAACTTAAATCTAACCCTAACCTTAACACTTACCCTAACCCTAACGCTAATACTAATCCTAACCCTAACCCTAACTGTTAATCCTAACACAAACTGGAACGATAAGCCTAAACCAAACTAAAACACTAAACCTACCACTAACACTAACCCTAAAACTAATCCTAACCCTACACTTAATTCTAAAACTCACTCTAATCCTAACAATAACACTAAACCTAACATTTATCCTAACCCCACACTTAATTCTAAAACTCACTCTAATCCTAACAATAACACTACACCTAACATTTACCCTAACCCCAATTCTAACTTTAATCCTGACACAAACCCTTACCCTAACCCTATCTCTAATCTAACTCTAACCCTAATCCTAACCCTATCACTAACACTAATCCTAACCCTAACTCAAATTTTAACCTTAACCCTAACATTAACTCTAACCATTTTAGTAACCCTAACACTAACCCCCAAAATAACCCTAGCCATAACCCTTACCCTAAAACTAACCCTATACCTAACACTAAACCTATCATTAATCCTAACCCGAACACTAACCCTAAAACTAACCCTAACCATTATCCTAATCGTAACCGTAAACCTGATCCTAAACCTAAAACAAACCCTAACCAAAACCATAACCCTAAATGTAACCTAAACATAACCCTAACTCTTACGTAACCCTAACCCTAAACCTAACTCTATCATTAATACTAAAACTAACCCTAACCCGAATCCTAACAAAAACCCTAAACTCAACCCTAACACTATCACTAACCCTAAATCAAAACCTAAAAGTAAACCTAACACTAACCCTAACCCTAAATATAAACTTAATTCTATTCATAACCCTAACCCAAACTAAACCTAATCCTAACACAACCCTAAAACCTAACCCGAAAACCTAAAACAAACCCTAACCCTGAAAACCCTAATACTAACATTTACACTAACACTAAACCTAACCGTAACCCTAAATCTAAACCTAATCCTGTACATAATACTAACCCTAACCCTAAACCTAGCTCTAACACAAACCCTTAATCTAACCCTAAACCTAACACAAACTGTAGCCCTAACCCTAACACTGACATTAAACCTAACCCAAACCCTAACCATAACTCTTAAACTAACTGTAACCTTATTTCTAACGCTAACCTTAACCCTAACCATATTCCTAACCTTAACAGTAACCCTAACTGTAACCCTAACCCTAACATTAAAAACCAACCCTAACCCTAATCATAATCCTAATATTAACCTTAAAAATATCCGTAATTTTAACATTGTCTCTAACTCTAACCCTATCTCTAACTCTAACTCTAACACTTACACTAACACTAACCCTATCCCTAAATCTAACACTAACCCTAAGACTAACCCTAACCCTAATCCTAAAATGAACTGTAATCCTAATATTAACACTAACAATAACACTAACCCTAACCCTAACACTAACCCTAAACCTAATCCTAAACCTAACACGAACACTAAAACTAACCCTAATTCTAAACCTAACCGTAACACTAACTCTAACCCTAATTATACTGCTAACCCTAACACTAACCTTAATGCGAATACTAACACTAACATTAACCTTAAACCTAACCCTAAACCTAATTGTAACCCTAACACTAACACTAACACTAACCCTAACATACACTAATCCTAACCTTTACACTAATCCTTACCCGAACCATAATCCTAACACTCACCCTAACCCTCGCCTTCATCCTAACTGTAACACTAACCCTAACATTAACGCTAACACTAAAAAAAACATAATCCTAACCGTAAACCTAAACTTAACTTAAACGCTAAACCTAACACTAACCCTAATCCTAAAGTTAAATCTAACACTAAATCTAACCCTAATCTTCTCCCTAAACCTAAACCTTACTCTAACTTTTACACTAACTAAACTCTAACCCTAATTCTAACACTAAACTTAACATTAACCTACCCTATCCATAACACTTACCCAAACACTAACACTAAACCGAACCCTAACACTAAACCTACACCTAAACCTAATGCTAAACCTAAAACTAATCATTATAATAAGCCGAAGCCGAACTCTAATCCTAACAATAACCCTAACCATAAACCTAACACTAACACTAATTTAACTCTAACTCTAATGCTAACCCTTACTCTAACCCTAACCCTAAAACTTACTTTAACCCTAAACCTAACCAAAACCCTAAAGCTAAAAATAAACCTAACCTAAATCTAACCCTAACACAAAAACTTATTCTAACCCTAACACTAACCTAACCCAAACCCTAAGCCTAACACTAACCCTAATCCTAAATAAAATTCTAAACTTAATCCTAACACTAACTGCAACCGTTACAGTAACCCTAACCTTAACCCTAAAATTACCTCTAACTGTTACTCTAAACATAACACTAACCCTAAACCTAACACTAAACCTATAACTAACTTTAACACTAACCCTAACACTAACACTAACCCTAACTGTAATACTGAACCTAAAACTAACCCTAACCCTTAGCCTAATGCTAACCCTAACCCTAACACAAAACCTAACCCTAATGCTAACACTAAAACTAATCCTATCTTTAACTCTAACCCTAACCCTAATTTTAAACCTAATAATAACCCTAACACTAACCCTAACCCAAACCTAACCCTAACTCTAAAACTAACCCCAACACTAATCCAAATGAAAACACTAACACTAACATAAAACCTTACCCTAACACTAATCCTACCCTTAAAACTAACCTAACACTAAAACTAACCAAACCCTAACTTTAAACCCAACCCTAACCCAAAATTTAACACTAACCCTAACCCTAACCCAAAACCTAACCCCTAATGCTAACCCTAACACTAAACCTAAACCAAACCCAACCCTAACCCTAAACCTCACCCAAAACTTCTACCAACCCTAACTGTGACCTTTTCCTTAACATTAACCCTACCCCTAATGCTAATCCTAACCATAATCTCAATGCTAACCTATCATTAACCCTAACACAAACCCTAAACCTAACCATAACACTTAATCTAACCCTAATTGTGCCCTAACCCTAACATTAACACTAACCATAAACCGATAACAAACCCTAACCCAAACCATAATTTTAAACTTAATCTATTCATAATCCCAACCATTAACTAACCCTAAACCTAACCCTAACCCTAAAACTAACCCTAAACCTAACCCTAACACTATTACAAACATTAACCCTAACACTAAGGCTAATCCTAACTCTAAGACTAACACTAACACTAAACCTAACACTAACCCTAAACTTAACACTAACCCTAACACTAACACTAACTCTCAATCTAACCGTAGTAGAAAACCTAAAAGTAACCCTAACACTAACCATAACACTAACCCTAATGCAAACCCTAACACTAACACTAACTCTAATTCTAAAGGTAATCCTTAACCTAAACCTAACCCTAACAATAACCCAAGCCTATCACTGACCCTAAAATTATATATAACCCTAACACTAACCCTAACCCCATAACCCTAAACATAAACCTAACACTAAAGTAACCCTTACCATAACCCTACCACTTACCCTAACCCTATCCTAACCCTAACACTTACCCTAATACTAACCATAACTCTAAGCTTAAACCTAACTCTTAAACTAACCGTAACACTTACCATAACCCTAATCCTTAACCTTACCATAACACTAACCCTAACCCTAAACCTAACTATAAATCTAACCCTAACTCTAACACTAAACCTAACTCTTAAACTATCCCTAACACTTAACATAATCCAAATCTTAACCCTTACTATAACACTAAAATTAACCATAACAGTAAGTCACACAGTAACTCTAAGCCTAGCCCTATCCCTATATGTTACACTAAAACTAAACCTAAACCTAAAACTAACAGTTACCCTAAAATCTTTTCTGAGCCTAACACTATCCCTAAACCTAACCCTAAAAATAAACATAACCATAACATTAATCCTCACCCTAAATCTAATCCAAATACTAACCCTAACACTAACAATAACACTAACAGTAACCCTAAAGCTAAGACGAACCGGAACCCTAACCCTAACACTAACACTAAATGTAACCCTAAACCTAACCTAACCCAATCAATAACACTAATCCTAACCCTAACACTAACCCTAACACTAAAACTAATTCTAACACTAACCCTAAACTAACACTAATTCTAAATTCAAACCATAACATGAACACTAATCCTAACACTGAACATAATCCTAACCATAATGCTAACACTAACACTAACCCTAACCTTAACCCTAACACAAACCTTAAACCTAAACGTAACACTAAACCTAACCCTAACTTTAACACTAACCCTAACCCTTATCCTAAATGTAACCTGAACCCTAACACTAACCTTAAACATAACACAAACTCTAACACTAACCCTAAATTTAACCCAAAGCCTAACCCTAACACTAAACCTTACCCTAAACCTAACAGTAAACTTAACACTAAACCTTACCTAACCCTAAGCCTTACCCTAACCCGAACAATAAACCTAACCCTAAACCTAACAAAAACCCTAAAACTAACACCAAACCTAAACCTAATCATAAACCTAACACTAACACAAACCCTAACCTTAACACTGAACTTAACACTAAACCTAACCCTAAGCCTAACTCTAAACCTATCTCTAACTCTAAACTTAACACTAATGCTAACCCTAACACTACCCCTATTGTTAAACCTAACCCTAAATATAACACTAACACTTACCCTAACCATAATTTTAAACGTAAACATAACCCTAACACCAACTCTAACAAAAACTCTAACCCTAACCCTAACACTAACCATAGCTCAACCCTAACCTAACCCTAAAAACTAACCCTAACACTAAACCTAATACAAACCCTAACACTAACCCTAACCCTAACCCTAACACCAACACTAAACCTAACCTTAACCCTAAATATAACCCTAATCCTATCTGTAAACCAAACAATAGCCCTAATACTAACCTTAAATTAAATCCTAACCCTAACCCTAAAAAAACTCTAAGCCTAACCCTAACACTAAACCTAACACTCACATTAACCCTAAATCGAACCCTAACTTAAAAACTAACCCTAATCCTTACCCTAATTGCAACACTAATCCTAATCTTAAAACTAACCCTAACCCTTAGGCTAACACTAACCACAACCCTAAAAGTAACACTCACACTATTCCTAAACCTAACCCTAACATTAACCATAACACTAACCATAACCCTAACCCTAACACTAAATATAAACATGTCACTAACCCTAACACTGTCCTTAACTTTAACCCTTAACCTAACTCAAACACTAACACCACACCTAAAACTAACCCTTACACTAACACGCTAAACCTAACCATAACATGAACCCTAAGCATAACTCTAACACGAACCTTAACCATATATATAACCCTAAGTCTAAATATAACACTGATCCTAAACTTATTTCTAATTCCAACCCTAACACTAACCGTAAACATAAACCTAACCCTAACACTAAACCTAACACTAAATCTGAAGCAAAGTTTAACACTAACAATAACACAAAACCTAATTTTGAACATTACCGTAGCCTTAAACCTAACACAAACCCTAACTTTACCTGAAACCCTAAACCTAACCCTAAGACTAATCTTCACTCTAATACATACCCTAACACTAAACCTAAACCTAACATCTATCCTAACCCTAACCCTAACCGTAACCATAACACTAACCCTAAATCCAACACTAACCCTAACACTAACACTAAACCTATACCCAAACCTAAAACTATACCTAACCCTAACCCTAATCCTAAAACTAACCCTAAACATAACCCTAATCTTAACCCAACCCCCAATGGTAACAATATCATTAACCCTGTCCATAACACTAAACCTAAAAAAAAAAATAGCACTAAATCTTAACCTAACCCTAAAACTTACCCTAAACCAAACCCTAACCCTAACTCTAACATTAACCATAACACTAATCCTAAGGCAAAACCTAAGCATAACCATTACCCTAAATGTAACACTAACCCTAACCCTAACTCTAACCCTAAAACTAACTCTAATCTTAACCCTAAAGCTAAACATAACTCTAACCCTAAAGCTAACCCTAACACTAACCCTAACACTAACCCTAACACGAATGCTAGCTCTACACATAACACTAATCGTAATCCTAACACTAACAATAAACCTTTCCCTAACACTAACACTATTGCAAAACATTACCCTAAACCTAATTATAACACTAACACTAACCCTAAACATAACCCTATTATAAATCCTAACCCTAACCCTAACACTAAAACTAACCCTAACTCTAACCCTATCATTAATCCTAAAACTAATGCTATCCCTAACATTTACCCTAAAACAAACCCTAAACCTAATACTAACCCTAACCCTAACTCTAACACTAACACACACCCTAACACTAAAACTATCACTAACCTTTACCTTAATTCTACCCATAAAACTAATCTAACACTCTAAACTTAAACCTAACACAAATCCTAACACTAACACTAAATCTAACATTAACCATAACCATAACACTAACACTAAATATAACCCTAAACCTAACACTAACCCTAAACTTATTCCTAAACCTAACACTATACCTAACCTTAAACTTAACACTATCATTAACCCTAAATATAACCCTAAACTTAACCCAAACCCTATTGCTAACACTAATCTTAACCCTGTTCATAAAACTAAACCTAAAAAAAACCTAACACTACCTTTTAACATAACACTAAAACTTACTCTAACCCTATCACTAAACCTAAAACTAACCCTACTCATAATCCTAATGCTAAACCTAACTGTAAGCCAAAACCTAACCCTAACACTAACCCTAAAACTAATCTAATACTTACAGTAAACCTAAACCTAACACAGACCCTATCACTACCTGAACCTAACACAAAACCAAATTTTAAACCAAAATCTAACACTAACCCTAACCTTAATCCTAATACAAATACTAACCATAACCCTAACACTAACTTTAATCCTAATACAAACCATAAACTTAAACCTAACTTGAACCCTAAAAATAACACAAACACTAATCATAACCCTAATTCTAACCCTAAATCTAACCCTAACCCTAACAATAACACTAACCCTAACCTTACGCTAACCTTAACCCTAATCAATCCCTAACCCTAAACATAACCATAACACTAACTTTAAACCTAACACAATACCTAACCCTAACCATCACGCTAACCCTATCCTAACCCTAACCTTAACACTAATCTTAATTCTAACCCTAAACCTGAAACTTACTTTAACCCTAAACCTAACTCAAACCCTAACACTAACCTAAACCTAACCCTAAATTTAAGCCTAACACAAACCCTTACTCTAACCCTATGCTAACCTAACCCTAACCCTAACCCTAACACTACCCTAACTGTAACTCAAATTCTAACCTTAACCTTAACACTAACTTGAACCATTACGGTAACCCTAACCCTACCTCTAAATATTACCCTATCTGTAACTCTAACCCTAACACTAACCCTAAACCTAACACTAAAACTATCACTAATCCTAAACCTATCTCCAAACCCTAGCACTAACACTAAACCTAACACTAAATTTAACACTAACCCTAACCGTAAGCCTAACAGTAACCGTTACCCTAACTCTAAGAATAAATAAAACCCTAACCCAAACCATAACCCTAAGAGTAACTTAACAAAAACCATAACTCTTACCTAACCCTAACCCTAAACCTAACCTTATCAGTAACACTAACACTAACCCTAACCCAAATCCTAACAATAACCCTGACCCAATCCTAACACTATCACTAACCCTAAAACAAAACCTAACACGAACCCTAACCCTAAATCTAAACTTAATCCTATTCATAATCTTACCCTAACACTAAACCTAATCCTAACAACCCCGATACCTAACCCTAAACCTAACACAAACCCTAACCATAACACTAGCCTTTACATTAACCCTAAACCTAACTGTAACAGTAAATATAAATCTAATCTTATACACATCCCTAAATCTAACACTAAACCTAACCATAACACAAACCCTTAACCTAACACCAAACCTAACACAAACATTAAAACTAACCCTAACTCTATCCTTAACACTAACCCTAATCCTAACCTTAACCCTAACTCTTGAACTAACCCTAAACTTAACCCTAAGCTTTACCCTTACACTAACCCTAAGGCTAAAACTCACTTTAACCCTAACCCTAACCCTAACACTTGCCCTAACCCTAATCCTAACCCTAACTTAAAAACTATACCTAACTTGAATCCTAACCCTAACCCTAATCCTAACACTAACCCTAACAATAACCGTAACCCTATCCCTAACACTACCCCTAACATTAAACCTAATAAAAACCTAAACACTAACACTAACATTAACCCTAATCCTAACACTAATCCTAAATGTAACTGTATAACTAACATTAATTCTAACCCTTATTAAAATGGAAAGTTTAACCCGAGTTCTAACATTAAGCCTAACCCTAACCCTAACCCTAACCCTGACCCTAACCCTAATTTTCTGTAACCCTAACCCTAACATGAACCCTAATGTTAACACAAACCCTAACACTTACCCTAACCCTAACCTTAACCCTAACACTAAACTTAACTCTGACTTAAACCCTAAATCAAAACCTTAACCTAATCCTAACAGTAACCTAAAAACAAAGCCTAATTTTAACCCTCAACATTGATCTAACCCTAGCATTAACCCTAAACAAAACTCTTACCCTAAACCTAACACGAACTATTACATTAACCCTAATCCTAACAATAACCCTAATCTTAACCATGACCCTAACACTAAACATAACTCTAACCCTAATTGTAAATACAACCCTTTTTCTATCTGTAACCCTAACCCTAACCTTACCCATAATCCTAACAAAAACTTTAACCCTAAACAAAACTCTAATGCCAACACAAACCATAAAAGTAATCCTAACTGTAACTCTAACCTGAACCCTAATCCTATTCTGAACCCCAACCTTAACACTAACCCTCACTCTAACACCAACCCTAAACCTAACTATAATCTGAAAATTAACCTAACCCTAATCCCAATCTGTCCCTAACCTTAATCCTAACCTAAAACTAAAACTAAAATTTAACTTGACCATAACTGTAACCCTAAACCAAACACTAAACATAACCCTAACAAAAATCCTTATCCTAACCTAACCCCAAACCTAACCCTATAACTAACCTTGACACTAACTCTAACCCTAATTTAAATCTAACCCTAACACCAACCCTACACGTAACACTAAACCTAAATTTAATCCTAACTCTAACAAAAACCCTAAACCTATCCCTAAATAACTCTAACCCTAAACCTAACCCTAAAACTAACTCAAACTGTTATCCTAACCCTAAACCTAACAGTTACACTTATCCTAACCCTATATCATCCCTGAAACTAATCCTAATTGTAAACCACATACTAACCCTAAACCTAACCCTATCACTAAACCTAACCCTAACACGAATCCTAAGCTTAAACTAACCCAAACTCTAACACTAACACTAACCCTAACACTAACCCTTCGCTAACCCTAACAATAACTGCAACAGAACTCCCAAACCTAACTTGAACCCTCAACCTCACCCATTAATAACGCAAACCCTAATTCTAACAGTAATACTCACCCTAACTCTAACCCAAAATGCAAATCTAAACCTAACACTAATCCTAAACCTAACACAAACCCTAACCCTAACCCTAAACCTGAACCTAACACTCACAGTAATACTAACTGTAAACCTAACACTTACCTAACTCAAAAACTATCCCTAACCTTAAAAGTAAGCAAAACACTAAACCTAAACCTAACCCTAATGCTAACCCTAACACAAACTCTTAATCTAACTCTAACGCTAAACATAATCTGAACTGTAAGCCTAAACTTAATACTAATCTAAACCCTAAGACTAAAAGTAAACTTAACCCTAACTATAACGTTAACCTAAAACCTAACAATAAACCTAACCCTAAGCCTAAGTGTAACACTAAACATTACCCTAACACTAAATTTAATCAGAAATCTAACACTAAAATCTATCAATAACACTAACACTAACAATAACTCTAACCCTAAAACAAACACTAACCTAAAACTTACTCTAACCCTAACCCTAATCCTAATGCTACCCCTAAAACTAATTTTTAAACTAACACTAACACTAAACCTAATCTTAACCCTAACCCTACACATAACCTTAACCCAAACCCTAACCCTAACCCAAACCCTAACACAAACCATAACCCTAAATCTAACCAAACTCTAACCCTAATCTTTACCTTACCATAACCATAACCATAACCCTAACACTAACCCTAATAGTAAACCTAACCCCAACCCTTATCCTATCACTAATTATAATCGTAACCCGAAACCTAACAATAACCCTAACCATAACATTAAACCTAACCCTAACAATAAATCTCAACTTATCCCTAATTAAACTATTGCTAACCCTAACCGTAATCTTTACACTAACACTAACCCTAAACCTAATCCTAACTCTAACCCTAAGACCAATGCTAAACCTAACCCTTACTCTAACACTAACCCTAACACAAATTCTAACCCTAAACCTAACACTAAACCTAACCCAACCCTAACACTAACCCTAAATCTAACCGTATCACTAACCCTAGTACAAACCCCAAAAGTAACACTACCCCTAACCCTAATGCTAATCCTACATGTAACCCTAATTTAACACTAATTCTAACCCTAACACAACTCTTATCCTAACCCTAACATTAACCCTAAAACTAACCCTAACTCTAACACTTACCCTAACCCAAACACTAACCCTAATCCTCACTTTACACCTAACCCTAACTCTAACCCAAAACCTAATAAAATTCTAAGTCTAACCCTAACCCTAACACTAACATAAACACTAAACCGAAACCTAACACTAATCCTAACCTAACCCTAACCCTAAACCTAACACTAAACATAACCTTAACCCTAAACCTAAATCTAAATCTAACTCTAAAACTAACAATAAACCTAACCCTAAACATAACCTTAACACTAACCCTAATCCTAACCCTATTCCTAACTTTAACCCTAACGCTTACTCTAACCCTAAATGAAACACAAATGCTAAGTATAACCCCAACCCTAACACTAACTCAATCACTAACCCTAACCCTAGAACTAACTCTAATCCTTCTTCTAACCCTAAAACTAATCCTAATGTTAACACTAACCCTAACCCTAACCCTAACACTAACACTAACAATAACACAAAACTTAACACTGACATTAACCCTAACCCTATCCTAATCCTAACTGTAATTCTAACAATAACAATAACCCTAAACCTAATCCTAATTCAAACCCTGAACTTAACCTTAACACTAATCCTAATCCTTACCCTAACCCAAACCCTAAACCTTACTCTAAATTTAACCTTAACCCTAAACCTAACACTATCACTAATCTTTACCCAATCCCTAGCACTAATCTTAAGCCTAATACTTATTTTAACCCTAACACTAATCATAACACTAACCCTAAACCTAACCCTACCCAAAAACTAACTATAAACCTATCCCTAACCCTAACAATATAATAAACCCTACCCCTAACTCTCACACAAACACTAACACTAAAACTAACCCTAGCCCTATCTCTCATTCAAAACCTAAACCTCACCCTAACATGAACACTAATTCTAACCCTAAAACTTACCCTAACCCTAAACTTAACCCTCACACAAACTTTAAACTTAATCCCAACCCTAACCCTAACCCTAAAACTAACCCTAACACTAACCCTAAAGCTAAATCTAAACCCAACCGGAAATCTAACACTAACCCTAAGCCTAACTCTAATGCAAACCATAACCCTAAATCTAACAGGAACCTGAAGTCTAACCTCAACCCTAACACTAACCCAAACACTAAATCTAACCCTATCACTAACCCTAACACTAATATCAACCATAACCCTAACACAAACCCGAAACCTAATCCTAGCAATAAACCTAATCGCAATCCTAATTCTATCATTAATTTTAACCCTAAACATAACCCCTATCTAACAATAAACATAATCCCAATCATAACCCTAACCCTAACACTAACAGTAAATCTACCCCTAACCTTAAATTAACATAAATTGTAACTCTAAACCTAATCATAATTCTAACACAAAACCTAACCCTAATTCTAACACTTAATATAACCCTGATCTTTTCCGTAACCCTAAAACTAACCCTAACCCTAACCCTTACACAAACCTTAACCCTCACCCTAAAACTAACACTAACTCTAACCCTAACTAACCCTAACCTTAACACTAACCTTTACACTAAATATAACCCTAACCCTAAACCTAACCCTTACCCTAAAACTAACTCTAACCATAACCCTAAAACTAACATTAACCATAAATCTAACCATAACCCTTACCATAACATTAACCCTAACCCTAACACTAACACTAACACTTATTCTAAATCTAACCAAAAACTTAACACTAACTCTAACCTATCTCTAATCCTAAAACTATAATTAACAGTAACACTAACCCTAACACAAACCTAGCCTAACCCTAACTCTAAACTAACACTTAACTAAACCCAAACTCTAACACAAACCCTAATTCAAAAACTAACACTAACCCTAAACCTAATGTTAATCCTTACGTTAACTTTAACAGAAACCCTAAACTTTACCCTTACCCTAAAACTAAAACTAGCCCTAAACTTAACCCTAACCCTAATTCTAACACTAACCCTCACCCTAAACCTCAACCTAACACTAACCCAAACACTAACCCTAACACAAAATTTAAAAATAACATTAACCCTAAACCTATTCTAATCCTAACTGTAATCCTTACCTTTACAATAACTCTGACCCTAATACTAACTGAAACCTAAACCTACCCCAAAATTAACCTAAAACTAACACTAACCCTAACCCTTACCCTAACACTAAACTAAACTCTAATCTTAATCCTATTACTAACCTTCACCCTAACCATAACACTAATCATAACATTAATCCTAAACCTAGTGTAACCATAAAACTAACTCTAAACCTATCTATAAACCTAACACCATAATTATCCCTATCCCCAACCCCAAAACAAACACTAACACTAAACCTAAACCTAACCCTAACCTTCATCCTAATTCTAACCTTAACCCTAACAGTCACCCTAACCCTAATCTTAACATGAACCCTAATTCTAAACCTTACATTAATTCTAATGCTAATCCTAAATCTTATCTTAACCCTATCTCTGATCCTAAACTTAACCCTATCCCTAACCCTAAAACTAACCCTGACCCTAACTCTAACCCTAACATTAACCCTAAACCTAAACCCAATGCAAAATTTAACACTAACACTAACCCTGATTCTAAAAGTAATCCTAACCATAACCCTAACGGTAACACAAATTCTAACCCTAATACTAACTCAAATTCTAAACCTAACCATAAAACTAACCAAACCCTAAGTCTAACCCTAACCCTAACCCATACATTAACACTAATCGTAACCGTAACAAAAACCCTAACACTAAGCTTAGCCATAACCATAACACAAACACTAACACTAGCTCATACCTATTCCAAAAACCTAACATGATCCTTAACCCACTTACCCTAACGCTAACATTAACACTAATTCTAACATTGGCCATAACACTATCCCTAATCCTAACCCTAAAATGAACCATAAACGTAAGCCGAATACTAACTCTAACCGGACCCTAACCGTAACCCAAACCATAAGGCTACCCCTAACCCTAACACTAATCCTAACCCTAACAGTAGAACTAACAGTAAACCTAACCCTAAACTTAACATTAATCCTAATGCAAACCCTAACTCTAACACTAATCCTAACACTAAAACTAAACCTAACCCCAAACTTAACAAAATCTCTAAATCTAACCCTTACCCTAAACCTAACCCTAACCTTAAACCTAACACAAAACTTAACCCTAACCCTTATCTTAAAAATAAACCTTACCCTAACATGAACACTAAATCTAACACTAATCATAACACTAACCCTAACACTAACACTAACCATTCCACTAAGGCTAATCCTAAGACAAACCCTAACCCTAAAATGAAGGGAGACCCTCATTGCTATACAAAATTACATATAAGAGGTTGTGAGGGGAATGGGAAAATAAACTAGGAGAGTAATGAATTACAGTAGATGGGGTAGAGAGAGAAGAAGGGAGGGGAGGAGAGGGGGGATAGTATGGGATAGGAAAGGTAGCAAAATACAACAATTACTAATTGGGCATTATGTAAAACTGTGGATGTATAACCGATGTGATTCTGCAATCTGCATTTGGGGTAAAATTGGGAGTTAATAACCCACTTCAATCTAATGTATGAAATATGATATGTCAAGAGCTTTGTAATGTTGTGAACAACCAATAAAAAAAAAATAAAAAAAAATAAAAAAAAAAGAATAAAAAAAAAAACCCTAACCCTAACCCTGACTCTAACTCTAAACCTAATCCTATCCTTAACACTAACATTAATCCAAAACTAAACCCTAACCCTAACTCTAACCCTAACACTAACACTAACACTAACATTAACTCTAACCCTAACACAAAACCTAACCCAAACATAATCCTCAGCTTAATCTAATTCTAACTCTCACCCGTACCTACCACTAACTCTAACCCTAACACAAACAATAACCCTAACCCTAAATCAAACCCTAACACTAACCCTAAACCTAACCCTGACATTAAACTTAATACTAACCCTAACCCTAACCATACATTAACTCTAAACATAACCCTAACCCTAAACCTGACACTTACCCTACCCCTAACACAAAGCTTAATCCTAAACCTAACCCTAAACCTAACACTAACCCTAAAACTAAACCTAACCCTAACCCTAAAACTAACCGTAACGTTAATGCTAACCATAACAATAAACCTAAAAATAACCCTAACCATAACAGTAACCCTCACCCTAAACCTAACACTAACCCTTAACCAAACTCTAACCTTCACCCTAACCCTAAAACTAAACCTAACTATAACCCTAACCCCAAAACTAAATGAAACCCTAATCCTAACCCTAACCCTAACACTAACTTTAACCCTAAAACTAAAACTAACATAACACTAACCTTATCCCTTACCCTAACATTAACCGCAACCCTAACATTAACCCTAACACTAACCCTAACATAATCCTATCCCTTACCCTTACCCGAACCCTAACAGTAACTGTAACCATAACCCTAACCAAAAAACTAAATGAAATCCTAACACAAATTCTAACTCTAACCCTAATCCTAATACAAACCCTAACTCTAATCCTAAACCTAACAACAACCCTAACCCAAACCATAACCCTAACTTTTACCTAATCTTAACTCTAACTTTTACCTAAGCAAACCCAAATCTTAACACTAAAAATAACCCTAACACTAACTCTAACTGTAACCCTAACACGAATCCAAAACCTAAAAATACAACTAAGCCTAACCCTCACCCTAACACTAACCCTAAAACTAACCCTAATTCTCACCCTAACACTTACTCGAGCACTAACGCTAACAGTAACACTAACCTAACCTTAACCCTAACCCTAAATCTAACACAAACCCTAACACTAACTCTAATCTTAACCCTAATACAAACCCTAACCAATACCTTACAACGAACCTTAAAACTTACACAAACCCTAACACTGTAACTAATCCTAACCCTAACCCTAACCCTAAAAATAAAACTAAATGTAACCTTAACCCTAAGCCTAATCCTAACCCTATCACTAACTCTAATCCTAACCCTACTCCTACCCTAACCTTTACCCTAACACTATCCCTAACCCTAACCCTAACCCTAAACCTAACCCTTAACATAACCCTATTCTTAAACCTAACACAAACCCTAACCCTAACCCTAAAACTATCACTAACCCTAAACCTAAACCTAACACTAAACCTAACCCTAAATCTAAACTTAATCCTATTCATGACCCAAACCCTAAACCTAATTCTAAAACAACCCTGAAACCTAGCGCTAAAACTAATCCAAATCTTAAAACTAAACCTAACACTAAACTTTACACTAACCCTAAAACTAACTGTAAACCTAAATCTAAACATAACCCTCTAGATATTCCTAAACCTAACCCTAAACCAAACCTATCCCAACCACTTAAGCTAACACTAAACCTAATACTTACGCTAACCTTAACCCTATATCAACCCTAACACTAATCCTAACTCAACCCTCATAGAAACCCTATACCTAACCCTATCACTA
This sequence comes from Ictidomys tridecemlineatus, assembly GCF_052094955.1. NCBI lineage: Eukaryota > Metazoa > Chordata > Mammalia > Rodentia > Sciuridae > Ictidomys > Ictidomys tridecemlineatus. Next base: position 119,486,007 of record NC_135480.1, on the reverse strand, counting down.
AAGCTAACTCTAACATATACCTTAAGCCTAACCTAACCTTAAAACTAACCCTAAAGAAAACCCTAACACTAACAATAACCCTAACATTAACCCTACACTAACACTAAATTTAACCATAACACTAACCCTAAACCTAACCTGAACCAAAACCATAACCCTAACAATAACCCTAACCATAATCCTAAAGTAAAACACACCCTAACTCTTACCCCAAACGCAAACCTAACCCTAACCCTAATCCTAACCCTAACACAAACCCTAACCCTAACCCTAAACCTAAAACTAACACTCACAGTAACACTAACTGTAACCCTAACACTTACCCTAATCCTAAACTTAATCATAACCTTAACACTAACCCTAACACTAAACCTTACCTAACACTAATGCTAACCCTAACACTAAACCTATCCCTAACCCTAACTCTAAACATAACCCTAACCCTAACACTCATCCTAAACCTAACCATAACCCTAACACTAACCCAAACACAAACCGTAACCCTAACACTAACACTAACCCTAACCGACCTCTAATCATAATCATAACACTAACCCTATCAAAATTCTATCACTAACAGTAATTCTAACCAAAACTCTAATACTACCCATAAACCTCACCTAACACTAACCTAAATCAAAACATAACCCTAATCATAACACTAACCATAATGCAAACCCTAATATTAACACTAGCTCTAACCTTAACCCTAAGCCTAATTATAAACCTAAACCTAAATTTAACGCTAAACCTAACACAAACTGTAAGTCTTACCATAATCCTAACTATAACAATAAACGAACCTTAACCCTAACACTAAATACAACTCTAACTCTAATCCTAACCATAACCATAACTCTAACACTAACTTTAACACTAAACCTAAGCCTAACCCTAACCCTAAGACTAACCCTTAACCTGTCCCTAACCCTAACACTAACCCTAAGTTTAACCCTAACCCAAACACTAACACCAAATCTAAACCTAACCCGAACAATAAGACTCAAGCTAAACCTAAACCTAACATCAACCCTAACTCTAACCCTTCTAAACTAACCCTAATATTAACACTAACACTAATTCTAACCCTAAGCAAACCCTATAACTAATCCTAAACCTAACCCAAATCCTAACACTATCCCTAAACTTAACCTCAACCCTAACCCTAATCCTAACCCTAATGCAAATCCTAACTATAATCCTAATCCTAACCCTAAACCTAATCATAACTCAAAAACTAAAGCCAGCCATAACTTATTCCTAACCCTAACCCTAACCCTAACCCTAATATTAACACTAAACCAAACCCTATCACAATCTCTAACCCTAACCCTAAAACTAACATTAACCCTAAACCTAACCCTAACCCTAAAACTAACTGTAATCCAGGCACTAACAATAATTCTAAACCTAAACCTAAACCTAAAAATAACACTAAAAGAAAAACGTAAACTTAACCATTACCCTAACCATAACATTAAATGAAACCCTAACACTAACTCTAAACCTATCACTAAACCTAAGACTATCCTTAACCCTAAACCTAATCCTAACCCAAAGAGTAAAACGAATCCTAAACTTAACCCTAACCCTAAAACTTCACTAAACCTAACCTTAACATAAACTTTAACCCTAACCCTAACAGTAACTCTAATCGTGAACATAACCCTAACACTAACAGTGACACTAAATCTAAGGCAAAGTTTAACACTAATCCTAACCCAAAATCTAATCCTAACTGTAACCCTCTCCATAACCCTATGTCAAACCCTAATTCTAAAAAAAAATTTAAGGTGAATTCTAATACTAACCCTAATCATAACCTGTACACTAACACTAAACCAAACCCTAACTGTAAAAACAACCCTAACCCTAACCATAACCATAACCATAATACTAACCCTAAACCTAACCCTAACCCTAAATCTAACACTAACGCTAAACCTATTCCTAAATCTAACACTATACCTAACCCTAACCCTTACAGAAAAACTAACACTAACCTTAACCCTAACATCAATCTTAACTCTAAATTTAACCCTATCACCATGATGAACCTTAATCCTAACCCTAACAATAACCCTAACCTTAACCCTAACCCTAAAAATAACCCTAAAAATAACCCTAAACTTAACACTGACTCTAACACTAAAAATAACTCTAATTCTAACACTAACACTAACCTTAACCATGAAACTAACACTTACACTAACCCTAACTCAAAACCTAACATTAACACTAATCCCAACACTAACCCTAATCCTAATGGTATCTCTAAGAGTAACACTAATCCTAACCCTAATCCTAACCCAAACAGAAACCCAAACCCTAACACTTAACCTAACCCTGAACCCTAAGCCCCAAACTAACCCTAACACTAACCCTAAATGTAACACTAATCCTAACTATAACACTAACCCTAACAATAACCCTAATCCTAACAAAAACCCTAACACTAACCCTAAACCTAACTGTAGCCTTAACCCTAACCATAATGCTAACACTAACCCTAACCCTGTCCCAAAAACTAAACCTAACAAAAACCTAACACTAATCTTAACCTAACTCTAAACCTTACCTTACCTTCTCCTAATTCTAACCTTAACCATAATACTAACCATAAGACAAACCCTAAACCTAACCATAACCCTCAATGTAACACTAACCCTAACCCTATCACTAACCCTATAATTAACCCTAAACTTAAACCTAATGCTAAACCTAAATCTAACACTAAACCTAACCCTAAAGCTTACCGTAACACTAAACCTAACACTAACCCTAGCTCTACACATAACACTAAACCTAACCCTTACCCTAAACCCAACACTAACACTAATTCTCTCCCTAACCCTAACACTAAGGCTAACCCTAACCCTAATTCTAACTTTAACACTAACAGTAACTCTAAATTTAACCCTAACATGAAACCTATTCCTAAACCAAATACTAAAACTAACCCTAACCCTAAACATATCACTAATTCTAAACTTAAAGCTAACACTAACAAAATCCCTAAACCTAACACTAACCCTAACCCTAACCCTGAAATTAAAACTAACCCTAAACCTATCACTAATCCTAAACCTAGAGTTAACTAACACAACCCCTAAACCTAATGCTAACCCTAACACTAACCCTAATACCAATGCAAACCCTAACACTAACACTAACCCTAACTCTAACTTTAACCCTAATCCTACCTGTAAATCTAACCTACACTTACAATAAACCTAAGTCTAACACCAACCCTAACCTTATCCCTAACTCTAACCCAACGCTAATACTTAATATAACCCTAAACCTTACCCTAACCGAAACACTAACCCTAACTCTAACCTTAATCATAACACTCACCCAAAGAAAAAAAAATAATCCTTAACATAACCCTAAATACAACTGTAACTCTAACCCTATTACTAACCCCAAAAGTAACCCTAATCCTAACACAAATTCTAACCCTAACTCTAAACCTAAACCTAAAACAAACCCTAAGTCTTACCCTAACCTTAAACCTAAAACAAACAATAATCCTAAACCTAACACTAACCTAACTCTTATCCTAACCCTAACACTAACCCTAAACCTAACCCTATCCCTAACCCTAATACTAACCCTAACACTAAATCTAACACTAACCATAACCTTAAAAATAGCATTAACTCTAAGCCTAACCCTAACTCTTGCACTAACCCTAACCCTAACCCTAATACTAACTGTAACCCTAAACCTTACTGTAACCCTAACCCTATCCCTAAAACTAACAAAACATCTAACCCTAACCCTTACCAAAATTCTGACTTTTTCCCTTACACTAAACCTAACCCCAACTCTGAAACTAACCCTTTCCGTAACACTAAACCTAACCCTAACTCTAACCCTAAAACTAACCATAACCCTAAATAAATCTTAATGCTAACAATAACCCTATCACCAACCTAACCCTAACACTAACACTAAGCCTAACCTAACCCTTACCCTAACACTAAACCTAAAACTAATCCTAAAACTAAACTTAACCCAAAATCTAACGATAACACTAACATTAACCCTATCCAAAACCTAACCATAATATAATCCTAACACAAACCTTAAATCTAAACCTAACTCAAACCTAAACCTAACCCTAACTCTAATGTGAATCCTAACAGTAACCATAACCCTAAATCTAACCTTAACCCTCAACCTAAAGAAAGCCAAACACTAACCCTAACCCTAACACTAACACTAACCCTAACTCTAATTGTAACCCTAACCTTAAATGTAACATTAACTCTATCCCTAACTGTAACACTAACCTTACAATTATCCTAACCCTAAGCCTAACCCTAACCATTCCCTAACCCTAATCCTAAAATGAACTCTATTCCTAACTCTAATCCTAAAACTAACCCTAACACTTAACTTAACCCTATTCCTAACTCAGACACTAACACTTACACTAATCCTAACCATTAACCTATCACTAAGCCTAACCCCAACACTAATCATATCACTAAAACTAACCCTAAACATATCCACTAACCTGAACCCTAATCCTAGCCTTAACACTAATCCTAACTCTAACCCTAAACCTAATGCTAACCCTAACACTAACACTACAATAAACCCTAACCCTAACAATAAACCTAAACCAAAACCTAATCCTATCATTAATTCTAACCCTACCCATAACTGTGAAACTAACACTTACCCTAACTCTAAACATAAGCCCAAACATAACACTAACCCCAAGCTTAACTATAACCCTAACCCTAACACTTACACTAACCATATGTCTACCCCTAACCCTGACACTAACATTAACTCTAATTCTAAAACTAATCATAATTCTAACACTTAACCTAACCCTCATTCTAACCCTAAATATAACCCAAATCGTATCTGTAACCCTACCAGTAACACTGACCATAAACCTAGCCTTAAACCAAACCATAACCCTAACCATAAATCTAACAGTAACTCTAAACCTATTCCTAACTTGAAAAGTATAATTAACCCTAACCCTAACCCTAACACAGTCCTAACCCTAATCCTAACACTAACACTAACCCTAACTCAAATCCTAACAAAAACTCTAATTCTAATACTAACACTAAACTTAACCCTAATTCAAGCCTTTACCTTAACACTAACACTAAACCTAAACTTAACATTAACTTTAATTTTAAAACTAACCTTAATGTTAACCCTAACATTCACGCTAAAATTAACCAAACTCTAAACCTAATCCTAACACTAACCCTAACACAAAACTTAACACTAACATTAACCCTAACCCTATCTTAATCCTAACTGTAACCCTAAACCTAACAATAACACTAAACCTAATCCTAAATCAAGCCCTAAACTTAATCCTAACACTAACCCTAAACTTAAACCTAAACCTAAACCTCACTTTTTTTCTTAAAACTAACTTCAACCCTTACCTAACCCTATTACTAAACTTAACCCAAAACCTAATACTAATCTTAACCCTAACACTAATCATAACACTAAACCTAAACCTAACCCTAATACTAACTCTAAACCTATCCCTAACCCTAACAGTAGAATTTACTCTAACCTTAACACAAACACTAACTTTAAATTTAACCCTAACCCTATACCTAACCCTAAACCTAACCCTAACCCTAACTCTAGCCATAACCCTCACTCTAACATGAACACTAATTCTAACCCTAATAGTAACCCTAAACCTAAACTTAACCATAACACGAATCTTAAACTTAACCCTAACTCTAACACTAAAACTAACACTAACCCTAAACCTAAACCTAATCCAAACCATAACTCTAACTCTAACACAAACCCAAAGTCTAACCCTAACCCTAACACTAACTCTAACACTAACCCTAACACTAACCCTAATGCTAACACCAACCATAACCCTAACCATAACCCTAACCCTAACAATAAACATAGCCTCAAATCTAATCCTGTCACTAATTTTAACCCTAAATATAACCCCAAACATAACACTAACGCTAACCCTAAACGTAATCCTAACCCTAAGAGTAACACTAACACTAACTCAACCCCTAACTCTACCACTAACATTAACTCTAACTCTAAAAAAAACTTAATCTTACCACTAAACCTAGCCCTAACTCTAACCCTAATTATAACTCTAATCATATTCATAACCCTAATACTAACCCTGACCCGAACCATTTAAAGAACCATAACTCTAAACCTAATTAACTCTAACACAAATATTAACCCTAACACTAACCCTGAACATAACCCTTACGCTAACAATAACTCTAACCATAACTTTAACACTATCAATAAACCTAACCCTAACTCTAACAGTAACAGTAACCGTAACCCGAACACTGACTCTAAACCTAACCCTAACCCTAACAGAAACTCTAACCAAAAACTAAACCTAACATTATAATTAACCCTAACCCTATCCTTAACAAAAACCTAATCTAACTCTAAACCTAACAATAACACTTACCCTAACCCTAACCCTAATACACATCATAATTCGAACCCTAACACTAACCCTAAACCTAAACCTGAGCCTTATCTTTACCCTAAAAGTAACCCTAAACTTAATTCTATCCCTAATGCTAAAACTAAACCTAAACCTAATCCTAACCCTAATTCTAACACTAATCCTAATCCTAAATCTAATTCTATTTTTAATCATAACACTAACCCTAAAACAAAATTTAACACTAACATTAACCCTAACCCTAACAATAAGTCTAGCACTAATCCTAACTCAAACTCTAAACCTAACCCTAATTTTAACACTAAACCTAACCCTAACCCTAAACCTTACCTTATCACTAACCTTAAACCTAAACCTCACCCTAACCTTAACACTATCTCTAAATCTGACTGTGATTGTAACACTAACTCCAAATGTATCTCTAATCCTAACAGTATAATTAACCCTAACCCTAAACCTAAAACAAACACTAAAACTAAACCTAACCCTAAACCTAAACCTAACATTAACCTTAACCCTATCTATACCCTAAACCTAAAGCAAACACTAACCTTAACAGAAATACTAAACCTAACCCTAACCGTAACCCTAAAACTGAGCCTAAGGCTCACTCTAACACTAATACCAACCATAAAACAATCCTTAATCCTAACCATAGCACAAATCCTTAAAATAATCCTAACCCTATCAAAAATGATAATCCTAATGCTAACACTAATAATAACACTAACCCTAATTCTAAAAGTAACCCTAAGACTTACCCTAATCATAAAAATAAATGTAAACCAAATCCTAATTCTAACCAAAACTATAACCATAATGTAACCCTAACACTTTATCTAACACAAACCCTAACCCAAAGAATAACCCTAAACCTAATATAACCCTAATGCTAACCCTTACCTAAACCTAACCCTTACTATCACCCAAAAAATAATCCTAACCCTAAAGCTAAACCTAATTCTAACCCTAATTCAAACCCTAACACTAAACCTTAAACCTAAATATAACCCAAACTCTCACACTAAACCTGACCCTAACACTAACACTAACCCTAACCCTAACCCTAAACCTAACCCTAACACTAACTCTAACCTTAACCCTAATCCTAACACTAAACTAAGCCTCATTTTAACCCTAACCCTAACAGTCACCTTAACCATAACCCTAAACCTAACCCTAACCATAATACTAACACTAAACCTAACACAAACCCTAACACTAACCCTAACCCTAAACCTAACCCTTACCATAATGCTAACACTAAACCTAACAAAAACCCTAACACAAAACCTAACTCTAAAACTAATACTAACACTAACACTAACCCTAACAGTAAACTTAGCCCTAAGCCTAACACTAACCCTAAACCTATCCCTATCAAAAACCCTAAAACAAAACCTAACACACGCTCACCATAACAGTAATTTTAAACCCAACACTAAACCTAATCCTAAACCTAAACCTAATCTTAATTCTAACAATAACCCTAAAACTAACTCCAAAATTAACCCTAATATTTTAAACCAAATCTAAAACTAACCCTTACCTTATCTCTAACATGAATCCTAAACCTACACCTAACCCTAACCTAAACCTAACCCTAAACCTATCCCTTACACTGACCCTAAATCTAATCCTATCTTGAACTGTAACACTAACCTGAACCTAACCCTAAACCTAATCCTAACCATAACTGGAACCTTAAACATAATCTTAACCATAATCCTAACACAAATTCTAATCCTAATCTTAACACTAACCCTAACTCCAATCTTAATCCTAACCCTAATTTTAACCATAACCCTAATCCAACCCTAAACCTTATTAAAACACTTATCCTAAACCTTACCTTAACCCTTAACCTAACCCTAACCCTAACACTAACATTTTCCTAACTCTAAACCTAATCCTAACCATAACACTAACCTTAACCCTAAACCTAAACCTAACCCTAATCCTAACCCTATCCCTAACCCTAACTCTAACACTATCTTTTAAGTATCACTAACACTAACCCTAAATCTATACCTAAACCTAATCCCAAACCTGACAATAACCCTACCTTTAACCTAACCCTAACCCTGAATTTAACTATAACACTAACCTTAGCCCTAACCCTAACACTATCCCTAAACCTAACCCTAACACAAATCCTAAAAATAACTTTTACAAACACTAACTCTAACAGTAATTTTAACTCGAAAACTAACCCTAATCCTAAAACTAAACCTAATTCTAATCTTAACAATAATCCTAAAGCTAACTCTAACCCTAACTCTAATACTTACTCTAATCCTAACTCTAACCCTAACCTAACACTATCCCTAAGCCTCACCATAACCCTAACCCTAACTGTGAAAGTAACCTTAACTCTAACCCTACACTAACGCTAAATCTAATACTGACCCCGAAACTAATCCTAAACTTAACCATAACCCTGATTGTAACACTAACCCTAACCCTAATTCTAACCATAAACCTAACCCTAACACTAAACCTAACCCTAACCCTAACACGAATCCTAACCATTACCATAAATGTAACACTATTGCTAACCCTAAACCTAACATTATCACTAAAAATAAAACTAACCCTAAACCTTACACTAACTCTAAAACTAACCATAATCCTAACACTAAACCTAAACCTTACTCTAAACCTAATGCTAACACTAGCCCTAACGCTAACCCTAACTCTCACCCTAATTCTAATCCTAAACCAAACATTATGCTAACCCTAACCCTACCATAAACCAAACACAAATCCTATAGCAAATATAACCCTAACCATTACCTAACACTAACCCTAACCTTTATCTAACAATAACCCTAAGCCTAACATGAACACTAACCCTAACACTACTAACCCTAGCCCTAATCTAACACTAACCCTTACCCCAACACTATCCCAGTCACTAACTCTAACCCTAACCCTAACCCTAACCCTAACCCTAACACTAACACTAACCCTAACCCTAAAACTATACCTAACCTACCCATAACCGTAAAACTAACCCTAACCCTAAACCTACACCTCACTCTAAACCTCTTCCTAACCATAACTTTACCTCTAACACTAACCTTAATTCTAACCCTAACACTAATCCTAAACCTAAGGATAACACTAACCCAAACACTAATCCTAAACCTAACTGTAACCCTAAACATAACACTAACAATAACCCAAACCCTAACACTAAAACTATCTTTTAATCCTAACCCTTACAGTAAACCTAAACCTAAACTTTACCCTAACACTAACCATAAATCTTACCCTAACACTAACCTAACACTAACAATAAACTTAACCCTATTGAATTCTAGAACTAACCTGAAACATAACCCAAACCCTATCCCTAACCCTAGCCCCCAAATTAACCTTAATTATAACCCTATCCCTAACATTAACAAAACCCTAATTCCGCCGTAACACTAATTCTAGCCCTAACCCTAACCCTAAAAGTAACCGTAAACATATTCCTAATTCTAACACTATTCCTAACTTTAATCCTAGCACTAACACTAACACATACACTAAACCTAAACCTAACTTTAACCCTAATAAAAACCCAACCCTAACCCTAACCCTAACACTAAACTAAACCTAAACCTAATCCTAAAACTAACCCTAAATTAACCCTAACCCTAATCCTAACTCTTACCTAACCCTAACCCTTATTAATCCTAAAGTAACCCTAAACCTATTCCTTAACCAACACTAACCCTAACAATAACACTATATCTTACCCTAATGCTAACACTAACCCTAACCCTATCAGTAATCCTAAGCCTAAACCTACCCCTAAACCTAACACTAACCTTAACACTATTCCTAATACTAATACTAACTCTAAACCTAACCCTATCCCTGACACTAACCCTAATACTAAAATTAACCCAAACACTAAACCTAACACTAAACCTAATTCTAAAGATAACGTGAACCCTAACTCTAACCCTAAACTTAACACTAAGCCTATCTTTAGATCTAATTTAAACACTAACCCTAAACCTATCCGTAATGCTAACACTATTTCTGGTCCTAACACTAAACATAAATCTAACACTAACACTAAGCCTTACCCTACATTTAATTCTTACCCTAACACTAACCTTAAACCTAATCCTTACATGAACCCAAATCCTAACAAAAAAACTAATCCTAACACTTACCCTAAAAGTAACCCTATACCTAAAACTAAACCTAACACTAACCCTACCACAAAACTAAACCCTAAAACTAACTTTAACACAAACCTTAACCCCATCTTAACCCTAATACAAACCATAACACAAACCCTAACCCTAACCCTAACACTAACCCTAATTCTAAACCTAACCCTATTCCCAAAACTAAACCTAACCCCAACACCAACCCTATGACTAACCCTAACCCAAACTCTAACCAGAAAACTAAAACTAACTCTAAACTTAATCCTAACCCTAACCCTAACACTAACACTAACACTAACCTATGCATAACCCTAAACCTAAGCCTAAACCTAACCCTAAGCCTCACTCTAACATTAATACTAACAATAACCATAAACCTTACCCTATCCCTAAACATAACACAAACCCTAACTCTAACAACCATATCCTTCACCCTAAAACTCATCCTAACAATAACCCTATCCCTAACCCTAACTCTAAAACTGACTCTATCCATGACCCTAACCCTAACTCTAAAACTAACCCTAATTATAAACCTAACCTTAAAACTAACATGAACCCTAACCATAACATTAACCCTATCTGTAACACTAACCCTATCCCTAACTCTAGCGCTAACCCTAACACAAACCCTAAAGCTTTACCTAACCATAACAATATTCCTAATGATAATTCAAACACTAACACTAAATGTAACCTTAAAACTAACTCTAACCCTAACTCTAACCATAAATATAAAGCTAACACGAAACCTAACCGTAACCATAACCATAAACCTAACTCTAACCCTTAAACTAACGCTAAATCTAACACTAACCTAACACTAACCATAACTCTAGCCCTAACCCTAACCCTAGCTCTAAACTAACTAACCCTAAATTTACATGCACCATAAATCTGACCCTAACATTAAACCTAACCCTAAGCCTAACACTAACACTAAACCTAATCATTTCCCTAACACTAACCTTAACCATATCCCTACAGTACCCTAACACTAACCCTAACCCTAACCCTAACCCTAAACTTAAACCTAGCCGTAAGCCTAAAGCCAACACAAACCCATACACAAACACTATTCCTAACACTTGCTCTAACTGTAATTCTAACCCTAACTCTCACCATAACCCCCAATATAAACCTAAAACAAACCCTAATCCTAAACCTAACATGAACTCTAACACTAAACCTAACACTAACCCTAACCCTAATCATAACACTAACCCTAAACCTAACCTTAAACATGACACTAACCGTAATTCTAACCCTAACTCTAAACCTAACACTAACCCTTACACTAACACTAACCCTAACCCTATCCGAACAGTAACCATAAATCTAAATTTAAACCTAACCCTAATCCAAATACTAACCCTAACCCTAACCTTACTGTAACCCTAAAACTGACATAAACCTAACCCTAATCATAACACTAATCCTAATCCTATTTCTAAACCTAAGCTTAAACCTGATCCTAAATCTAACACTAACTCTACCACTAAACCTAAACCTAACCCTAACCTAACACTAACCTCAACCTAACCTTAAACAAATAATAACCCTAAATCTAACACTAATTCTAACCCCAAATCTAACAGTAACACTAACCCTAATACTTAACCTAACACAAAAGTAAACCTAACCCTAACCCTAACACAAAAGATAACCCTCATCGTAACACTGATCAAAACTGTAACCTGAACCCAAACCTTAATCCTAAGGATAACCCAAACCCTAAACCTAACACTAATTCTAATCCATATATTAAAAGTAAACCAAGCCCTAAAGCTAACCATAAAATTAATTCTATCATTAACCCAAAATATAACACTAACCCTAACCTTAACCCTAACCCTAACACTAAATGTAAACATATCACTAACCCTAACACTATTCCTAAACCTAACCCTTACCCTAACTCTAACCCTAACCCTAACACTAACAGTAAGCCAAACCCTAAATCTAATGCTAACCCTAACACTAACCCTAACCCTAATCCTAACACAAACTTTAATTCTAACCATAACACTAACAATAACCCTAACCTTAATCCTAACACTAAGACTAACACTAAACCTAACCCTAACCCTAATGCTAACACTAAAGCTAACCCTATCACTAACACTAACCCTATCCCTAACCCTAAACCTAAACCTAATCCTAACACTAACCCTAATCTTACCCTAACATGAACCCTAACCCTAACCCTAATTCTAAGTAAACCTAACTCTAAACCTAACCCTAACACTAACAGAAACCCTAACTCTAAGCCTAACCTAACACTCAGCAAAACCTAAACCTAACCCTAAACCTAATCATAACCGTAACCTGAACCATAACAATAACCCTAAAGTGAACACTAAACTTAACACTAAAACTAACTCTAAACCTAACACTCAACCTAACCCTAACTCTAAGAGTAATACTAATTGTATTAATAAACCTAAAAATAACCCTAAAGCTTACCTTAAACCTAATCAAACACAAAAACTAACCCTAAACCTAACCCTAAACCTAACTTTAACCCTAATGCTAACCCTAACCCTAATCCTAAAAATAACATTAAGCCTAACCTCAAACCTAACCTAAAACTAAAACTAACCCTAACCCTAAGACGAACCATAAACCTAACCCTAACCCTAAGTAAATCTAAACCTAACCCTAACCCTAAGTAAATCTAAACCTAACCCTATCCCTAACACGACTCTAAACCTAAAACTAAACCTAAACCTAACAATTAACCATAACCATAAACCTAAACCTAACTTTAACCTAACCCTAAGCCTAAACCTAACCCTAATCATAATCATAATCATAACAGTAACCATAACAATTACACTAACATTAAACCTAACATTAACCTTAACCAAAACCCTAAACCTACCCCTAAAACTCACCCTCACCTTAACCCTAACAGTAAACATAACTCTAATCATAACCCTCACCTTAACACTAAACCTTACCCTAACCCTAACCCTAACCTAACCCTAATCCTAACACTAACCCTAACGTAACCCTTACTGTAATACAAATTCTAATCCTATCCATAACCCTAACTTTAAACTTACCTTAACCCTAACACTAACCTAAAACTAACCCTTATTCTAAAACCAACCCTTACTCTAACCAAAAGCCTAAATCTAAACCTAACCCACAAACTAAGTCTAACCCTAAAACTAACCCTAACTGTAACCCTAAACCCTACACTAACCATAACCCTTACCCTAAACCTAACACTACCCTATGCCTAAGCCTAACCCTAACTCTAACCCAAAACCTAACAGTAACCATAATCCTAACCCAAAACTTAATGATAATCCTAACTATAACACTAATCCTAACCCTAACCCTAACCCTTACCTAAACCTAACAATCACCCTAACACTAACAATAATATCAACCCTAACCATAACCTGAATCCTAAACAGAACCATAATCCTAACAATAAACCAAACCATAACCCTATCCCTAACTTTAACTCTTACATTAGAAATAAACCTAACTCTAAACTTGACACTAACCATAATCCTGACCGTATATCTAACGCTAAACTTAATTATGATGCTTTAGCAAACAGTAACGCTAAGCCTAACTGTAACCCTAACACTAACCCTAACCCTAAGACTAAACCTAAGCCTAATACTAATCCTTACCCTATGCCTAACACAAACCCTACGCCAAACCCTAATTCTAACCAAAACCTAACCCTAACCCTATATTTAAAACGAACCCGAAACCCAAACCTAACCACAACACTAACACTAAGCCTAACCCTAAACCTAATCCTAATTCGAACCCTAACTTTACCCTAATCTTGCACTAACCATAACCTTAACACTAACACTAAACCTAACCCTAAACCCAACACTCAACCTAACCCTAATCCTAACACTAACACGAATTCTATTTATAACGCTAAACATAAACCTAAACTTTACCCTAATGCTTACCCTGACTCTAACACTAACACTAACACTAAAACTATCCCTAACCCTAACACTAACCCTAATCCTAACCACAAACCTGACACTAATCCTAACCCTAACGCTAACCATAACATTAACCGAAAACTTAACCATGACCCTAACCCTATCCTAACCCTAATCCTAACCCTAAATTTACACTAACCCGAACCCTAGTGGAATCCTAACCCTAACCTAAACCCTAACACTAACCCTAAACCTTACTCTAACCCTAACCTAAACACTAACACTTATCCTATTTCTAACACTAACCCTAACCCAAAACCTATACCAAACCAAAACACTAATAATAACTCTAACACTGACACTAACTCTAACTCTAACCCTAACCCTAACCCTAAAACTAACCCTAACAACAACAGTAACACTATCATAACACTAACCCTAACCCTAACACTAACCCTAACAACAACAGTAACACTATCATAACACTAATTCTAACCCTAACACTAAATCCTAAAATCAAATTAAATTAGCCCTAAATTAAACCTAACCAAAACTCTAATACTAACCCTCACACTAAACTTAACCACAACCCTAAACCTAACACTAATTCTAACCTTAACCCTAACACTAATACTAAACCTAAGCTTTACCCTAACATAACACTAACTCTAACACTAAATCTTGCACTAATCCTAACTCTGAACCCAACAAACACACTAACACTTAAACTAACCCTAAATCTAACCCTAATTCTATTACTAACTGTAACCCTTAACCTAAATCTAACACTAAGCCTAGCCTCAACCGTAACCCTAACCCTAACTGTAATTCTTAATCTAATCTTATTCATAACAGTAATGATAACCTTCACCCTAACCCTAACACAAACCCTATCTCTAACCAAGCACTAACCCTGACAGTAATTTTAACAGTAACCCTAAATCCAACCCTAATCCTAACTCTAAAATTAACCCTAACCCTAACTTGAACCCTAAACCTAAACCTAACCCTATCAAAAAAACTAACCTTAATCCTAACCCAAACACTATTCCTAATCCTAACTCTAACCCTAATACTAACCCTAAATCTAACCATAACCATAATCTTAACTGTAACCCTAAGCCTAATACAATCCTATCCTAACACAAATTCTAACACTTAACCTAACACTCAACCAAATTCTAACCCTAATCCTAATGCTAAGATTAATCCTAACCCTAACCCTAACACTAATGTAATTCTAACCCTAACTTTAACCTTAACTTGAATCCTAATTGTAATTCTAACCCTAAACTTAATACTAACTGCAACCCTTACACAAACCCTAACAATCCCTAACACAAAAACTAACCCTAACCCTAAACATCATCATAACCCTAACAGTAACACTACACTAACTCTTTTCATAACCCTAACCCTATTCCTAAATCTTACCCTGACACTAAACCTAACCCTAACCCGAACAAGACCTTTTACCCTAACCGTACAACTAACCCTAACCGAAACAGTAACCCTAAGCTATCACTAACCCTAAACCTAAACCTAGCCAAAACCCTAATACTAACCCTAACACTAACCCAAAAACAAAACCTAATATTAACACTAACCCGAACCCTAACACTTACCCTAACCCTAACACTAAACCAACCTTCACCCCAACGTAGCAATAATCCTAACTCTAACCCTATCAGTAACCCTAACACTAAACCTAACCTAAAGACTAATACTAACCCTTTATTTAACCGTAACCTTAACCATAACCCTAATAGGAACTCTCACCCTAACCCTAAACTAAACCCTAATTCTAACACTAACTCTAACCCTAACCCTAAACATAAACCTAACCCTAACAGTAAACCTAACCCTAAACTTCAATCTAACCCTAACCCTCACCCTAACCTATCACTAACCCTAACACTAATTCTAAACATAACCCTAAAACTAAACCTAACACAAACCCTAATTCTAACCCTAACATGCTTCTAACCCTAACCCTAACCATTCCCTTAATTTAACCCTAACCCTTAACCTACCACTAAAACTAACCCTGTCACTAATTCTAGTCATAAATTTAAACTATCTTTAACTTAACCCTAACCCTAACCTAAACCTAAAAGTAACCCTAACACTAACACTAACTGTGAAGCTAACAATACCCCTAAAACTATCTCTAGGTCAAACCTAAACAGTAATCCTAAGCCTAAAACTTATTCTAACATGAACCCTAAACCCAACCCTAATCCTAACACTAATCCTAACACTAACCAGAACCTTATCCCTAACCAAATTCCTAACCTGAACACGAAACTTAATCCAAATGAAAAACCTAAACCTAATCTAACCCTCATCCTAACCTTTATGCAACACTAAGACTAACCCTAACCCCAATCCTAACCCTATTACTAAACCTAACCATAACCCCTTACACTAAACCTAACATTAACCCAAACCGTAACCTTAACACTGACTCTAATACTAACCCTAATACTACCCTTAACCCTAAAACTAACCCTGCGATCACCCTAACCCTAACTTTAAACCAATCCTACAATAACCTTTACCCTAACAAAAACATTAAGCCTAATCCTAACCCTAACTCTAAAACGAAACCTAACCCTATCTTTCATCTTAACCGTAACCCAAACTCTAAGCCTATCACTAACCCTAACCCTAATCCTTACCCTAAAATTAACACTAGCCCTAACTCTAAACCTAAAAGTATCCCTAATCATAAACCTAACACTAAACCTAATCCTAACCCTAAAACTAAGTGTAACACTAAACCTAACCCCAACCCTAATTCTAAAAATAATCCTAAAATTAACCCTAACCCTAACACTATCCCTAAGTCAAACCTTAACCCTAACACTAACACTAACCCTAACACAAAACTAACGCTACAACTATCCCTAATCTTAACCCTTATATGAACCCAACACTAACCCTAACACTATCCCTAAACCTAACCCTAACACTACCACTAAAATTAAACCTTAATCTAACACTAACACTACCCTAACCCTAACCCTAACACTTACCCTAACCCTAACCCTAACACTAACACTAACACTAACCCTAACCCTAACCTTACAAAAAAGCCTAAACCTAACACGAACCCTAACTCTAACACTTACCCTAACCCTAATCTTAATTGTAACCCTAAAACTATCCTAAACTTAACCTTTACCCTAACACTAAACCTAAACATAAACCTAACCCAAAAATAACACTAACCCTAGCCTAAATCTAACCCCATCACTAACACTAACCCTAAAACTAAAACTAACACTAAACCTCACCATAAACATAACCCTAACCCTAACTTTATACCTAACTCTAACACTAACTCAAAGAATAATCCTAAACCTAAACCTCACCCTAAGTGTAACATTAACCCTAAACCTAAACATAAACCTACACCTAATCCTAACACTAGCCCTATCCCTACCTCTAACATGATATTGAAACATAATCCTAACTGTAACCCTAACACTAACCCACACCCTGCCATAACCCTAACACAAATCCTTAACTTAACGCTAACCCTAACCCTTACCCTAACCCTAAACCTAACCCTAACCTAACCCTAACCCCTAGCTAAACTAATCCTAAACCTAACCCTAACATTAACCCTAACCCAAAACCTAATCCGAACCCTATAACTATCCCTAACACGAAACCTAAACCTAACACTAACAGTAACCCTAACCGTAACCCTAAACCTAAGCATAATTCTAAATCTAATCTTAACCATAACCATAATGATAACCTTAACCCTAACCCTAACACAAACCCTTACCCTAACCAAACACTAACCCTAACACTAACCCTAACACTACACCTAAATCCAACCCTAACCCTAACTCTAAAACTAACCCTAAACCTAACCTGAACCCTAAGCCTAAACCTAACCCTATCACAAACATTAACCATAACACTAACACTAACCCTAAATTAAACATACACCTAATCCTAATACTAACCTAACCCTAAGCGTAACCCTAATCTTAACTGTAACCCTAAGCCTAAACCGAACCCCAACCCTAACACAAATGCTAACACTAAACCTAACACTAACCCTAATGCTAACCTTAACCCTAACCCTAATATTAACCCTAACCCTATCACTAAACCTAACCCTATCTCTAACCCTAACCTTAATACTAACACTATCCCTAACCCTAACCCTTACCCTGAACCTAATACTCACCTAAGCTTAACCCTAAACCTAACGCTAACATAACCCTAAACCTAAGACTAATTTCTAATTTAACTATAACCCTATCCCAAACACTAACGCTATCCCTAACCTTAACCCTAATCCTAACACTAACTCGAACCACAACCATAACCCTGAACCTAATTTTAACAGTAACCCTAGCCCTAACACCAACCCTATCCCTAATCCTAACCCTATCTCTAATTGTATTGATTACCCTAAGCCAAACCCTCATGCTAGTGCTACTCTAGTCCTACCATTAATCTTTAGTCTATCCCAAATCTTAACTGCTTTACTAGTCCTAACTCTCAGCCTCATTCTATCTATAGCCTTAACCCAAAACCTTACCCTTATTCTAACCCCAAAACTAACTCTAGATCTAATCCTGACACTAAACCTAAACCTGACTCTAACTCTTCCCCTGCCAGTAAAACCTATATCTAAACCTAACAGTAACACTAGCACTAGACGAAACCTAATCCTAAATAGAGTCATAAATCTAGCCCTAGCCCTAAACCAAAACCTCGATCTAGCCCTAACAATACCCCTTAACCTAACACAAAACTAACCCTATCCCTAGACCCAACACTATACCTAATTCTGGCCCTAATCCTAAACCAAACACTGATGCTTACCCTAACCAAACCCTAGCTCTAAACCTTGTCCTACCCAAAACCTAACCCTAACACTAGACTTATCCATAACACTAACTGTAGAATTAGCCATAACCATAAACTGAGCTTTTACATTACCCATAGCACTAACGCTAGCTATAAACATTACACAAACCTAGCCCTTATCCTAGGCCTAAACTTAGCCCTAATTGTAACCCTAACCCTAACCCTAGACCTAACCCTAACCCTGACCCTCGACCTAGTCCTAAACCTAGCTCAGTCTCTAAGCATTTCCCTAATCATAACACTAACCCTTACCCTAACCCTAGCACTTATTCTAACCCTAACACTTGCCCTAGACCTAACCCTAGCTCAAACCCTAATATTTACCCTAAATCTAACCCTGACGCTAACCCTAGGCCACAATTTAACCCTAGCCACAAACTTAACATTAATCCTAGTGCTAACCTTAGCTCTAACCCTATTTATTACCCTAAAGATAAACCTAAAACAAATGCTAACCCTAGGCCTAACATTAACCCTATCACAAAAAATAACTGTATCCATTACTCTAAACCTAACCTGAATCCTAAACCTAACCCTATCCATTAACCTAATCCTAAACTGAACCCTAATGCTAATACAAGCCTTAGCCCTAAACCTTAACCTAAACCAAACCATACCTGGACACTACCCCTAATAAAACACCTAGCTCTATTCCTGATGCTTACTCTAAACCTAACCCTTACATTTGACCTAGATATAACCTAAGCAAAAAAATACCACTTACTTTTCACCTAGACCTGACATTAGCCTTAGCCCTAATCTTAGCCCTAGCAATAACACATACCCTCATCCTGGCACTAAACCTAGCCATAATCTTAACCCTAACCCTAAAACTAGCCCTAAATCAAATTCTAACCCAAACCTTAGCTGTAAACCTAGCTATAAACCCCTTCCCCTAAATCTAACCCTAATTCTAACACAAACACTAACCATAATCCTAGCCCTAACCCTAAGCCTAACCCTAACATTAACCCTAGTTCTAATCCTAGCCCTAATTTAGCCCTAAACCTAAACCTACACCTAACCCCAGGCCAAAGAATAAATCTAATCACACCCCAGTCCTATTTCTTGTTCTAACACTATCCGTTACCATAACCCTAACACTAGCCCTAACTTTAACCCTAATGCAGGTCCTAGCCCTAAACCTAGATCTAACCATAACAATTAATCTAAGCCTAAGCTTCATTCTACCACTAGCCTTAACACTCTCACTAATTCTAAAATTAGTCCTAACCCTAGCACTAGCTCTAAAGCAAAACTGAGCCATAGCTCTAACCTAACCCTAGCCTAATGGTAACTTTAGACCTGACATTAGCCCTATCCCTAATTCTTACCCTAACCCTAACACAAAACCTAATCCTAAACCTAGCCTTAATCCTATCCCCAATTCAACTCCTATCTCTAACCCTGATCAGTAACACTGATCTGACTCTGACCCTAAAACTAACAATATCTCTAATCATCTCCCTAAACCTAAACCTAATCTAAACACTAGACCTTGACCTAGACCTAATGCTATCTCTCATTATAACCCTAGTTCTTACATTAGCCATAGTCCTACACTAGCCCTAACCTAACCCAAAACCTAGCCATAATCCAAGCCCTAACTCTAGTTTAATCATAGCCTTAACCCTATCCCTATCCCTAACACTTAACCTAAATCTAAACCTAAACCTTGTCATAACCCAAAACTTCACCAAACCATAGCCCTATTTCTAACCATAACTCTAGCTCTCAACCAAGATATAATTTTATCCATTACCCTATCCATAACCCTAAGCATATTCTAACCCTAGGCCTAACACTAACCATAGCTCTAACCTAAACATAACCCTAGTCCTAATTGTAGCTCTAATTCTATCCATTACCTGAACCATATCTTTAATCAAATTTTATGCCTAGGCATAACTCTAATCCTATGACTTACCCTAAGCCTGTCCATTATACTAAACCTAAACTGAACCTGACACCTAACCATATCCATTACTCTAACCATAATGTTAATTTTAGCCCTAACCCTAAACCTTAACTTAATTCACACCCTAAACCTTACTCCGAACCTAATAACACCCCTAGCTGTATAACTGACCCTAACCCTCAACATAACCCTGACAATAGACCTAATCATAAACATAAACCTAAAACTATCCCTAACCATAACTCTATAACTGATATTAGCCATAGACCTAATCCTAGCCCTACCCTAGCACAAACCCTACCCATAATCCTAGGCCTAAACCTAGCCTTAATCCTAATCCTAACCTTAACCAGAGCCCTATCCCTAATTTTATCCCATGCCCTAGCCCAAAATGTATCTGTAACATCATACCTTACCCTAACCCTAACACTAACCCTGACACTAGCCCTAACTCTAGGCCAAATTTTAACACTAACCTTAGGGCTAATCTTAGGCCTAAAATAACCCTAATCCTAAACCTAATCTTATACGTAGCCCTATGACTAACTCTAACTCCTGCTCTAAGCCTATCACTAGTTAAAATTCTATCCCTATCCCTAGCCCCAAACCTAACTCTAACCATCATCCAAGCCCTAAACCTTTTTGTAGAACCTAAAATTTAGCCCAAACCTCACCCTAACACTAGCCCTAAATTTAATGCTAATTGGAAAATTAGCTCTAACCATATCCTAGCCCTAAAACTAAACCAAGCCATAATCCGAACCCTAACCCTTAACCTAAACCAAACACTAACCTTACACCTATCCTTACCCTTAGCCCTAATTTGAGTACTAACCCTAACCACAAAAATAACCTGGACCTTGACTCGGACCCTAACAGTATCCTTAGCTCTAAACATTGCCCTAATGCTAACCATAGAACTAGCCCTAATCAGAAAATTAGTTGTCTCTTTAGCCGTAGCTCTCATGTTAACACAAATCCTAGCCTAACCAGATCCCTGACTCTAACCCTGAACCTTACCCTACCTCTAACTCAATTTCTTACCCTAAGCCAAACCCTCTTCCTAATTCTACTTTAGTCCTAAACTTAATTCTTAGCCTACCCCAAACCCTAACTCTATTACTAGTCCTAAACCTAGCCCTCATTCTAGCTTTAACCCTAATCCTAACCCTGACCCTTATTCTGATCCTAACACTAACCCTAGATCTAAACCTGATCCTAACCCTAAACTGAACCCTAAAACTACCCTTACTGATAAACCTATACTTAATCCTAACAGTAACACTAGCACTAGAACAAACCTAATTCTAAAGAGAGTAATAAATCTAGCCTTAGCCCTAAAAAAATCCTAGCATTAGCCATAACAATAACACTTAACCTAACGTAAAGGCTAAACATATCACTATACCAAACACTAGTCCTGATTGTGGCCTAAATCATAAAACTAATCCTAACCCAACAATGATCCTTAACCTAATAGAAACCCTAGCTCTAAACCTTACCCTAAACCAAAACCTAAACCTAACCTTGACTTATCCATAACCCTGACCCTAACAATAGCCATAACCATATCCCTAGCTCTTACATTACCCATAGCCCAAACATTAGCCCTAAACATCACACAAAACCTATCCATTATCCTAGCCCTAAACCTATCCCTAATCAAAACTCTAAACATAACCTTAGATGTAACCCTAATGCTAACCCTTGCCCTAGCCCTAACCTGAGCTCAAATGCCTACAGTTACCCTAAAACTAACCCTAACATTAAGCCTAGGCCTAATTCAAACCTTAACCCTAATCCTAACAGTAACCCTAGCCCTAAACTTAGCTCTAATTCTATCCATTACCCTAAAGATAGGCCTAACCCATGTGCTATCCCTAGGCCAAACGATAACCCTATCACTAATATTAACCCTATCCATTACTTTAAACCTACAGGAACCATAACCTAATTCTATCCATTACCTAACCTTAACCCTAACCCACTGCTAATTCAAGCATTAACCCTAAATCTTAACCTAAACGAAACCCTACTCAGTCCCTGACCCTAATAATACACCTAGTTTAAACCTGACACCTACCATAAATCTAACCCTTATACTAGACATAGGCATAACCTAACACTAAAACTAATACTAACCATAAATCTAGACCCGACATTTGACCTAGCCCTAATCCTAGCCCTAGACCTAACACAATCCCTAAACTTAACCCTAAACCTAACCTTAATCCTAACCCTTCCCCTAACCTTATCCCTAACCCTAATTCTAAACCCCGCATTAGACCTAAAGCTAGCCATAATCCTAACCCTTACCCTAAATTTAATTCTAACACTAACCCTAACCCTAACCCTAAATTAGGCCTAACTCAAACACTAACCTTAGCGCTTATCCCAACCCTAATTTAGCCCTAAACATAAACCTAACCCTAACTGTAGCCCAAAGACTAACTCAAACACTTGCCCTAGCCCTATTTTTAGTTCTAATCCTATCCATTACCATAACCCTAACACTAACCATAACGTTAGCCCTAACCCTAGCCATAGCCCTAAACCTAGATCTAACCATAACAATGAATCTAAGCCTAAACTTCACCCTATCACTAACCCTAAAACTATCACTAATCGTAAAACTAGCACTAACACTAGGGCTAGTTCTAAAACAAAACTGAGCCAAAACCCAATCCCTAACCCTAGCCTAACATTAACCCTAGATCTGACATTAGCCCTACCACTATTCCTAATCCTAGTTCTAAGCCTAGACTTAATCCTAAACTTAATTTTAACCATAGCCCTAACCCTAAATTTATCTCTTGTTCTAGCACTGAACATAGCTGTAACATCATATATTACACTAAATCTAATGCTAACCTTAACACTAGCCCTAAACATAGGCCTAAATCTAACACTAACCCTAGCACTAATCTTAGACCTAATTTAGTCCTAATACTAAACCTAACCCTATCCCTATCCGTAAGACTAACTCCAACTCTTGCCCTAGCCCTAGCCCTAGTTGTAAACCTATCCCTTAACTTAACCCAATTTCTAGCACTATCCCTAGTACCTAACGAAGACCTAACCTTCGACAAAGGCTTAAACCTAGATCTATAACTAAAATTAAGTAGAAAGCTCACCCTAATACTAGCTTTAACCCTAATGCTTATTGGAAAACTAGCCCTAAATCTACCCTAACCCTAAAACAAAACCAAGATGTTACCCTAACCCTGAACCTAAACCAAACCCTAAAGCTTCACCTAGCCTAAAGCTAGCCCTAATTTTAGTCCTAACCCTAAACTTAGAAATAACCCTGACACTAACTCAGCCCCTAACATTAAACCTAGCTCTAAAAATTGTCCTAACACTAACCCTACAACTAACCGTAAACAGAAACCTTGCTTTTTCATTAGCTGTAGCCCAAATTATAGCACAAATCTTAGTCTGAAACCGAGACTTAACCCTATTTTTGAACTCTAAACCTCACCCTAACCCTAGCCCAAACCCTAACCCTAACACTAACCCTACAATAAACCATATGCCTTACCCTAAGCCAAATCCTAACCCTAATGATACCCTAGTCCTAAACTTAATCCTTAGCCTACCCCAAACCCTAACTCTATTACAAGTCCTATCCTATCTTAGCCTCATTCTAGCTCTAAACCTAACCCTAAACCTGACCCTATTCTGACCCTAACACTAACCCTAAGTGTAAACCTGACCCTAATACTAAACCGAACCCTAACACTTCCCATATCGGTAAACCTATACTTAAACCTAACTGTAACACTAGCACTAGATAAAACCTAATCCTAAATATAGTCATAAATCTAGCCCTAGCCCTAAAAAAATCCTAGCACTAGCCCTAACAATAACCGTTAGCCTAACTTAAAGAATAACCCTATCCCTAGACCCAAAGCTAGTCATAATTCTGGCACTCAACCTAAACCTAACCCTTTCCTGAACAATGACCCTTAACCCTAAATAAACTCTAGCTCTAAACTTTATCCTAACCCTAATCCTAACCCTAACACTAGAAATGTCCATAACCTTGGCTCTAGAACTAGCCATTAACCTATTCCTAACTCTTATATTTCCCATAGCCCTAATGTTAGCCCTAAACCTCACACAAAACCTAGCCCTTATCCTATCCCTAAACCTAGCCCTAATTGTAATCCTAACCAACCCTAGACCTAAGTCTAATCCTATACTTGCCCTAGCCCTAAACCTAGCTCAAACTCTAAATGTTACCCTAAATATAACCCTAACCCTATCCCTAGAACTCACTCTAACTGTAATCCTTGCCCAAGACCTAACCCCAGCACAAATGCTAATACTTACCCTAAAACTATCCTTGACACTAACCCTAGACATAACACTTAACCCTGCCCTAATCATATCCTAATCCCTAGCCCTAACCTTAGCTCTAACAATATACATTACCCTAAAGATGAGCCGAATTTATATGCTAACCTTAGGAGTAACGCCAACCCTATCACTAACACTAACCCTATCCATTACTTAACTATAAACCCATTCCTTCCCCTAATGCTAACCATAAACCTAGGCCTAACTCTAGCCCTAAATCTAAATCTAATTGAGCCCTAATCCTAAAAATAACCCTAACCCTAGCCCTAAGACGAACTCTAACTCTCGCCCTAGACAAATTTATAGTTCTAACGCTATCCGTTAATAACCCTAACACTAGCTCTAACCTTAGGCCTAAACCTAGCCATAGCCGTAAACCTAGATCTAAGCATAAAAGTAAATCTAAACCTAAACCTCACTGTACCACTAGCGCTAACACTATCACTAATCCTAAATGTAGCCCAAGCTCTAAAACAAAATTGTGACAAAGCCCTAACGCTAACCTTAACCAAACCATAATCCTAGACTTGACATTAGACATATCCCTAATTTTAACCAAAGCCTTACACAAACCCTAACCCTAAACCTAGCCTTAACCCTAGCCCTAATTCGAGTCTATCCCTAACTCTGATCAGTAACACTGATCTTGACTCTGATGGTAACACGAACCCAATCTCTAATCATCAACCTAAACCTACACACTAGATTTAGATATAATGCTAAACTTTACACTAGCCCTAATCATAACCTTAGTTCTAACATTAGCCCTAGTCCTAAATGTGCCTAACCTAACTCAAAACCTAGACCTAATCAGAGCCCTAAATCTAGCTTTAAACCTAGCCCTAACCCTAACCTTAGCCATGACACTTAACATATATATATAACCATAAACCTAAACCCTGTCCTAATCTGAATTCTAACCCAAACCATAGCCCTAATCTTAACCATAATCCTAGTCCTATTCTTAGGTCTAAACTCATGCATAACCCTAACCATAACTCTAACCAAATTCTAACCCTAGGCTTGACTCTAACCAAAGCTCTAACCTAACCAAAACCATAGACCTAACTGTAGCTTTATCCAATCTATTACTCTAACCACAACCCTAACAGAATTCTTTCACTAGGCCTAAACCTAATCATATCCCTAACGCTAAACCTGTCCATTACTCTGAATCTAACCTTAACCCTACACTTAACCGTATCCATTGCCCTAACCCTAATAATAATCCTAATGGTAATTTGAGCCCTAAGCCTAATCCTTAACCTAACCCATACCCTAACCCTGACTCTTACCCTAATAATACCTCTAGCTGTAAACCTGGCCCAAACCGTCAACCTAACACTTACAATAGACCTGTCCATAATCCTAAGCCTAAAACTATCCCTAACCATAACCCTAGACCTGGCATTAGCAATATCCCTAATCCTAGCCCTAACCCTAACACAAATCATATCCCTAATACTATCCCTAAACCTAACTTTAATCCTAATCCTAACATTAACCCTAGTTATGACCATAATTTTATGCTTTTCCTTTGCCCTAAATGTAGCTGTAATATCATACCTTACCCTAACCCTAAAGCTAACCCTAACTCTAGCCCTAAACCTAGGCCTAAACCTACCACTAACCATAGCTTTAGTCTAGCCTTAATTTAGCCCTAAACCTAAATATAACACTATCCCTAGGCCTAAGACTAACTCTCTCGCCCTAGCCCTATCCTTAGTTCTAAACCTATACAATACCATAACCCAAAACTTATCCCTATCCCTAGCCCCAACCCTAGCCCTAACCTTCATTCTAGCCCTAAACCTAGATCTAACCCTAACCTTTAGCCTAAATCTGACTCTAACACTAGCCCTAACCCAAATGCCAATTGGAAGACTAGCCCTAACTGTACCCTAGCAATAAAACAAAAGTGAGCCATAACAATAACCTTAACCCTTAAGCTAAATCAAACTTTAATCCTCCACCTAGCCCTAACATAGCTCTAATTTGAGTCCTAACCCAAACCCTAGAAGTAACCCTGACCCTTACTCGAACCCTAACAGTAACCCTAGGTCTAAACATTGCACTAATGCTAAACCTAGAACCAGCCTTAATCAGAATCCTAGTTCTTTAATTAGCTGTACCCCTAATACTAACAAAAAAACTAGCCTTATTTTGAGGCCTAAACCTAGGTTTAACCCTAAACCTAACCTTAACCCTAACTCTAACCCTAACTCTACTTCTAATCCTATCCCTTACCCTAAGCCAAACCCTCACCCTAATGCTACACTAGTCCTAACATTAATCCTTAGCATACCTTAAACCCTATCTCTATTGCTATTCCTAACATTAACCCTCATTATAGCTCTAACCCTAACTCTAACTCTGACCCTTTTTCTGACCTATCACTAACCCTATGTCTAAACCTAACAGCCTAAAGTGAACCTTACCTCTATCCCTACCAGTAAACCTATACCTAAACCTAACAGTAAAACTATCACTATACCAAACCTAATCCTAAACAGAGTCATAAATCTAGCCTTAGCCCTACACAAAAACCTAGCACTAGCCCTAACAAAAACTGTTAACCTTACATAAAGACTAACTCTATTCCTAGACACAACACTAGTCCTAAATCTAGACCTCACCCTAAACCTAACCCTAACCCAACAATGACAGTTACCCTTAAACAAACCCTAGCTCTAAATCTTATCCTAACCCAAAACCTAACTAGAACACTAGACTTATCCATAACCCTTACCCTAAAACTAGGCATAACAATATCCCTAGCTCTTACATTACCCATAGCCCTAACGATAGCCATAAACGTCACACAAAACATTGCCCTTATCCTAGCCCTAAACCTAGCCCTAATTGTAACACTAACCATAAGCCTAGATCTAACCCTTACCCTTACACTCATTTTAACTCTAATTCTTGCTCAAACGCTTACCTTAATCTAAACATAACCCTAATCCTAACCCTAACATTAGCCCTCACTCTAACCCTAACCCTCATGCTTGACCTAATCCTAGATCAAACACTAACACTTTCCCCAAAACTAACACTGACACGAACCCTAGGCCTAACCCTAAACCTAGTCCTAATTGTAACCTTAAATCTAGCCCTAAACTTACCTGGAACCTTATTCATTACCCTAAAGATAAGCCTAACGCAAATGCTAACCATAGGGCTAACACTTACACTATTGCTATCACTAACCCTATTCATAACTCTAAACCTAAAATGAATCCTAAACCTAACGCTATCAATTACCGTAACCTGGACCCTAACCCTATCTCTAACGCTAATTCAAGCCTTAACCCTGAATCTTAACCTAAACCAAACCCTACTCAAACCCTGACCCTAATAATATACCTAGCTTTAAACCTGACCCTTAACCTAAACCTAAACCTTACACTAGACCTAGCCATAACCTAACCCTAAAACTAACCATAACCATAAATCCAGTCCTGACATTAGCCTGAGCCCTAATCCTAGCCGTATCCCTTACACAAACACTAGTCCTCATCTTAGGCCTATACCTACCCTTAATCCAAACCAAAACCCTAACTCTAGTCCTATCTCTAATTCTAACCATTGCCCTAGACCTGAATTTAGGTATAACCCCATCCTTTTCCCTAACTCTATCACTAACCCTAAACCTAACACTAACCATATCTCTAGCCCTAACCATATGCCTAACCTTATCACTAACCCTAGAACAATCCTAGCCCTAATTTAGTCCTAACCCTAACTCTACCCCAAACTTAGCTTAAGACTAAATCTAACTCTCCCTCACCCTATTTCTAGTTCTAACCCTATCCATTACAATGAACCTAACAGAAGCACAAACCTTAGCCCTAACCCAGCCCTAGACCCTACCCTAGATCTAACCATAACTCTAAATTTGACCCTTACCCTAAGTCTAATCCTCAACCTACAACTAGACCTAACACTATTGCTAATCCTAAAAATAGCCTTAACCATAGCCTTATCCCCTAAACAAAACCGAGCCATTGTCCTAACCCTAAATGTTAACCTAAACCAAAACCCAACCCTAAACCTAGCCATAATCTTCTATCTCTAATTCATGTCCTAGTCCTAAAATTAATCCTGACCCTGACTTATATTCTAACAGTAACCTTAGTTCTAAATATCAAAGTAACCCTAAAGATAAAGATAACACTAGACTTTAGATCAAATATTAACTCTAATCATAACCTTAGTTCTTATATGAGCCATAGCCCTAATTGTATCCCTAAACCTAACAGAAAAACTAGCCCTAATCTTAGCCCTAACCCTAGAAGTAAACCTAAATCTAAGCTTAACCTTAGCCATTACGATAACCCTAAACCTTGCTCTAACTCAATCACTTGCCCGAAGCCAAACCCTATCAATAATGCTCACCTTAGCCTTAATCCTAAAACTTAGTCTAATCCAAACCCTAACTCTATTACTAGTCCTAACTCTAGCCATAATTCTAGCTCTAAACCTAACTCAAATCCTTACCCTAACACAAACCCTCAGTCTAAATCTGACCCTAAACCTGAACCAAATCCTATAACTAGTGCGACGAGTAAACTTGTACCTAAACCTAATGCTAACACTATCCCTAGACCTAATCCTAATCCTAAATATAGCCATAACTATACACCTAGACCTAAAAGAACCCTGAGCCCTATCCCTAACATAATCCTTAACCTAAAGCAAGCACTAACCCAATCCCCAGACCTAACTCTAGACCTAATTTGGGCTTTCACATTAAACCTAACTCTAACTTCAACACTGAACCTAACACTAACACTAAACCTTGCTCTAAACCTGAACTTAACCCAAAACCTAAACCTAACACTAGACATAGCCATAACTCTAACTCTAAAACTAGCTCTAATGAGAACCCTAGATCTTACATTACACATAGTCTTAACCCTAGGCCTAAACCTAACACAAAACCTAGCCCTAATATGAGGCCTAAACCTAGCCAAAGCATAACCATAATCCTAAATGTAGCTGTACCCCTAACCCTAAAATTATAGAAAACCATAGCTCAAAGCCTAACCCATAGCCTAAACATAACCCTAGCCCTATTCCTAAACCTTAACCTAACTTTAGACCTAATCCTAATCTTAACCCTAGTACTATCACTAGCTACAACCCTAACATTACCCTAAACCTAATCCTAACCCTAATAATAACCCTAGCCCTAAACCTAACCCTGTCCCTAACCCTAATCATAAACCTAAACCTCGACCTAACCCTAAACCTGACCCTTGCCATAAAGCTAAACGTAACCCATACCATAAATCAAATCTAAACGTTTCAATAAACCTAAATTTAACCATAACCTAAACTTAACTCTAAACCTAATCTTACATCTAATTCAATATATTACTGTAAAACTAACCCTACCCCTAAGGAAAACCCTAGCACTAACTTCAAACCTAAACCTAACAATAACTATAATGCTAACCCAGACCTAACACTATACCTAACACTCCCCCTAGTGCTAACCGTAGCTTAATCCCTAACTCTTACTGTAACTCTAACACTAGCCCTACACTAACCATAAAACTAACTCTAGCCCTAAACCTAACTCTAAATCTAGCCCTAATTTAGCCCTATTTCTAATCCTAACCCTATTCCTAGAATTAAGACTAACTATAATTCTCACACAAGGCCTATCCCTACTTCTAACCCTATCCCTTACAGTAAACCTAACCCTAGCTCTAACCCTAGTCATAACCCTTGCACTATCCTTAGCCCTATTACTAACTCTAGACCTAAACCTATCTCTAAAACTAACCTTAACCCAATGCCTCAGCCTAAACTTTAAACTAACTCTAACTCTAATGCTAATTCTAAGATTATCTCTAAACCTAGTGCTACCCCCCCAAAAAAAAAAAAACCATACCCCTAACACTAAACCTTACCCTAGACCAAACCCTAACCCTACACCATCCCTAACCCTAGCGCTAATTTGAAACCTAACTACAGTGCTAAACATAACCATGACCCTAACTCATATCCAAACACTAAACCTAGCTCTAAACATCACCCCAACCTTAAACCTAATTTTAACACTAGACCTAGCCCTAAACCAAACCAAAAACTAACCCTAATTGTAACCCTAGTTCTTACAATAGCCATAACATAACTCTAGCCCTAACCTAATTCAAAACTAGCCTTAATCCAAGTGCTAACACGAGCATTAACGCTAATCCTAACCATAAACCTGTCCTAAACCTAGCTCTAACTTTATCATTTACCCTAAGCCAAACTCTCACCCTAATGCTAACCATATTCTTAGCATTAATCCTTACTCTAACTAAAACCCTAACTCTATAACTAGTCCTAACCAAAGTCGTCATTCTAGATCTAAACAGAACCCAAACCCTAACCCTATTCCTGACATTTTTCTGACCCTAACACTAATCTTAGGTCTAAATCTAAACCTAACCCTAAACCAAAACCTGCCACTAGCCCCACTGGTAACCTTATAACTAAACATAACCCTAATACTAGACCTAGACCTAAACCTAATCCTAAATCTAGCCATAACTATAGCTCTAGTCCTAAAGACAAACTAGACGAAGCCTTAACAATAACCCTTAACCTAATCCAAACTCTAACCCTACCTCTAGACCTAACCCTAGTCATAATTATGGCTTTAACCCTAACCATTACCCTACCTGAACACTGTCCCTTACACTAACACTAACCTTAGCTCTAAACTTTACCCTAATCCTAAAACTAATGCTAAAACTACACCTAGCCATAGCATCAATTATAAAACTAGTCCTAATCATTACACTAGTTCTTACATTACCCATAGCCCTAACATATTACAAAAGCTAGCCCTAATCCAAGCCCTACCTTAGCTTTAACAATAAAGATAACAATAACCCTAACAATAACGCTAGCCCTAACCATAACCCTAAACCTAACCCTAGACTTAATCCTTACCATACACATAGCCCTAACCCTAGCTCTAACCGTATTCATTACTCTAAGATAACTATAATCCTAATGCTAATCCTAGGAAGAACCTTTATTTTAGCACTAGCCTTAACCCTCTCCATTAATCTACACCTAAAATGAACCCTAAACCTAACTGTGTAATTACCCGATCCCTAAACATAAGACTGCTTTGAGCTCTAAACTTAAACTTTATCCTAATCCAAACCCTAACTTGACCCTGATTCTAATAATACTCATAGCTCTAAACCTGACCCTAAAAAAAACTAACCTTTATAATAGACCTAGACAAAAACCTAACCCTAAAACTATCCCTAACAATACCCTAGACCTGACATTAGCCATAGATCTAATTCTAGCCCTAACCCTTATCCAAAACTTAGTACACATCCTAGCCATGAACCTCACCTTAATCATAACCCTAACCTTAACGTTAATCATAACTTTAACCCTAAATCTCATCCTAGTCCTAAAACTAGCTATATTCCCATTCCTAACTCTAAACCTAAACTTAACATTAAACCTAACCCTAGGCCTAACTCTAACACTAACCCTAGCCCTAATCCAAGCCCTAATTTAGCCCTATCCTGAACCCTGACCCTAGCCCTAAGACTAACTCTAACTCTCACACTAGCCATATAGTTCTTACCTTATCCCTTACCATCACCATACACCTAGCCCTAAACATAGCCCTACCCTAACCCCATACTTAGTCCTATCTCAAAACCTGAATCTAAACCTAACTCTAATTTTAACCCTTACCCTAAGACTAAATCTTACCTTAACTCTACTCTTATCCCTAATCCTTAATCTAAGCCTAAATCTTACACTTACACTAGCCCTAACCCTAAGACTAATCATAAAATTATCCCTAACCCTACCCCTAGCCCTAGAACAAAACCGAGTAATAGCCTTAACCTTAACCCTTATCCTAAGCCAAACGTTAACCTTACACCTAGCCCTAACCCTATTCCTAATTATAGTCTAACGCTAAAACGAAACCTAACCCTTACCCTGACTCGAACACTAACACTAATCCTGCCTCTAAACATCATCATCACCTTAAACCTAACCTTAACACTAGACCTAGACCTAACTCTAACTCTATAACTAGCTGTAATCATAAACCTCCTTCATATTTTAGAAGCAGCTTAACCCTAGTCCTAAACTAACCCAAAACCTAGCCTTAATCCAAGTTCTAAACCTAGCTTTAAACCTGAACTTAAACCTAACACTAACACAAACACTAGCATTAATCCTATACATAACCCTAGCCCTAACCTTAGGGCTAACCCCATCCATTACCCTAATGATAACCCTAAACATTCCGATAACCCTAGGCCTAACAAAACCCTATACATTAAACTAAACCAAACCTAAACACTAAACCTAACCCTGTAATTACCCAACAATAAATCTAACACTAATTCGAGCCCTGCACATAAACCCTAACTTAACCTGATTCTAAAAATAACCCTAGATCTAAACATGACCCTAACCAAAAACCTAACCCTTACACTTTACCAAGCCATAAACCTAACACTAAATCTATCCCTAACTGTAACCCTAGACCTTAAATTAGCCATAGCCCTAATACTATCCCTAAACCTAAAACAAATCCTAGTCCTCATCGTAGCACTGAACATAGCCTTAATCATAACCCTAATCCTAGCCATAATTCTAACCCTAACACTGACCTTCACCCTTGCCATAAACCAAGCTATAACCACATCCTTAGCCTAAACTAAACCCTACGTCTAACCCTAACCCTAATGGTAACCCTTGCCTAATTCTTAGCCCTAGCACTAACCCTAAATCAAAGCCTAACTCTAAATCTAACCCTAACTCAATGCCTAAGCCTAATCCTAAAACTAGCCCTAACCCTAGCCCTAACATAACCCTAGCCGTAACTTAGCCCTATCCCTAAACCTAAGTCTAACACTAGCCCTAAGACTAAATCTAACTCTCTATCACTCATTCTAACCCTGTCATTTACCATAACCATAACCCTAGCCCTAACCCTAGTACTAACCCTTACTCTATTTTTATCCCTAGCAAAAACCTTAGGCAAAATATAACTCTAAATCTATTTCTAACCCGAAGCCTAAGCCTACCTTGAACATTAGCCCAAACGAAAATACTAATTCTAAAATGATCCCTAACCCTAACCCTAGCCCTAAAATAAAACTGAGCCATATCTCTAACCCTAACCATTAACCTATACCAAACCATAACCTTACACCTAGACCTAACACTAGCCCTAATTTGATTTGGAAGCTGAACCCTAAAACTAACCCTGAACCTGACACTGACCCTAACACTTCTAGCTCTAAACATCACCCTAACCCTAAACCTAACAGTAAACCTAACAATGAAGCCCTAAAACTAGCCATAATTATCAACCTAGTACTTATATTAGCTGTAATCCTAAACCTAGGCCTAACATTACCAAAAACCTAGACCAAATCCGAGCTCTAACCCTAGTTTTAAACCTAACGTAACCCTAACAATAGCCCTAATTGTAACAATAACTCTAGCCTTAAACTGATGTCTAACTCTATCCATTAACATGACCATAACCCTGACCATAATTATAACCCTAGGGATGAACCTAATCCTATCCCGAATCCTAACACTTCCAGTACCCTAAACCTAATCTGGATCCTAAACCTAACCCTATAATTACCCTAACCCTAATCCTATAATGACCCTAACCCTAATCCTAAACTAATTCAAGCCCAAACTCAAAACCTTAACCTATCCCAAACTCTAACCCAGACCTTCGCCCTAATAATACTTGTAGCTCTAAACTTGACCATAACCCAACACCTAACTCTTAGCTTAGACGTAGCCATAAACCTAATCATAAAACTATTTATGTTTAACTATTATTCTGGACCTGAAATTAGCCCTAGCCCTAATACTTGTCCTAGCCCTAAAACACACCTAGCCTTCATTTTAGCCCTAAACCTAGCCTTAATCATAACCCTAACTCTAGCCTTACACCTAGCCTTAATTCTAACCCTCAGCCTAATTCTAAACCTAATTATAATGCCATCCTTTACCCTAAATTTAAACACAACCCTAATCCTAATGTAAGCTAAAATAGAAACCTAGCCTTAATCCTAGCCCTATTTACATCTATCTCTAACCCTATCTTAACCCTAGCCCTAAGACTAACTTCAAATCTTGCCCTAGCCATATCCCTAGTTCTATCTCTTTCTGCTACTGTAAACCCAATACCAGCCTTAACACTTACCCTAAAGTTAGTCCCAGCCCTGACTCTAACTCTAAATCTAACCTTAAGCCAAACACTAACACTAGCCCTAATACTAATGCTAATCATAAAACTAGCCCTAACCCTAATCCTAGCAGTGAACCAAAACTGAACATGATCCCTAACCCTAAACCTTAGCTTAAATGAAACACTAACACTAAACTAGATCTAAGCCTAGCTCTAATTCGAGTCTTAAGCATCACCTTAAAACTAATCATGACCCTGACTCATATCCTAACCCTCACCCTAGCTCTAAACACCATCCTAAACTTAAACTGAACACTAACATTAACAATAGCCCTAATTCGAGTTTTAACGCTAACAATAAAACTAACCCTGACCCTGACTCTTATCCTAAGAAGAACCATAGCTATAAATATTACCCTAACCTTAAACCTAACCTTAGTACTCAATCAACCCCTAAAAATAACCCTAGACCTAACCTTAACTCTAACTGTATCAATTACCCTAAAAATAACCCTTACCATAATACGAACTCTTGGCTTAACCCTAAGCCTATCATTTTCCCCAAACCTATAAATTATTCTAAACCTGCACTGAACCCTAAACCTAACCCAATTATTACACTAACCCTAACACTAATGCTAATTTGAGTTCTAACATAACCTCAAATCTAAACCCTAACACTGACCTTGACCCTAGCTCTAAACCAGACTCTTATCCTACCTAATCCTTATACTAGACCTAGCCATAAACCTAACCATGAAACTATTCCTTACCTTAACCCTAGACCTGATATTAACCCTAGAATTAAACCTAGCCCGAACCCTAACACAAACCATAGACGTTATCTTAGCCCTAAACATAGCCTTACTTTTATCACTAACCCAAACCTTAGCCTAACACTAATCCTAGCCCTTATCTTAGCCTTAACTTAGCCCTATCCCTATCCCTAACCTTAACTCTAGCCAAAGACTAATTCTATCTCTCACCCTAACCCTAACCCTAGTTCTAACTCTATCCCATACTAGAATCCTAATCCTAGTCCTAAACCTTGGTGTAACCCTAGCCCTATTTATAGCCCTGGCCATAACCCTAGATCTAACCCTAACTATGAATCTAACCCTAAACCTAATCCTAAACCTAAACCTAACACTAGCCCTAATGCTAACGCTAATCCTAAAACTAGCTCTAACACTAGCCTTAGCCCTGAAACAAAACCAAGTAATAGCCATAACCCTAAACCTTAACCTAAACAAAACTCTAACCCTACACTTAGCCCTAACCATGTTCCTAATTCTAGTTCTTACCCTAAACCAATATCTAACCCTGACCCTAACTCTGACCCTAACACTAACGCTGGCTCTAAAAATCATAATCACCAAAAACCTCAACCTAACACTAGAACTAGCCTTAACTCTAACCCTATAACTAGTGCTAATGATAACCCTACTTCATACATTAGCCGTAGCTTTAACCCTAGCCCTAACCTAACTTAAAACCTAGCCTTAATCCGAGTCCTAAATTTAGATTTAACCCTAAACTTAAGCCT
Source organism: Ictidomys tridecemlineatus (assembly GCF_052094955.1). Classification (NCBI taxonomy): domain Eukaryota; kingdom Metazoa; phylum Chordata; class Mammalia; order Rodentia; family Sciuridae; genus Ictidomys; species Ictidomys tridecemlineatus. Next base: position 119,448,502 of record NC_135480.1, on the reverse strand, counting down.
AACCCATATTCCAAAAGTAGCAAAAATCCTATACATAACCCTAGCCCTAACCTTAGGTCTAAACCTATTCATTACCCTAAAAATAACTCTAACGTTTAAGCTAACCCTAGGCCTAACCCTAACCCTATCCATTACACTAAACCAAACCTAAACCCTAAAATTAACCCTGTCATTACCCTAAACCTAAACCCTAACCTAACTCAAACCCTAACTCTGATTCTGACCCTAAAAAAACCCTAGATATAAACCTGAATCTTACCCAAAACCTAATTCTTATACTGGAACAAGCCATAAACCTAACACTAAATCTAGCCCTAATGATAACCCTAGACCTGACATTAGCCCTAGCTCTAATACTATCCCTAACCCTAACACAAATCCTAGACCTCATCCTAGTCATAAACCTAGCCTTAATCATAACCCTAACTATAACTAAGCCCTAATCCTAATACTAACCCTTGCCGTAGCCATAAATCTAGCCAAAACCACATCTCTTACCCTAAATGTAAACCTAACTCTAACCCTAAACCTTGTCGTCACAATTGCCATATTTTTAGCCTTAGCTTTATCGAAAACTAACTGTAAATCTAACCCCAACTCCATGTCTAAGCCTAAAATTTGCCCAAAACCTGATGCTAATTCTAAAACTAGCTCTATCCCTAGCCCTAACACTAACTCTAGCTGTAATTTAGCCCTATCCTTAACCCTAACCCTAACCCTAGCACCAAGAACAACTCTAACTCTCACACTGGCCCTATCATTCGTTCTAATTGTATCCCTTCCCATAAACCTAAACCTATTCCAAATCCTAGTCCTAAACCTTGCCCTATTCTTAGCCCTAGCACTAACCTTAGAAAAAAACCTAACTCTAAATTTAATCCTAAACCGAAGCCTAAGCCTAAATCTAAGACTAGCCCTAAATCTAAAACTAATCCTAAAAATCTCACTAACCCTAACCATAGACCTAAAACCAAACATAGCCAAAGCTCTAACCCTAACCCTTAACCTAAATCAAGCCCTAACTCTACACCTAGACCTAACCTTAGCCTCAATTCGAGTTTTACTCCAAACCCTAAAACTAAAGCTGACCCTTACACTGACCATAACACTAACCCGAGGCCTAAACATCACACTAACACTAAACCTAAAACTAAGAGTAAACCTAGACCTAAAACACTAAAATTAGCCATAATCATAACTCTAGTACTTACATTAGCCGTAATTCTAACCCTATCACTAACGTAACCCAATACCTAGCCCTAATCATAACCATGATCCTAGCCCTAAACTGATTTTCTACTCTATCTATTACCATAACTGTAACCCTAACCCTCATGCTAATTTGAGCCCTAACTTTAAACCTTAACCTACCCCAAACCCTACCCCAGAACTTGACCCTAATAATACCCCTAGCTCTTAACCTGACACTAACCCTAAACCTAACCTTACACTAGATGTACTCATAATCATAACCCTAAAATTATATTTATCTATAATTCTAGACCTGAAATTAGCCCTAGCACTAATCCTAGCCCTAACGCCCCCAAAAAACCTAGCCCTCACACTAGCCTTAAATCTAGCCTTAATCATAACCCTAACCCTAACCACAGCACTAACTCTAATTATAACCCTCATTCTACCTATAAACCTAGCTATAAAGCCATCCCTTACCGGAAACTTTGCCCTAACTCTAAACCTAAACTCTAAACTCTAACCCTCACCTCAAGCCTAACCTTAACCCTAACTCTAAGCTTAAACTAAACACTAAACCTAGCCCTAATCTTAGCTCTAATTTAGCCCTATCTCTAACCCTAACTCTAACCCTAGCCTTAAGACTAACTCTCTCCCTAGCCCTATTCCTACTTCTAACCTTATCCTTTACCATAACCCTAAACCTAGCGATAACTCTTGCCATATCCTCAGTTTTAGCCATAGCCCTAGATCTAAAAATAATTCCAAATTTAACCCTAATCTAAGCCTAAGCCTAACGCTAAATATGAGCTCTAACCCTAACCCTATGACTAAAACAAAACCGAGTATGAGCCCTAACCCTAAACCTTGACTTAAACCAAATTCTAACACTAAAACTAGACCTAACCCTAGCCCTAATTCAAGTCCTAACCCTTACCTTAATACCAACCCAGACTCTGACTCATATCCTAACACTCACCCTAGCTCTAAACACCGCCCTCAACTTAAACTGAATCGTAACAGTAACCCTAGCCCAATTTCGAGTCCTAACACTAATCCTAGAACAAAACCTGACCCTGAATCTTATCCTAACACGAACCCTAGCTGTGAATATCACCCTAACCATAACCTAATTCTAACACTAAACCTAACCCATACTCTAATACTAAAACTAATCCTAATAGTAACACTTATTCTTAAATTAGCCATTGCCCTAACCTAGCCGTAACCCTAACACAAACCTTGGCCTAATCTGAGCCCTAAACCTAGCTTTAACCCTAACTCTAACCATAACCATAGCCATAACTCTAGCTCTAAACCAATCCATATGTAAGCAAAACCCTAAACCTAAGGGTAACCCTAGAAATATCCCTAATCCTTAGGCTAACCAAAACACTAACCCAATTAATAGACCTTACTCTTGCCCTGATTCTAGATCTAACCCTATCCAAAACCCTAACACTAACCCTGACCCTTATTACTAACACTACCACTAATCCTATGTCTAATCCTAACCCTAACCCTAACTAAAAATCTACTGTAATCCTTTACTTAGTCCTAATGCTAAACGTAACTCTAAGCCTAGTGCAAACCATAGCTCAGAACCTAATCCTTACACTAAACATAACCCTAACCTAACCCTTGTTGTAACTCTCAACCTAACTCTAAGTCAAGACCTAATCCTAACCATAACACTAACTCTAACCTTAAGTCTAACTGTATCATTACCCGAATCATTAACCTTACCCTAATGTTAACCCTAGGCCTAACACTAACCGTATCAAAATCCTAAAACTTATCAATTAACCTAAACCTACCCTGAACCCTAGACCTAATCTAATCATTGCCCTAAACCTAACCTTAATGTTAATTCGAGCCCTAACCCTAAACTCAAACCTAAACCAAACCCTAACACTGACACTGACTCTAATAATTCCCCTAGCTCTAAACCTCACTCATACCACTTACACAAGACCTAGCCATAAAATTAACCCTAAAATTATCCATAAGCATCACCCTAGATCTGATATTACCCTAGCCATGATAATAGCCCTAACCATAACACTCCCTATCTCTTATCTTAGCACTAAACATAGCCTAAATTGTAACCCTAACCATAAACCTAGGCCTAAACCTTACACTAACTGTAGCACTAATCTTAAATCTAGTCTAGCCCTATCCCAAACCTTAACCATAACCCTAGTCCAAAGACTAAATCTAAGTCTCAAGTTAGTCCTAACTCTAGTTCTAGCCCTGTCTTTACTGGATCTCTAATCCTAGCCCAAACCACAGGTCTAACACTAGCCCTATTAATAGCCTTAGCAGCAACCATAAATCTAACCCTAACTCTAAATCTAAACCTAACCATTAGCTTAAACCTAAACCTAACATTAGCCCTAACCCTAAGGCTAATCCTAAAACTAGCACTAACCCTAGCCCCGCCCCCAAAACAAGACATATACCTAATCCTAATCCTTAATATAAACTAAGCCTTAACCCTAAACTTAGCCATAACTCTAGCCCTAATTCAAGTTTTAAGCCAAATCCTAAAACTAACCCTTACCCTAACTAAACTTAACACTAACCCTAGCTGTAAACATCACTGTAACCGTATACCTAAACCTAACAATAGACCTAGCCCTAACCCTAACACTTAAATTAGCCCTAATCACAACCCTGGTACTTACATTAGCCATAACCCTAAACCTAGCCTTAATTTAACCCAAAACCTAGCCCTATTCCGAGAACTGTTCCTAGATTTACCCCTAACCCTAACCCTATCACTAATCATAATTATAACTTTAGCCCTAACACTAGATTTAACCCTAACCTAACCCTAAGCCTAACCCTATCAATAATCAAAACATTGACCTTAGTTGTACCCCTATCTCTAACCCTATCAATTACCCTAACCATAACCCTAACCCTAGGCTAAACCTGGGCCTAAATCTAACTGTATCCCTAATACTAACCCTATACATTATCCTAAACCAAACCTGAAATATAAACCTAACACTATTTTTACCCTAATCCTACCTGTAATGCTAATTCGAGCCCTAACATTAAGCATTAAACTATCCAAAACACTAATTATGACCCTGACCCTAATAGTACCCTTAGCACTAAACCTGACCCTAACCCTAAAACTATACTTCACACTAGATGTAGCCATAAACCTAATCCTAAAACTATTTTTAACCATAACACTAAACCTGAAATTAGCCCTAGCCCTAATCCTAGCTCTAAACCTAGCCTTAATCCTAATCCGAACCATAACCCGAGCCCTAAACCTAATTCTATTATTTGCCCTAGCCCTAAATCCTCCTATAAACTCATTCTGTACCCTAAAACTAACTATAACCCTAAACCTAACCCTAACCCTCGCCTTAAACCTAGGCCTAACACAAAGCCTAGTGCTAATAATAGCTTTTATTTAAAACTATCCTAACCCTAAACCTACCCATAAGATTAACTCTAACTTTTGCCCCAGCCCTTGCTCTTGACCTTGTTCTCTCGTTAGTCTTAATCCTAAACCTAGATTTAAGCCTAAGTCTAAATCTAAATATAACTCTAAATTTAACTGTAACAAAAGCATAAACCGAACCCTAACACTACCCCTAATGATAATGCTAATCCTAAAACCTGCCGTAACCCTAGCCCTAACCATAAACCAAAACCAAGCAATAGCCTCAAATGTAACCCTAAACCTAAATCAAACCCTAACCCAACAACTAGACCTAAAACTAACTCTAAAACTAACCCTGAACCTAACAATGACCCTAACACTAATCCTAGCTCTAAATATCACCCTAACATTTAATTAAACATAACATTATATCTAGCCTTAACCTAACCCTAAAATGAGCCTTAATCATAACCCTAGTTCATACCTTAGTCATTGTCCTGACCCTAGCCCTAATCCTAACAAAAATTCTACAACTAATCTGAGCCCTAACCCTAGCTTTAACCTTAATATTAGGCCTAACCCTATATCTATTACTACTCCTAAGCCTAATTCTAACCCTATTCCTTATACTAAGCCTAACCCTAATCCAAATGCTAAACCTAGTTCTAATCCTAATCCTTAGGCTAACATAAACTCTAATCATATTACTAGTAACCCTAGACATCATTCTACCTCTAAACCTAACCCTGACCCTCATCTGATCCTAACAGTAACCCTAGGTCTAAACCTAATCCTACACCTAAACGTAATCCTAAAACTAGCCCTACTGGTAACCCTTTACCTATACCTAAACCTAATACTAGACCTTGACCCAAAGCTAATCCTAAATATACCTATAAATCTAGCCCTAGACCTAAACCAAAACCTAGGACTAGCCCTAACAATAACCCTTAACCTAAACGGAACACTAACCCTACCCCTAGACCTAAACCTAGTCCTAATTCTGAATCTAAGTATAACCCTAACCTTATCCCGAAAACTGACCCTAATTCTAACACTGAACCAGCTTTAAACCTGACACTAACCCAAACCCTAGACCTAACACTAGAATTAGCCATAACCCTAATCCTAAAAATAGCCATAAGCATAATCCTAGTTCTTTCCTTATGCATTGTCCTAAAACTAACACAAAATCTAACAAAAAACCTAGCTGAAGTCCTAGGCCTAAACATAGCTCTAAGCATAACCCTCACCCTAACCCTAGCCCTAAACCTACCCCTAACCTAAGCCTCACCTTAGACCTAACCATATCTCAAAGCCTAACCTCAACACTAAACATGACCCTAGTTCTACCCTAAACCCTAACCCTAACCCTAGCCCTAATCCTAACTTTAAACCTAGCCTGAACTTTACCTCTAACGATATCCATTACCCTAACCCAAAACCTAACTCTAATTTAAACTCTATTGCTAACACTAAACCTAACTCTAATCATAAATGTAAACCTAGACCTAAACCCAAGCCTAACCCTCATCTAGCCCTAACCCTAGCTCAAACACTAACCCTTACCCTAACCTAACCATAACCCTAGCCCTATACCTAACACTTATTCTTAACCTAAAACTTACCCCCAAATCATACCCTAGCCCTATCCCTAAACCTAGCCCTAATTTTAGACTTAATCCAAACCACAACCTAGCCCTAACCATAGCTATAAACCTATCCATTACATTAAACATAACTCTAACCCTAATGTTAACCCTAACCAGATCGTTAAAAATAACCCATCCATTATACTAAATATTACCTGAAACCTAAACTAAACCCTATCCATTATGATAACCCTAATTATAACCCTAATGCTAATTCTAGCCCTAACCCTAAACATTTAGTTAAACCAAATGCTAATCCTGATGCTGACTCTAAAAATATCCCTAGCCCTAAAACTGACCTTTAACATAAATCTAACTCTTATACTAGACCTAGACATAACCTAACCCTAAAACTATCCTTATCATTAACCCAAGCATTGATATTAGCCCTAGACCAGGTCCTAGCCATAACCCTAACAGAATCTCTAGCCCTTAACTAACCTGTAAACCTAGCCTTAATCCTAAACTGAACCATAACCTTAGGCCTAATCCTAATTCTAACCCTCACTCTAGCCCTAAAGCTAACTATAACTCACCCATTCCCCCAAACTTAACCTAAACACCAATGTTAACCCTAAATCTAGCCCAAACCCTTTGTTTAACCCCAACACTAACCCTAGCCTTAATACAAGCCCTAATTTAGTCCTAACTTTAACACTAACCCTAGCCCTAATCCAAGCCCTAAATTAGCCCTAAACCTAACCCTAAATCTAGCCGTAATCCTAGACCTAATTTAGCCATAACCCTACCAATAAATCAAGACCTAATCCTAGTCCTAATTTAGCCCTAACCCTAGCCATTATTCTAGTCCTAATTTAGCCCTAACATAACACTAACCCTAAAACTACTACTAAGACTAACTCTAATTCTCACCCTTTCCATAACCCTAGTTCTAATCGTATTCATTATTATAATCCTAACCCTTGCCCTAACTTTAGCCCTAGCCCCACCCTTAACCCTGGATCTAACCCTAACTCTAAATCTAACTGCAACTCTAAGCTTAAACCTCAACCTAACACTAGCCCTAACCCTGATGCTAATACATAATCTAGCCATACTGTAGCCCTAGCCCTGAAACAAAACCAATCTATATCCCTAACCATTAACCTAAACGAAACTCTAACCGTACACCTAGTACTAACTTTAGAAATAATTCGAGTCCTAACCCTAACCGTAAAACTAACCCTTACTCTGACAGTTACCCTAACAATAATCCTTGCTCTAAACATCACCCTAACCATAAACATAACCGTAATACTAGACCTAGCCCTATCAGTAACCCTAAAACTAGCACTAATTGTAACACTAGTTCATACATTAGCCATAGCCCTAACCTTTGCCCTAACCAAACCCAAAACCAACCCTAATCTGAGTCTTAACCCTAGATTTAACCCTAACCCTAAACCTAACCCTAAACCAGAACCTAGTGCTAAACCTTACCCTAAGAGTAGTCAGATTTCTAATCATTACTGTAGCCCTATCACTAACTCTAACCCTATCCAGTACCCCAACCATAACCATAACTTTAATGGTAACACTAGAGATAACCCAACAATTATCCCTAACCCTAACCTATTTGATTAACCTAAACCTAACCTGAACCCTAAACCTAACCCTATCATTACCCTAAACCTAACCCTAATGCTAATTTGAGCTCTAAACCTAAAAATTAACCTAACTCAAACCCTAACTCTGACACTTCCCATGATAATATACCTAGTTCCAACCTTGAACCTACCCTAAACCTAAATTTTATACTAGACCTAACCATTAATCTAACCCTAAAACTAACCCTAGCCATAACCCTAGACCTGAAATTTGCCCTAGCCATATTTCTAGCCCTAAACTTAACACAACCAAACTCATAACCCTAACTTTAATCCTAGCCCTAATCCTATCCATAACCCTAGCCCTAAATTTAGCTCTAACCCTGTCAATTACCCTAAAAAAATTAAAATTATAATGCTAATCCTAGGCCTAAATCTAACCCTATCCCTAACTGTAACCCTATTCATTATGCTAAATCTTACCTGAACCCTAAACCAAACACTATCATTACCCTAACGCAATACCTAATATTAATTCGAGCCCTAATCTTAAACTCTAACCTTAAAAAAAAACCTTCACCTTACCCTGAACATAATAATACCCCTAGCTCTAAATTTGATCCTTCCCCCAAACCTAAAAATTACACTAAACATAACCATAAACCTAATTCTAAAACTATTCTTAACAATAACTCTAGATCTTACATTCACCCCAACACTAATCCTAGCCCTTACCCTAATACAAAACCTAGCTCTCATCCTAGACCTAAACCTAGATTTAATCATAACTCTAATTAAACCCTAGCCGGAACCCTAATTCTAACCTTCACCCTAGCCCTATCCCTAGCTCTAAACCCATTGTTTACACTAAAATCAACCCTAAGCCTAAAACTAACCCTAGCCTAATCATAACCAGAAATTTAACCCTATTACTAGCCCTAATTAAGCCCTATACCTAACCATAGACTAAGCTTAGTCGTAAGACTAACTCTCACTATCAACCTAGCCCTATTCCTAGTTCTAAACCTATACCTTACATAACCCCAATCTTAGCCATAAATCAAGACCTAACAGTCGCCCTATACTTAGCCCTAGACCTAATCCTAAATCTAAATCTAACTTTAACACTAAGCCTAAATCTAAACCTAACACTAGCCCTTAAGCTAATTCTAAGCCTAAAACTAGCACTAACCACAGCACTAGCCTTAAAACAAAACTGAGCCATAGCCCTAACTTTAAAACTTAACTTAAACCAAAACCTGACCCTACATCTATCCCTAAACCTAGCTCTAATTCGAGACTAAACCCTAACAGTATAACAACTCTGACCTTGAATTTGACCTGAACATTAACCCTAGCTCTAAACATCACCCTGATATTATACCTAATCCTACCACTAGACCGAGTCCTAACCCTAATCCTATAACCAGCCCAAATCGAAACCCAAGTCCATACATTGGCCATAACTCTAAAGCTAGCCCTAACTCTAACCCAAACGTAGCCTTCATGCAAGACCTAACACTAGCTTTAACCATAAACCTAATTCTAACACTAGCTCTAACATTAACAATAAACATAGCCCTAACACTAGGTCTAATCCTATCACTTACCATAAGCTAACTCTAACCCTAATTCTAACCATAGGCCTAAACCTAATCCTTAGCCTAACTCAAACCCTAACCCTATTACTAGTGCTAACTCTAGCCCTCATTCTAACTCTAACCATAAATAAAACCTGAAAATTATTCTGACACTAATGGTAACCATAGGTCTAAACCTGACCCTAACCCTATTCTTAACCCTAAAACTAGCACTAGAAATAAAACTATTTCTAAACCTAATTCTAACAATAGCTTTGGACATAAACCTAATCCTAAATCTAGCCATATCTCTAGCCCTAGACCTAAACAAAAACCTAATCCTAGCCCTAATGATGAACCTCAACCTAACAAAAACACTAACCCTATGCCTAGATCTAACTGTAGTGATAATTATGGGTTTAACCCTAACCCTAAATATAACCCTAACACCGGCCCTGACCCTAACACTAACCCTAGCTCAAAACATTACACTAACGGTAACCCAATCCCTAAACTTCACCTAGCCATATCACGCAAAATGTAGCCATAATCATAACTCTGGTTTATACATTAGTTGTAGGCCTAACACTAGCCCCAACCTAACCCCAAACCTGGACCTAGTCTGCGCAATAACCCTGTTTTTAACACTAACCCTAAAACAAGCCCTAACCCATACCCTAACCCTAGCTCTAATCCTAGCTCTTATCTTATCTATTAACTTAAGCTAAACTCTAAACCTAATGCTAACTCTAGTCCTAACCCTTTTCCATAGCCTAACGCAAACCCTAACTCTGTTACTAGTCCTAACTCTAACCTTAGTTCTAGCTCTAACCCTAACCCAAACCCAAACCCTAACCCTAACACTTATTCTGACCCTAACACTAACAATAAGTCTAAACCTGAAACTAACCAGAAGCTGAACACTAATCCTATACTTAAACCTAAACTGGTAATCTTATACTTAAATCTAAACCTAACACTAGCCCTAGACCTAAATCTAATCCTAAATTTAGCCAAAAGTCTTGCCTTAGAACTGAAAAACAACTTAGCCCTAGCCCTAACAATAACCCTCAACCTAACCCAAACACTAACCCTACCCCAAACCTAACCCTAGTCCTAATTCTGGCACTAACACCAACACGAACTCTAACCTGAACACTGGCCCTGACGCTAAGATAATCCTAGCTCCAAAGCTCACCCTAAACCAAAATCTAATCCTAATACTAGACCTAGCCCTAAACCTAATCCTAAAACTAGCCCTAATAATATCCTAGCTCTTATGTTACCCATGACCCTTACCCAAGGCCTACACTAACACAAAACCTAGCCCTAATTGTAGGCCTGAACATAGCCCTTAGTGTAACCCTAAACCTAACACTAGCACTCACGCTAACCCAAAGCCTCACTTTGAACCTAACCCTAGCTCAAAGCATAACCGTTACACTTAACATAACCCTAGACCTATCTCAAATCCTAAACTAACACTAGCCCTAATCCTAACCTTAACCATAGCCCTAATAATAGCTCTATTTATATCCACTACAATAACCCTAGCCCTAATCCTAACCATAACCTTAGCCCTAAACCTAGCTCTAATTCTATCCATTACCCTAACCATAATCCTAAACCTAATGTTTACACTAGGCTTAATTCTAACAGTATCACAATCTCTAAACCTATCCATTACCCTAAAACTAACCTGAACCCTAATCCTAAGCCTATTCATTACCCTAACACTAACTCTACACCTAATGCTAATCTGAGTCATAAACCTAAACTTTAACTTAAACCAAACCTTAAGCCAAACACTGATCCTAATAATTCAGATAGCTGTAAACTTGACCCATATCCTAAATCTAACACTTATACTAGATATAACCATCAACATATGCCAAAACCTAACTGTAACCCTAACTGAAACCCTATCCCTAACTGTAACCCTAGAACTGACATTAGCCCTAACCCTAGTTCTAGCCCTAACCCTAATACGAAAACTGGCTCTAATCCTAGCCCAAAACCTAGCCTTAGTCATAACCTAACTCTAATTCTAACCCTTTTCCTAGAACTAAATCTTGTTATAACCCCATCGATTACCCTAAACAAAACCCAAACCCTAACCCTAACACTAACCCTAGCCCTAACCTTAACCCTAGGACTAACCTTAACCCTAACCCTAGCCCTAATCCTAAGCCTAACCCTAACCCTTGCTTTAAGACTAAGTATAACTCTCGCCCTAGCCCTAGCCCTAATTCCAACCCTATGACTGTAAACTTATTCCTAGATCTAAGCCTGGAATAACCCTAGCTTTAACCTTACACCTTGCCCTAAGCCTAGATCTAAACCTAAATCTAAATCTAATCCTAATTCTACACCTAAAACTAAACCTAATACTAACCCTAACCCTAATGCTAATCCTAAAACTAGCCTTAATCATAGGCTTAGCCCTAAAATAAAAGTGAGCCATAAAACTAATCCTAAACTATTACCTCAACCAAATTCTAATCTTATCTCTAGGCCTAAGCCTAGCCCTAATTCAAGTCCTAATCTTAATTCTAAACCTACCCCTGAACGTGTCTCTGACATTAACACTAACCCTACCTCTAAACATCACCTTAAACCTAAACCTTAGCTTAATATTAGACGTAGTCCTAACTCTAATTCTAATCATAATTCTAGATTATACATTAGCTGTTACCTTAAATCTAATGCTAATCAAAACCTAGCCCAAATCTGAGATTTAACCTAGTTTTCACCCTAAACCTAAACCTAACACTAGCCCTAAACCTCACCCGAATCCTAGCTCAAACCCTAGCTCTGACCTTATCATTTACTCTAGCCAAACCCCAACCCTAATGCTAAACCTAGTCCTAAAAATAATTTTTAGTCTAACCCCAAATTTAACCATATTACTAGCCCTAAACTTAGCCCTCATTCTTGTTATAACCATAACCCAAATCCTAACCCTAACCCTTACACTTATTCTGACCCTGAACATAAACCAAACCCTAACACTAGCTCTACCCATTACCCTATATCTAAACCTAACCCTAACGCTAGCCCTAGATTAAACCTAATCCTAACTATAGTCATATCTTTAATGAAGGCCTAAACAAAAATCTAGCCCTATATTTAATGATAACCCTTAATCTAAGCCAAACACTATCCTTATCTCTAGAACTAACCAATCCTAATTCTGGCTCTAGGCCTAACCCTGAATTTAATCCAAACACAGAACCTGACCTTAACACTAATGCTAGCTATAAAACTGACCCTAACCGAAACCTAAACCTAGCACTAGACCTAGTCATAACAATAAACATAACCCTTTTAGAATACCATAGAATTAAAACTAGCTCTAAACCTAACAAAAAACCTTAGCCCTAATCCTAGGCCTAAATTAAGCCCAAAGTGTAAACCTAACCCTAACCTAACCTAATCGCTTACCCTAAGCCTAACCCTCGCGTTAAACCTAAACCTTGCCTTAGGCCTAACCGTAGATAAAACAAAAAACCGAACGGTAAAAATAACCCTAGCCCTATCCCTAAACGTAATCCTAATCCTAGCCCTAATCATAATGTTAAAACTAGCACTAATACTATCTCTAAAATTAGCCATTACTCTAAACTGAAACTTAACACTAATGATAACCCTAGCTCTAATTCTAATTTTAATACTAATCTTAGATGTAACCTTAAACCTAACCCTTATTGTATCCTTAACCCTAGATAAAAACCTAAACCTTACTCTAACACTAACCCTAAACCTAAAACTACCCCTAACCCTAACCTGACATCTAACCCTATCCATTACCCTAACTTTAATGATAATCTTAGCCCTAACCCTAAAACTAACCCTAAACCTGAAACCACTCTTAAACCTAACCTACATTTAACCCTATCCATTAACCTAACTCTACAGATAACCTTAGCACTAACTCTATCACTAACCCTAAACTTAACCATAAATCTAACCCTAGACATAATCCTAATTCTAACTCTCACCTAGCACTTACCCTAGCTCGAAACCTAACCTGTACCCAAAACCTAAACCAAACCCTAACCTTAGCCCTAGCACTAACCATAATCCTAACTCTACGCCTAATCTTATCAAAAACCTTAGCCCTAACCCTAGCTCTAATGCTATTCATTACTCTAACAACAACCCTTACTCAAATACTAACCCTAGGCCTTACCCTAACCCTATCACTAACCCTAACCCTACCATTACCCTAATTTAACCTGAATCCTAAACCTAAACCTATCCATACACCTAACCCTAATTCTAACCTTAATGCTAATTTGAGCCCTAAACCTAATAAGTGACCTAACACTAACCTGAAACCTGACCCTGATCCAAAAAATACACCTTACCATTAACCTGGCCCTTACCCTAAACCTAACATTAGACCTAGCCATGAACCTAACCCTATAACTATCCCTAGCTGTAACCCTAAACCTAACATTATCCCTATCACTAACACTTGCTCTAATACTAACAAAAACCCTAGCCCTCATTCTAACCCCAAATCTAGCCTTAATCCTAACACAAACCTAACCCTAGGCCTAAACCTAATTCTAATCATTGCCCTAGCACTAAACATTGCTATAACCCCATCGCTTCCCCTAAACCTAACCCTAAACCTAATTCTAAACATAGCCATAACCATAGGCCTAACACTAAAACCTAACCTAGACATATCCCTAGCCCTAATTTAGCCCTAAACTAAACTCTAACCCCAGCCTTAAGACTAACTCTAACTATCGCCCTAGCTCTATTCCTAGTTCTATCCTTATTGCTTACCATAACCCAAACACTAGACCTAACATTAGCCCTTACCCTAGCCATAGCCCTAACCCTAGAATTAACCATAACTCTAAATGTATCCCAAAACCTAAACTCACCCTATCACTAGGAAAACATTAAACGTAAAACTACAATTAACTTTAGCCTTAGCCCTAAAACATAAAGAGCTATAGCACTAACTCTAACCCTTAATCTAAACCAAACGCTTACCCTACATCTAGCCCTAAGCCTACCCCTAATTTGTGTCCTATCCCTACCTTAAAACTAACCCTGACCCTGACTCTGAACCTAACAGTAACCCTAGCTCAAAATATCACCCTGAACTTAACCTAATCATACAACTAGACTTAGCCCTAACAGTAACCCTAAAATTAACCCTAATTATAATCCTAGTTCTTACATTAGCTGTAACCCTAACACTTACCCTAATATATCCCAAAATCTAGCCTTAATGCGAGCTCAAACCCTAGTTTAACCCTAACTCTATACCTAAACCAAGTCCCAACCCTTAACCTAAACCTAACCCTAACTTTAATCCTTGCAATAACCCTGAACCTAACACTAACCCTAACACTAACACTAACAATAACCCTAGTCCTAACCCTAGTTCTAACCCTATCCATTACCCGAACCCTAACCCTAACCCTAATGCTAACCCTCAGCCTAACCCTTACACATTCGCTAACCCTAACCTATCCGTTTCCCTAAACGTAATCCTAACCCTAAACCTAACCAAACACTAAACCTAGATGTAATACTAACCCTAAAACTAGCCCTAAATGTAACCCTAGTTCTTACATTAGCCATAGCTGTAAAGCTAATACAAAACCTAGCCTAGACCTAATTCAAGCTCTAAACCTAGATTTAACCCTAACCATAAACCTAACCCTAGCCCTAACCCTAATCCTAACCATATCCCTAACACTAGCATTAATCTTATTCCTTACCCTTAGCCAAACTCTAACCCTAAAGCTACTCTAGTCCTAAACCTAATTCTTAGCCTAACCCCAAAGCTGACTCTATTACTAGTCCCAAACATAACCCTGAATCTAGCTGTATCACTATACCAAACTCTAACCCTAACCCTGACCCTTATTCTGACCCTAACACTAATCATAGGTCTAAACCCTAACCCTAAACTGACCCCTAATATTGGCACTACCTATGACCCTATACCCAAATTTAACCCTAATGCTAGACCTAGACCTACACAGAATATTTCATCTAGTGATAAATCTAGGCCTAGCCCTAAACAAAAACTTCGTCCTAGCCCTAATAATAACCCTTAACCTAACCCAAACACTAACCCTACCCTTAAACCAAACCCTAGTCCTAATGTTGGCCCTAAAAATAAACCAAACCCTAACCTGAACACTGACCCTTACCCTAACAGAAACCCAAGCTCTAAAACTTATCCTAACAAAAAACATAATCCTAAAACTAGCCCTAGGCATATCACTAACCACAAAACTAGCCATCACCATAGGCCAAAATGTACCTCTAACTTTATCCATTACCCCAACCCTAAACTTAACCTTAATGCTAAACCTAGCCCACAACCTCACACTGACTCTAACCCTAAACCTTGTCCTAGTCCAAAAAATAGCTCAATCCCTATCCCTTAAACATAACCTAGCACTAACACTAACCCATGGCCTAAACTTAAACCTAATCTTAAGCCTAGCCCTAAAACTAACCTTAACCCTATCCCTAACTCTAGCTTAAACCTACATATTACCCTAACTCTAACCCTAAAATTAATGATAACCCTAGCTCTAACCATACCTCTAAACCCACCCATTATTCTAACCCTAACCCTAATCCTGAGAATAACCCTAGTCCTTACCCTAAATCTACACTAACCCTGACCCAAGAAATAACCATAAATCTAACCCTTGCCATCAAGCTAACCCTTGCTCAAACCCTAAACATTACTCTAAACCTAACCCTAAACCTATCTCTAAACCTAACTTTAAGCTGAAACCTAACCTTAACCCTATCTTCAAAATGACATCAAACACTATCCAATACCCTAAACCTAATGAAAACCCTAGCCCTAAACTTAAGACTAACCTTGACCATAACCGTAACTATAACCTAGACATAATCATAAACCTAACCCTTTCCCTAGTGCTAATCCTAGCTAAAACTCTAAACCATATCCTAAACCCAATCCTAAACCTAACTCTATGACTAATCTTAACTCTAGCCCTAATAATAACCATAACCCTAGCCCAAACCCTATTCATTACCTTAAGCACAACCATAACCCCAACTGTAACCCTAGGCCTAACCCTCATTTTTTTGCTAACTCTAACCCTATCAATTACCCTACCCCTAACATGAACCATAAATCTAAACCTATCATTCTAGCCAAACCCTAATGCTAATTCAATCTGTAAACCTAAACCCTAACCTTAACCAAACTTGAAATCTAATTCTAATCCTAATAATACCCCTAGTACTAAACATGACGCTTACCCGAAACCGAACTCTTACACTAGACCTAGCCATAAATCTAACCCTCAAT
Organism: Ictidomys tridecemlineatus; assembly: GCF_052094955.1. NCBI lineage: Eukaryota > Metazoa > Chordata > Mammalia > Rodentia > Sciuridae > Ictidomys > Ictidomys tridecemlineatus. Next base: position 119,431,793 of record NC_135480.1, on the reverse strand, counting down.
CTATCCCTAACGTAAGCCTAGACCTGATACTAGCCATAGCATTAAACCTTTCCATAACTTAAAAAAGAACAAAAAAAAAAACTTAGCCCTCATCCTAGCTCTAAACCTAGCCTTATTACTAAACAAAATCATAACCCTAGCCCAAACAGAAATTATAACCTTAAACCTAACCCTAAAACTAGCTGTGACCTCATCCCTTCCCCTAAACCTAACCCTATCCCTAAACCTAAACCTAAGCCTAAAACTAGGCCTAATCCTAACACAAATGCTAGACCTAATCCTAGCCCTAATTTAGCCCTAAAACTAACCTAACACTAGCCCTAACACTATCTCTAACTCAGCCAAGTCCTATGTTTAGATCTAAGCCTATCCCTTACCATAATCCTATCACTTGCCTTTCCATTACCCCTAAACCTAGCTCTAGCCCTAAACCTATATTTAACCCTAACTCTAAAAATAACCCTAACCCAAAGCTAAATCTCTCACTAACACAAGCCGTAACACTAATGCTAATCCTAAAACTAGCCCTAACCTAGCCCTAGCCCTACAAACAAACCGAGCCATAGCCCTAACCCTAAACTTTAACATAAACCAAACCCTAAGCCTACACCTACGCCGTAAACCTAACTCTAAATCGAGTCCTATCCCTAACCCTAAAACAAACTCTGACTATGACTCTGACCCTAAAACTAATCCTAGCTCTAAATATCACTCAAAAACTAAACCTAACCCTAACCCCAGAACTAGCTATAATCATAACCCTAAAACTAGTTCTAATCATAACCCTAGTTTTTACATTAGGTTTAGCCCTAAACCTAGCCCTAACCTAACCCAAAACCTATCACTAACTGGAACCCTAACATTACCTATAACACCAATCATAACCCTAATTCTAGCTTTAACTCTTACCCTAAACCTAATCCTAACCCTAACACTTGCCATAAACCCAAACCTAACCCTAGCCTTAATCCTAACCATAAACCTAGCCCTAACCCCAGCTATAACCCTATCCATTACCGTAATCCTCATCCTAACCCAAATGCTAACCCTAGGAAAACTCTAAACCTATTCCTAACCCTAAACCTATACATTAACCTGAAACTAACCCTAACCCTAAGCCTAACCATATCCATAAACATAATCCTAATATTAATAATCTTAACCCTAAAACTATCTCTAACCATAACCATAGACCTGACTTTAGCCCTAGCCCTAAAAAAGTCCTAACCCTAAAACAAACACTAGCCTTAATCCTAGCCCTAATCTCAGCCTTAATCCTAAACCTAACCCTAACCATAGACCTAACCCTAATTTTAATCCTCACCCTAGTTCTAAGACTAGCTATAACATCATATGTAATCATAACAATAACCATAATCCTAGCCATAAACTTAGGCTCAGCCTTAATATTAACTCTAGCTCTAATCCTAGTCCTAATTAAGCCTTAATTCTAACCCAAATCTAACCCTAACACTAAGACTAACTCTAATTCTTGCTCTAGCTCTATCCCCATTCAAACCCTATGCCTTATGATAAATCAAACCCTAGACCTAATCCCAACCCTAAACTTTACTGTAGCCCTAAACCTAGATCTAACCCTAACTCTAAATCTAACCCAAACCTAAGCCTAAACCACACCACAACACTAGCTCTAACCCTAATGCTAATTTGAAAACTAGCCCTAACCCTAGGCCTAGCCCTCAAGCAAAACTGAGCCATAGCACTGACACTAATTCTTAACCTAAACCATACACTAACACTTCACCTAGCCCTAAGCCTAGCACTAATTTGAGTCCAAACCCTAACCCTAGAACTAATACTTACCCTGACTCTTACTTAACACAAACCCTAGCTCTACACATCACTCTATCTCTAAACCTAATCCTAACACTAGACCTCACCCTCAACCTAACTCTAAAACTAGCCCTAATCATAATGCTAGTTTTTAATTAACCATAGCCCTTTACCTAACAAAAAACTTAGCCCTAATCCAATGCCTAACCCTGGCCTTAATCCTAATCTTATTCCTAGTCTTAATCCTAGCTCTAACCCTATTTCTTACACTTAGTCACGGCCTCACCCTATTGCTACCCTAGTCCTAACCCTAATTCTATGACTATACCAAACCCTAACTCTATTACTAGTCCTCACCCTAGCCCTCATTCTAGCTCTAAACTTAACCAAAACGCTGACACTTATTCTGACCCTAACACTAAACCTAGGTTTAAACCTGACCCTAAACATTATCAGAAACCAAACACTAGCCCTACCAGTAACCCTAACCCTAAACCTAAAATTAACACTAGCCCTAGACCTAAACCTAATACTAAATATAGCCATAATCCTAGCCTTAGCCCTAACAATAACCTTTAACCTAAACCAAACACTAACTCTAGCCCTAGACATTATGTTAGTCCTCATTCTGGACCTTACTCTAAAACAAATCCTAACCTGAACCCTGACATTACCCCAACAAAAACCCTAACTGTAAACTTTATTCTAACCCAAAACTAACCCTAACGCTAAAAGAAATCTAAGTCTAGCCATATCCATAACTCTAGCTCTTACATTACCCATATACCTAACACTAGTTCTAAACCTAACACAAAACCTAGAACAAATTACAGCCCTAAACTGAACCCTAAGCATAACCCTAAACCTAAACCTAGTCCTAACCCTAACCCTAACCCTCATTCTAGCCATAACCCTAGCTCATATGCTAAAACTTACTATAAACATAACCCTAACTCAAAACCTAAACCTCACCCTAACTCTAGCCCTAATCCTAACTGTAACCATAGCCCAAACCCAAGCTCTAACTGTATCCATTACACTAACCATAACCCTAAAACTAATGCTAACCCTAGACTGAACCTAACCTTAACTCTACCCAGGCCAGAATGTAACCCTAACCCTCGCCATAGTCCTAAACCTAGCTGAATCCCTGACCCTTACACTTAACCTAAAACTAACACTAACGCAACCCTAATCCGAACCCTAATCCTCACCTTAACCTTAGCCCTAACCCCAGCTCGAACCCTACCTATTACTCTAAACCAAAACTTAAGCCTAATGGTAACACTAGACCTAAAGCTAAACCTACCCTAACCCTAAAACTAAACCTAACCTTAGAACTAACAGTGAACCTAACCCTAACCCAAAATCTATGATAGCTCAAATCCTAACCCTAATCCTAAACCTAAACTTGTTGCTAACCTAAACTGAAACCTATCTTTAATCTGACATCTAAACCTATTACTCTAACCCTAATGATAACCCTAGCCCTAACCACAACACTATCCATGACCATATCCAGAGATCAAATCCTAAATTAACCTTAGCCATAGCAAAAAACTTAGCTCAAACCATAAACTATACCATAAACCAAATCTTAAGTGTAAGCCTTGTGCTAACCCTACCATAACCCTAACTATAGCCCCAATCCTAACCATAACCTTTGCCCTAATCCTAGATCTAACCTATAAATTACCCTATGGATTACCATAACCCTAATACTAACCATAGGCCTAACCCTAAACCTATCACAAACTTTAACCATATCCATTACCTTAAACCTAACCTAACCCTAAACCAAACACTATCCATTACCCTAACCCTAATTTAACCTTAATGCTAATTTTAGTCTTAACTCTAAACCTTAACCTAACCCAAACCCAAAGCCTGACCCTGACCCTAATAATACCCCAGCTCTTAATCTGAAACTTTTCCTAAATGTAACACTTTAATTTGACCTAGTCATAAACCTAACCCTAAAAATATCACCATCTATAAACCTAGACCTGACATTGGTCGTAGCTTTAATTTTTGCCCTAAACCTAACACAAACATAGCCCTAATCCTAGTGTTAAATCTAGCCTTAATCCTATACCTAACCATAATCCTAGCCCTAACCCTTAAGCTAATCATAAAGCTATCCCTAACCCTAACCATAGCACTAAAACAAAACTGAGCAACAGGCCTAACACTAACCTTAACTTAAACCAAACCCTAGCTCTACACCTAGATCTAAACCTAGCTCTAATTCAAGTCATAATCATAACCTTAAAACTAACCTTAAAATTAACCCTTACCTTAATGATATTTCAAAACTAACCATAGCTATAAGTATCAACCTAATCTTAAACCTAACCCTAACACTTGACCTACCACTACATCTAACCCTAATTGTAACTCTAGTTCTTATATTAGTCGTTGCCTTAACCCTAGCCTTACCTCACAAAAAAACTAACCCTAATCTGAGCCCTAAACCTAGCTTTAACCCTAACCATAAACCTAACCCTAGCCCTAACCCTATGCCTTACCCAGAGCAAAACCTTAAACCAAATGGTAAACCTAGACCTATCCCTAATCCTTAGGCTAACCAAATAGTATCCCTATTAATCGTCCTAACGCTAGATCTCATTCTAGCTCTAATGCTATCTCAAACCCTAACCCTAACCCTGAACCTTATTCTGAGCAAAGCATAAACCCTAGGTCTAATCCTGACTGTAACCTTATACCAAACCCTAACGATAGCCCTACTTATAATCTTATACCCCTAACCCTAACAGTAGCTCTAGACCTGAACCTAGTCTTAAATCTACCTTGAATTCTAGCTCTAGAACTAAACAAAAATCTAGCCCTAGCCCTAAGAAAAACCTTTACCTAACCCAAACACTAATTCTATCCCTAGACCTTTACCTAGTTCTAATTCTGGCTTTATCCCTAACTTTAACTCTAATCCAAACACTGACCCTGCCTTTAAAACTAAACCTACCTCTAAACCTTAAACTAAGCAAAACCTAAACCTAATTCTAGACACAGCCATAATTCTAACCCTAAAACTAGCCTTAATCATAACCCTAAATCTTACATTACTCATAGCTCTAATTCTAGACCTAAACCTAACACTAAACACAGAGCTAATTTTAGGCCTAAACCTAGCCTAAGCATAAACCTAACTGTAACACTAGCCCTATACCTAACCATAACATTCACCTTAGTCCTAAGATAGCTCAAAGCCTAATATTTACCCTAAACATAAACCTAGACCTATCCCTAACTCTCACCCTAATTGTAGCCCAAATCCTAAATTTAACATAGCCCTAAACCTAACTCTAAACCTACCCATTACTGTAAACCTAAACTTATTGATAATCTTGGCCCATAACCTAATGTTAATCCTAACCCTAACTGGAAAACTAACCATCGAAATAACCTTAAAATTAACACTCAGCATAGCCCTAAATCTAGATCAAAACATGAACCTAACCATAAATCTAAACATAACCATAGCTCTAACCCTAAACTATCACTAATTCTAACTCTGATACAAAATTTTAACCTAACCCAACCCTATCCATTAAATTAACTGTTACCCTAACATTAATGATAACCCTAGCCCTAACTCTAACCCTAACTTAAACCTACCATAATTCTATCCCTAGACCTAACCCTAAAACTAGTTCTAACCCTAGCTCAAAACCTAAACTTTATACTACACATAAACCTAAAACTAACCCTAACACTAGTTCTAACACTAACTCTAACCCTAACTCAAGGCATATTACTTACCATAACTCTAGTTCGAACCTAAGCTCTAATCCTTTCATTTAGCCTTACCATAACTCTTACCCTAATGCTAAGCCTAAGCCTAACACTAGCCCTATCATGAACGCTAACTGTATCAATTACCCTAAACCAAACCTGAACCTTAAAAAACACTAACTATCCCTCTAAGCCTAACAGTAATGATAATTTGAATCATAATCCTAAATTCTTACTAAGGCAAATCCTAATCATAATAATTCCCTGAGCTCTAAATCTGCTCCTTACCCTAAACCTAACCCTTACACTAGATGTAGCTATAAGCCTAACCCAAAAACTAACTTCAACCATAACCCTGGACCTGATATTAGCCCTGGCACTAATCTTAGCCCTGAATCTATAATAAACACTAGCATCATCCTTGCCCTAATCCTAGCCTTAATCATAACCCTAAACCCAACCCAAAACCTAACTCTAACTCTAACCCTCACCCTATGTCTAAACCTAGTTATAATGCCATTCTTTATCCTAAACTTAAACCTAACCCTATCCCTATTGCTAGGCCTAAGATGAGCACTAACCCTAGCCCTCTCACTAGCCCTAATTTAAACATATCCCAAACCCTAAATCTAATTTTAGCCCTATCACTAACTCTACCTCTCAAAATAGCTCTATTCCTAGTTCTAACCTTATCCTTTTACCATAACTCTAACCCTGGCCCTAACCCTTGCCCTATCCTTAATCCTAGCCTAATCCTAGATCTAAACCTAAGTATAAATGTAACCCTAACCCTAAGTCTAAGACTAACACTAACACTAGCCCTAACCCTAATACTAATTGTAAAACTAGCCCTAAACCTAACCCTAGGACTAAAACAAAACTGAGCAATAGACCTAACCATAATGCTTAACTTAAAAGAAATAATAAACTACTACCAAAACTAATCCAAGCCCTAATCGAGTCCTAACCCTAACCTTAAAACTAACCCTGACCTGACTCATATCCTAACACTAATTGTAGCTTTAAACATGATGCTAATCTTAAACCGAAACCTAAAAGTAAACCTAGCCCTAATTTGAGTCTTAACTCGAACCCTAAAACTAACTCTGAACCTGACTCCTATCCTAAAAATAACTCTAGCTCTAAATAACACCCTAACCTTAAATCTAACACTAACATTAGAACTACTCCTAATCCTAACCCTAAAGATAATCCTAATTGTAACCATGGTTCTTATATCACGGGTTGCCTTAACCCTAGCCCTAACACTAACAAAAATTAGACCTAATCCGAGCCCTACACCTAGCTTTAGCCCTAAACCTAACCCTTATCCTACCCCTAACACTACCTCTAACCCTATCGCTAAACCTAAGCAAAACCCTAACCCTAATGGTAACTCTAGACCTTTCCCTAAGTATCAGCCTAAGTAAAACTCTCACCATGAGGCTGAGAATGTGGTTCAAGTGGTTGCTTGCTTGCCTGGCATGTGTACGGCCTGGGTTCGATCTAACTTTATGCCTAAACCAAACACAGAACTTAGAGCAAATTCTAGGCCTAAATATAGGCCTTATCATAAATTCAACCCTAACCTTAGTTCTCACTCTAATCCTCAACCTAACCCTAGCCTTAGTCTTAAACCTCACTCAAAGCCTAACCCTTACCATAAATATAAACTTAGACCTTTACCTTACTGTAAACCCTAACCCTTACCCTAATACTAAACTTAATCCTATCCCTAAACCTAGCTCTAAACCTACACTTTACCTAACCCTACAATTAACTGTATTGATAATCCTAGCCTTAACCATAACATTAACCCTAACCCTAAGCAGAAAACTAACAATAGACCTAATTCTAAAACTAACACTCACCATAGCCCTAAACCTAGCTCAAATCCTAACTCGTAACATAAACCTAAACATAACCATAGCCTTAACATTAACCCAAAAACTATATCTAACCATAAACCTAAACCTAAACCTACATCTAACCATATCCATTACCCTAACCCTTATCCTAATCCTAAAACTTAACCCTAGCCTGAAGCTTAAACCTAACCCTAAACCTATCATAATCCTGTCCCTAAACTTAAGGCTGAACCTAATCTTTGACCTAACCCTAGCACTAACACTAGCTGAAACCCTACTCCTTAACCTAAACATAACACTAGCCCAAACCCTAATCCCAGTCCTAGCCCTATTGCTGACCCTAATCATAGCCCAAACTCTAGCTCTAACTCTATCCATTACCCTAAATGTAACCCTAAATCTAATACTAAACCTAGCCCTAATCCTAACCATAACCCTAAACCTAACTCTATCCCTAGCCATTATTTCAACCTGAAGACTCAACCTAACCCTAATGCTTACTCAATCCCTGGATCTTACCCTTAACCTAACCATAAAAAAATTATAAGCCTAACTAACTCTAACCCTAAACCTAGCCCTAATCCTACACTTAAAACTAGACTTAACCTTAGCTCTAATTCCACCAATTACCCTATCCCGTCATGATAACCTTAGCCCTAAACCTAAACCTACTCTAAGCCTAACTGTAATCCTAACCCTAGACCTAATATAAATTTAACACTTGCCATAGTCCTAACCCTAGCTCAAACTCAAACAATTATGTTGAACATAATGCTAACCCTAATCCTAAACCTAACCCTAACCCTAAAACTAACCCGATATCTAAACACGTCCATTACTTTAAACCTAATGATAACCCTAATCCTAACCCTAGAACTAATCCTAAACCAAACCCTATCCTTAGCACTAACCCTAGCTCAAACCCTAACCCATACCCTAACCCTAACCCTAACCCTAAATCTAGCCCTAAAAGTAAACATAACTCTAGCCCTAACCCTAGATCTAAACTTATCCATTACCTTAATGATAATCAGAAACCTAATTCTAACCCTAGGCCTAACCCTAACCATATCCATTTTCCTAAACCTAACCTGATCCATAAACCTAACATGAAGCCGATACTTAACCTTATTCATTACCCTAATGCTAATTCAAACCTAATGCTAATTTAAGCCACAACCCTAAACTTCAACCTAACCAAAACTCAAAACCTGAATCTGACTATTACAATACGCCTCAACTTGGACCTCACCCTAAACCTAACTCTGACACTAGACTTAGCCATGAATCTTACCAGAAAACTATCCCTAACTATAACCCTAGACCTGATATTGGCCCTAGCTCTAATACTTGCCATTACCCTAACACAAATGCTAGCCCTCATCCTAGTTCTATACCTAGCCTTGAACCTAACCCGAAATCTAACTCTAGCTCTTTCCCTAATTTTATCCCTTTCCCTAGTTCTGAACCTTGCTATATCCCCATCCCTTCCCCCAAATATAAACCTAACTCTCACTCTAATCTTAACCATTACACTAATCCTAGACCTGATACTAGCCCTATTTAGCCCTAACCCTATCACTAGCACTAAGACTAACTCTAACTTTTGCCCTAGCCCTATTCCTAGATCTAACCCTGTCCCTTACCATAACCCTAACAATTGCCCTAACCTTTGCCGTAACACTAGCCCTAGCCCTGACACTAAAACTAAACATAATTCTAAGTACAACCCTAACCCTAAGCCTAAAACTTACACTAACACTAGCCCTAACAATAACACTAAAACTAAATCTAGTCCTAATCTACTACAAGTCCTAAAACAAAATAAAGCCATATCCCTAAAACTAACCCTTAACCTAAAACAAAACCTAATCATACACCTAGCCATAACCCTATCCCTAATTCCAGTTCTAACCTAACCCTAAAACTTACCTTGAGCCTGACTCTGACCTTACACTAACCCTAGCTCTAACATAAAACTAGAAGTATACCTAAACCCTAAAACTACAACTAGCCCTAACCATAACCCTAAAAGTAGCCCTAATAATAACTCTAGTTCTTACATTAGCCATAGCCATAACCTAAAACAAAACCTAACCCTAAAATGATCCCTTCACCTCATTTTAACCCTAATCCTAAACCTAACCATTATCCTAAACTTAACCCTAGCCCTAAAACTGGCCCTAACCCTAAACCTAAACCTAGAATGAATCCTAACCATAATAATATCCCTAACACTAGCTCTAAACCTATGCATTACCCTAAACATAACCCTAACCTGAATGCTAACCCTAGCCCTAAACTTAACCCTTATACTAAACCAAGATGAGACACTAACCCTAACCATCGCCCTAGCCCTAACCATAGCTCAAACCCTAACACTTACCCTAAACCTAACCCTAGGCCTAACCATAACCTTAATTCTTATCCCAACCATAACCCTAGCCCTAAACCTATCTATTACCCTAAACATAAGCCTTACCAAAACATAGCTCTAAACATAGCTCTAACCCCACCCATTACCCTAACCCTAACTATAAACATCATGATAACACTAGCCCTAACCCTAAATCTACTCTAACCCTAACTGTAAACTTAACCCTAGACCTAACCCTAAACCTACACTAACCCTAACTGTAATCCTAACCCTAGACTTAACCATAAATGTAACCCTTGTCATAGTCCTAATTCTAGCTCAAACCCTAACAGTTATGCTAAATCTAACACTAACCCTAGTCCTAAATCTAAATCTAACCCTATCCAACTAGGTCTAACCCTAAACCTATAGCTAATACTAACCTTTTTCTTACCTAAACCTAACTTGAACACTACACCTAACACTATCAATTACTCGAACCCTAACCCTAACCCTAAACCTAATGCTAATTCGAACCCTAAAACTAAACCAAAACCTAACTGAAACTCTAAGGATGACACTGACTCTGATAACACACCTAGCTCTAAAACTGACCATTATCCTAAGCATAAGCCTTAAACTAGACCTAGCCATAAAACTAACATTTACAGTATCCCTATCTATAACCCTAGACCTGAAATTAGCACTTTACCTAATTCTTGCTTTATACCTAACACAAACCAAAGCCCTCATTCTAGTCCTAAAACTAGCCTTAATCCTAATCCAAACACTAACCCTAGCCAAAACCCTAATTTCAACCCTCACCCTAGTTCTGTACCTAGGTATAAAAACATCCTTTCCCCTAACCCTAAGGCTAACACTATCACTAACACTAACCCTAGCCCTAACCCTAGGCGTAATCCTAGCTAACCATAGCTCTAATCCTAGCCCTAATTAATTGCTAAGTGTAACCCTAACTCTAACCCTAGCACAAAGACTAATCGTATCTCTATCCTTAGACCTATATCTAGTACCAACTTTATTTATTTTTTAACCCCAACACTAGCCCTAAACTTAGTCCTAACCCTAGCCACAGTCTTTAACCCTAAATCTGAACCTAACCCTCACCATAAAACTAGCCCTAACCCTAATTCTAATTTGAAAACTAGCCCTAAGCTTAGCCATAACCCAGAAACAAAACTGAGCTATAGCCCTAATCCTAACCCTTAACTTAAACCAAATCCTAATGCTACACCTAGTCCTAACCCTATCCATACAACTAATACTGACCCTGACTCTGACCCTAAAACTAACCCTACCTCTAAATATCACCCTAACCCTAAACCTAATCCAAACACTAGACATAGCCCTAATCCTAACCTAGATATAAAGCTGAATCCGAATCTAACCCTAAACCAAAGCCTAAGCCTAACACTAACACTAGTCCTAACCCTAATCCTATCTTTATGACTAGCCCAAACCCTAAACCTACATCTAAAAGAAAACTGAGCAACAGCCCTAACCCTAAACCTTAACTTAAACCAAACCCTAACACCACACCTATAAATAACCTTAGCCCTAATTCGAGTCCTAACCCTAACCTGGCCCTGACTCATATCCTAACACTGACCCTAGCTCTAAAGTCCAGGATGAACTTAAACCAAATACTAACAGTAACCCTAGCCCGATTTCAAGTTATAACCCTAACCTTAAAGCTAACCCTGACCCTGACTTATATCTTAACAGTCACCCTAGCTCTAAACACAGCCCTCACCTTAAACGGAACACAAACAGTAACCCTGTAACTTATTTGAGTCCTAACCCTAACCCTAAAACTAACCCTGATGAAGACTCATATCCTAAAAATAACTCTAGCTCTAAATATTACCCTAACTTTAAAACTAAACCTAACAGTAAATCTACCCTTAACCCTAACCCTAAAACAAAACCTAATTGTAACCCTGGCTCTTCCATTAGCCAATGCCCAAATCTAGCCTTAACCCTAACACAAAAACAAGCCCTAATCCGAGCTCTGAAACTATATTTAACCCTAACCCTAACCCTAATTCTAGCAATAACCTAAGTTCTAAGGCTATCCCTTAACCTAAGAACAACCCTAACCCTAATGGTAACCCTAGACCTAACTCTAATCCTTAGGCTAATTAAAACCCTAACCCTATTAATAGTCCTGATCCTAGCCCTCATTATAGCTCTAACCCTATTTCAAACCCTAACACTCACCCTGAACCTTATTCTGACCATAACACTAAACCTAAATCTAAAACTGACCCTAACTCTAGACGAAACACTAACACTAGCCGTAGACCTAAACCTAATCCTAAGTCTAGACTTAACTCTAGCCTTAGATATAAACGTCAACCTAGTCCTAGCTCTAACAATAAACCTTAACCTAACTCAAACACTAACCCTAACACTAGACCTAAATATAGCCCTATTTCTGGGTGTAATTCTAACACTAACTCTAACCCAAACACTGACGTTGCCTTTAGAGTAAACCTAACTCTAAATATGACCCTAACTGAATATCTATACCTAACACTAAACCTAGCCATAACCCTAACCCTACAATTAGCACTCAACATAACCTTTGCTCTTACATTACCAATAGCCCTAACCCTAGTCCTAAACTTAATAAAAAACCTAGAGCTAATCCTAGGCCTAAATCAAGCCTTAAGCATAACCCTAACCCTAACCTAACATTTGCTTTAGTCCTAATCCTAGCTCAAAGCCTAAACATTACTCTAAACATAAACCTACACCTATCCCTAAATCTAACCATAATGCTAGCCCTAATCCTAACATTAACCCTAGCCCTAAACCTAGCTCTAAACTTACCCATTACTCTAAAACTAAATATAACTTTATTGATAAACCTAGGCTTAATGCTAAACCTAAACCTAACTGGAAAAATAAACGTAGACCTAATCTTAAAACTCATATTTGCCATAGACCTAACCTTAGCTCAAACCCTAATGCTTACTATAAACCTAAACATAACCATAGCCCTAACTCTAAGCCTAAACCCCAATCTTACATTAAACATAGCCCTAAATCTACATCTCATCATATACATTACCCTAACCCTAAACCTATCTCTAATAATGTCACAGCCCTAATCTTAACCCTAAACCTATGAATAGTATAATCTTATCCCTAGAAGTAACCCTAAACCTAATCCTCACTTAAGTCCTAACCCTAGCTCAAAACCTAAACCTTATGCTAAACATAAACCTAAGCCTAACCCTAGTTTTAATCCTAACCCTAACCCTAATTCAAGACCTATTCCTAACCATAAACCTAGCCCTAAATTTAGCTCTAATCTTATCCATTATACTATTCAAAGCCCTTACTCTAAAGCAAATGCTAGGCCTAACCTTAACCCTATCACTAACCCAAACCCTATAATTTACCATAAACCTAATGTGAACTCTAAAAAAACACTATCATTACCCCAACCCACACACAACTGCTAATTCAAGCCCTAAATCTAAACTCTAACCTCAAACAACTCTAACACTGACCTTGACTCTAATAAATTTCCTAGCTCTAAAGCTGATTTTAACACTAAGCCTAACACTTACACTAGATCTAGCCATAACCCTAATCCTAAAACTATCCTCAACTTTAAGCTGAGACCTGGCATTAGTCATAAACCGAATGCTAGCCCTAAACCTAACACAAACCCAGCCCTTATCCTACCCCTAAACCTAGACTTAATCCTAACCCTAAACCTAACTTTAAGCCTAACCCCAAAACTAATTTTAGCCCCAATCTTAGCCCTAATTTAGTCCTATTCCTAAACCTATCCCTGAGACTAACTCTAAATCTCACCATATTTCCAACCCTATTTCTAACCCTATCCCTTATCCCTAATCCTAGCCCTAACTCTAGCCCTAACTCTAGCCCTATCATTAGCTCTAGCCCTAACCTAGATCTAAATTTAACTCTAAATCAAACCCTAACACTAACCCTAAATTTAAATATAACTTTAACACTAGCCCTAAAACAAAACTAAGACATAGCCCTTACCCTAAACCTTGACCTAAACCAAAACCTAACCTTAACCCTAACTTTAGCTCTAATTCCAGTTTTAAATTGAAAACTAAAACTAACACTGACCATGACTCTAACCATAATACTAACCCTAGTCTAAACATCACCCTACTCCTAACCCTAAACATAACACTAGACCTACAACTAACCATAACCCTAAATTTAACCCTAATTTGTAACCTGGTACTCACATTAATCTTACTCATAACCCTAGAACTAACTTAAGCCCAAACCTAGTCCTAATCAAAGCCCTAACTCAAATTTTAACCATAAACCTAATTTTAAACCTAGCCCTAATGAAAACCATAACCCTAGCCCTAAACCTAGCTCTAACCCTATCCATTGCTGTAACCATTACCCTAGGCCTAAAACTAATCCTATCCCTGATCCTATAACTATGCCTTATTCTAATAAAATGTAAACCCTAAACCTCTCCCTATCATTACACTAACACTAACCATAATGCTAATTCAAGCTCTAACTTTAAAACTTAACCTATCTCAAACTTCTAACCCAGATCTTGACCTTAATAATACCCAAGCTCTAAACCTGACCCTAACCCTAAACCTAACCCTTATATTACATGTAGCCATAAACTGAACCCTAAAACTATCTTTAACCATAACCCTAGATCCGATATTAGCTCTAGCCCTAGTCCTAGCCCTAACACCAAAATAAAACATTGCCCTCATCCTAGCCTCAAACCTAGCCTTAATTAAAACCCTAACCCTAACCATAGCCTTAACCCTAATTCTAACACTCACCCTATCTTAAAACTTACCTATAACACCATTCCTAACCCTAAACTTAACCCTAACCCTAAAACTAATCTTAGCCCTAAGGTCAACAATAACCATAGCCCTAATTCTAGCTCTAATTTAAACCTATCCCTAACCCTTAACCTAACCCTAGCCCTGAGACTAACTCTATCACACTAGACCTATCCCTACTTTTAACCCTATTCATTATCATAATCCTAACCCTAGCCCTAAACCTAGTCATAGCGATTGCCTAATTCTTATTTCTACTAGTAACCCAAGATCTAACACTAATTCTATATCTAACCCTAACCCTAATCCTAAGACTAACATTAACACTAGCCCTAGCTGTAATGCTAATCATAAAAGTAGCCCTATTCCTAACACTTGAAGTAAAACAAAACCTAACAAGAGCCCTAACCCTAAACCTTAAATTAAATCAAACCTTAACACGACACACAGATCTAGCCCTAATTTGAGTCCTAATCTCAACCTTAATACTAACCCTAACTCCAACTCATATCCTATCACTCACCCTAGCTTGAAACACCACTCTAACCTTAAATTGAACCTTTATACTAACCCTAGCCTTAATTCAACTCCTAACCTTAATCATAAAACTAAATCTGACCTTGACTATTTTAACCTAACAATAACACTAGCTCTAAATTTTATCCTAACCTTAAACCTAATATTAACACTTGAGATTTAACCCCTAACCATAACCCTAAAACTAACCCTAAATCCCTAGTTCTTACATTAGCCATTGTTCTAACACTAGCCATAACCGTAACACAAATCCTAGCCCTAATTTGAGCCCTAAACCAAGCTTTAACCCTAACCTTAACCCTAACCCTACTCTAATCTTATCCCTTACCCTATGCCAAACACTAAACCTAATCCTAATCCTTAACCTAACCCAAACACGAACCCTATTAATAGTCCTAACCCTAGTCCTCATTCTAGCTCTAATCAAAACCCAAACCCTAACCGTAACCTTGACCCTTATTCTGACCCTAACACTAATCATAGGTCTATAACTGAACCTAACCCTAAACTGAACTCTAACACTAGCCCTACTGGTAACCTTATACCTAAATATAACCCCAACACTAGCCCTAGGCCTAAACCTAATCCTAATCTATACCTAACTCTAGCCCTATACCTAAAGAAAAACCTAGCCCTAGCCCTAATAATAACACTTAGCCTAAAGCCAAATACTAACCCTTCCTCTGGACCTAACCCTAGTTGTAATTCTGGGTTTCTCATTAACCATAACCCTAAAATGAACACTGAACCTGACACTAACACTAATCCTAGGTCTAAGCAACACCCTAATCCTAAACCTACCCTAAAAATTTACTTAGCTCTAACATTAACCCTAAAACTAGCCCTAATCATAACAAATTTCTTACATTTGCCATAGCCATAACCTATAGAAAACTTAGCCCTAACCCAAGCCTTACCTTAGCTTAACCCTAAAGCTAAACATAACTCTATCTTTAGCCCTTAATATAAACCTAAGCCAAACCCTAGACCTAACCATAAGCATAACACTAGGCCTATCACTAGCTCTTACCTTATCAATTACCCTAATGAAAACCCTAATGCTTCTGCTTAACGTAGGCTGAACCCTAATCCTATCTTTAACCCTTACCCTATCTATTACCCTACAACTAACCTGAACTCTAAACTTACAACTTTCGTTAACTTATCCCTAACTGTAATAATGACTTGAGCCTTAACCCTAAACCTTAATGTAATAAAAACCCTAACCCTATTTCTGACCCTAATAATACCCATAGGTCTAAACCTTTCCCTAACAAGAAACCTGTCCTTTACAATAGACCTAGCTATAAACCTAACCCTATAATTCTACCTAACTCTAGCCCTAGACCTAATATTAGCCCTAGCTCTAATCCTAATCCTAACAAAAAACTTAGATCACATCCTAGCAATAAACCTTGCCTTAATCATAAGCATAACCCTAACCTAACCCTAATTCTAATCCTCACCCTAGTCCTAAAAGTAGTTAAATCCCATCCCCTAACCTGAACCTAACCCTAACCCTAACACTAACACTAACCCTAGCCCTAAACTTAGGCCTAACCCTAACACTAACCATAGTCTAATTCCAGCCCTAGTTTAGCCCTATCCCTAATCTTAGCACTAAGACTAACTCAAACTGTCTCCCTAGCTGTTTACCTAGTTCTAACTCTATCCCTAACCTTCACCCTAAACCTAGCCCTAAACTTAGCCCTAAATTTTAGCCCTATCCTTAGCCCTATCTCAAAACCTATATCTAAACCTAATTCTAAATCTAACCCTAAACCTGTGCCTATACCTCACACTAACACTAGCCCAAATCCTAACATTAATCCTGAAACTAGCCCTAACTCTACCTCTAGCCCTAAAATAAAACCGAATCATAATCCTAACCCTAACACTTAACCTAAACCAAACACTAAACCTACTCCTAGCTGTAATCCTATCTCTAATTCTAGTTCTAATCCTAACCTGAAAAGTAATCCGGACCCTGACTGTGACCCTAACATTAAGCCTACCTCTAAATATCATTGTAACCATAAACTTAACCCTAACACTAGACGTAGCCCTTACACTGACCCTATCACTAGCTCTAATCATAATGCTACATTGTACATTAGCTGTAGCCTTAACTCTAGCCCTAACCTAACCCAAAACCTAGTCTTAATCTGAGACCTAAACTAAGTTATTTTAATATTTATTTTTTAGTTTTTGGTGTACAAAATATCTTTATTTTATTGGTATGTGGTGCTGAGCATCAAACCCAGGGCCCTCTGCATGCCAGGCGAGCATTCTCCTTCTTGAGCCACATACCCAGTCACTAAACCTAGCTTTAACCCTAAATGTAAATCTAACCCTAACCCAAACAAAAGCCCTAATCTTATACATACCCCTAATCTTAGGTATAACCCTATCCATTACCCTAATGATAACCCATTATGCTAACACAAGGCATAACCCTAACCCTAACCATTACACTAAACCACACCTAAACCCTAACCCTAATTAAAACAAAAGCCCAATTCCTATACATAATCCTTTCCCTAAATTTAGGTCTAACCCTGTCCATTACCCTAAAGATAACTGTTATACTAATGCTAAGCCTAAACCTAACCCTATCCATTACATTAAACCACACCTAAACCATAAACCTAACTCTTTCATTACCTTAAAAAGAAACCCTAACGATACTTCAAGCTCTAAACCTAAACCGTAATCTAATCCAAATCCTCACCTTGATCCTGAACCTAATAATAACCCTAGCTCTTAAATGAATCTTAGTATAAACCTAACTCCTACACTGGACAAAGCCATAACCTAACACTAAATCTATCCCTTACTGTAACCCTAGACCTGATATTAGCCCTAGCCCTAATACTAGTCCTACCCTTAACACAAACATTAGCTCACATCCTAGCCCTAAACCTAGCTTTAATCATAACCCTAAACCTAACCCTAGCCCTAACCCTAATACTAACCCTTGCCCTAGCCCTCAACCTAGCTATTAGCCAATACTTTATTCTATACGTAATCCTAACTCTAACCCTAAACCTAGGCCTAAACCTAACACTAACACTAGGCCTAATTTAGCCCTATCCCTAACCCTAAACATAACCCTAGGCCTAAGACTAACTCTAACTCTCATACTAGCCCTATCACTAGTTCTAACCCCATCCCTTATTATAATTCTGAAGCTAACCCAAATCTTAGTCATAACCCTTGCCCTATCCTTGTCCCTAGCTCTAACCAGAGACCAAAACCTAACTTTAAATCTAACTCTAACCTGAAGCCTAAGCCTAACCATCATAAATACATTTATATTTAGACTCCGTGTCTACAGATGTTGGCTTCAATTATTATTTAGAATATAGTTATTAGTTTCATAAAAGGCATACCATTTCTGGTGGCATATAAAGAATTGAGGGTCAGGGGTAGAATGCTATGTTAAGGGTCAAAGGAATGAGGGTATGTGATGATTCTAACTTAGCAACTTTGGAGGAGAATTCTAATGAATACACACGGGGGATTTATGGAAGAAGGTATAAATTCAAACTCCTTATCTGTATTCAAAAAATTACACTATGTATACATAATAAAAGTTAGGAGGCTGAAAGTGGGATAGAGGGAGAAAGAAAAAAGAAAAAAAATAACAGGGAAAGAAAGAAAGAGAGGTAGAAAAAATAAGAGCAAATAAAGAGGTGGTGAGGTGGGGCCTATGCAATTTTTCTATATTATAGCATTCTAGTGATTCAGTTTTTAAAGTCCAATTTCATGGAAAGTTCTTGGTTTCACATATGTTGAAGTTGTGAGGACAAGAGGGGGAAGGGTAGAAGAAAATGGATAAGAAGAGCAAGAAAAGAAAAGTAAGCAAGAAAAAAAGTCTCTCAGAACTCTGTTTTCTTTTCTTGCAGTAGCTTGAGTTTTATATTCCTTGCTTGTGTCTCTGTGCTCAGGGTGGTGGAGGTAGCCAGGGTGAGAAGGCTTGAGCTTCTACCTGGAACCTCCTTACTCTTAGTCTCTTAATTGGAAACCAGTGCCTGTACAGTTACTCTCCCACATTGATAGCTACATGCCCCTCCCCCAAAAAAAATCTTTGAGAAAAATCTTGAGTAATCACAGCTGAAGCTAGGTGAGGTGGAAACTGGGTACCTAATAAGCTGCAGAACCAAGCTGGTAGCCATGCCCACTGATAGATGGTGAGTATGGTTTTGCTAAATGGATTCCATTTATTACCCATGTATGGTGTTTGGTGAGGTGAGTGGTTCTGAAGTGATCTTGTGCTGAGTCCAGAGCTTGGTCTGGTGACCTGCAAGCAAAGCTTCTGTGTTCTGTGCTGCCTTCTCTCTGTGCAGAGAGTACCTGTGTGGCTGAGACTGCTGTCTGTGCAAAGAGAAACTGCACAGCCCAACCTTCCTTCTGCCACGAAAGCACTCATGTTGCCCAAGTTTTTTCAAATTTCTATGATATTGGGCAGGATTAACTTTTTATTTAGCCTTACTGTGCTCCACAAGTTTTCGCCTCGTCAGTTTAATGGTTCTGTGTCAGGAACAGTTTGTAATTTAAGGGTTCCCTTAATCATTACTTATTGATGTAAATGAAAATTGAGCTGGAACACAAACAGTGTTGGCAGGAGGTGTTTGAAACTTCACATAATCAGTACTCAGTGGACACTGTCTGGTTTCTTTCTTTTAAAGGCAGGCCAAAGATGAAGCATGCAAAAGAAACTGTATCCAAGAACTTTTAAGGAGAAAACAGAAAAACATGAGTGTACTGAAATAAATCTCCCAAGAGTTTTATCAGATTTCTTTGATACTACACAGTATTCATCTTTTAGCTTGCTCCATTAGGCTCCCCAAGGTTGGCACTTCTAGGATCAATGGTTCTCTAAACAGAAAAGGATTAGTGTTATGGTTAGGATTAGAGCTAGTGTTAGGGTTAGTTCAGTTTTGTTTATGTATCTTTGATACTGGGCAGGATTCATCTTTTACCTAGCCTCACAATGTTCCCTGGTTTGGGCATTCTTGGTTCAATGGTTTACTGTCAGGAACAGTTTGTATTTAAAGATTTCACGTTATTTTGGACTATTTTGTTGAAGAGAAATGGAGGACAAAATCAATCAGGGTTGGTGCTAGCTGCTTAAAACTGCACACAATCAATCAGTTCTATGTGGGCACTCTCTGGTTTATTCCTTGTGCATGTTGCCCTCAGCTGAAATATGCAAAGCAACTTTATCCCAGAGCCCTTTGGAGAAATCAAGAAAATATGCATGTACTAAAAAACTTCCCCCAATTATTTGCTCAGATTTTTTGATACTGTGCAGGATTTATCATTTAAATTGCCCCACTAGGCTCCCTTACTTTGGGACTTCTATGATCAAAGGTTCTATAAACAGCCTAGGGTGTGCTGTAGAGTTAGGATTAAAGATAGATCTAGTGTTAGGTTTACAGTAGTTTTGTTCAAATTTCTTTGATACTAGGCAGGATTTATCTTTTACCTATCCTTACTATTTTCCCCAGGTTTGGGCCTTCTAGGATTAAGCAGGCAAAAACAACACTATGCGTCAGCATTTTAGGAGACAACAAGAAATTATGAATGTACTAAACTACCTTCCCCAAACATTTGGTCAGATTTTTTTGATACTGGGTAGGATTCACCTGTTAGCTTGCCCCACTAGGCTCATCAACTTTGAGACTTCTATAATCAAAGTTACTCTAAAGAGGTTAGGTTAGAGTTAGGTCTAGTGTTAGGGTTAGAGTTTGTCTTGTTTAAATTTCTTTGATACTGGGCAGGATTCATTTTTACCTAGCCTTACTATGTTCCCCAGGTTTCATACTTCTCAATTAAATTTTTTGCTGACAAGAACAACTTGTATTCTACGCATTCAGTTAATTTTGACCTACATGGGTAAATAGATATGGAGGTGGAAATCAACGTTGATGCTAACTGCTTGAAACTTCACACACTCATTCAATTCTCTGTGAGCACTGCCTTGTTTTTTCCTTGTGAAACTAATAATAAGCTAAAGCATGCAATACAAATTTATCTGAGAACACTTTAGAAAAAAACAGGGATATGCATGTACCAAAATAGATCCCTCAATTATTTTCTGATTTCTTTGAAACTGTCCGTGATTTATCTGTAAGCTTGCCCCACTAGACTCGCCAATTTTGAAACTTCTATGATCAAAAGTTCTATAAACAGATTAGGTTTAGAGTTAGACTTAGTGTTAGGACTAGGTTTAGACCTGGTGTTAGGGTTAGAGCTAGTTTTTTTTTTTAATTTCTATGATACTGAGCAGGATTTATTTTTTTTTTCCTGTTATTACTATACCCCACATGTTTGGGCTCCTACGTAAAAGGGTTTTCTCTCAGGAACCGTTTTAATTTTCATGTTTCTCTTCTTTTTGCCCAATTTGAGTGAATGGAAATGAAGCTGGAAATCAAACAGGGTTTTTGCTAGCTGCTTGAAACTTTACACACTCAATCAGTTCTTCAGTTTGTTTAGTCAGAAATATCCCTAAGCTGAAGTAGAAAAAAAACAACTTTATCCCTGAGTGCTTTAAAAGCAAGCAAAATACACATGTACTGAAAGAGCTTCAAATTTTTTTGTTAGATTACTTTTATACTGTACAGGATTCATTTTTTACCAGCCTTAGTAGGCTTCCCAAGATTTGGCCTTCAAGGTTCAATAGTTCAGTATCAGGAACTGTTTGAAATTTTAGTTTTCATTACATTATGTCCTATAGGTGTGAATGGAAATAGAGCTAAAAATCAAACAGGGTTGGTGCTAGCTGCATGAAACCTTACACATCCAATCACTTCCCTGTGGGCATGCTCTGGTTTCTTCCTTGTGAAAGTACCTTAAGCTGAAGCATGAAAAATCAATTCATCCAAAAGCACTTTAGGAAAAAACAGGGGAAATAGTCATGTACTTAAACACCTTCTCCAATTATTGGTCAGAATTTTTGCTACTGTGTGGGATTCATCTGTTACCTTGCCCTACTAGGCACCATACGTTTTTGTCTTTTATGATAAAGCTCTATAAGCAGGAAAGGCTTATTTTTAGAGTTACTGTTAGGGCTAGGGTTAGAACTAATGTTCAGGTTAGAGTTAGTTTTGTTCAATTTTTTTGATACCAATCAGGATAAATCTTTTACCTAGCATTACTATGTTTCCCTTATTGGGCCTTCTCCATTCAATGTTTGCTGACAGGAACAGTTTGTGTTTTAAGGTTTCATTTCATCTTGACTTCAATGGGTTAGAGATAAGGTTAGGGTTAGGGTTAGGGCGATGGCTCGGTTTTGTTTTAGGGCTAGGGTAGAGTTAGGGATAAATTTTCAATTAGCATTAGGATTAGGGCTAGTGTTATTGTGAAGTTTAGGCTTGGGTTCGGGTTAGATTTAGAGTTAGGATTAGTTCCAGCATGAGGTTTACAGCTAGGGTTAGTGTTATGGTAAGGGCTAGGGTTAGAAGTAGGGAAATGGCTAACACAAGAGTTAGATTTAGATTTAGGACTAGGCTTTGGTTTTGGGTTTGAGTTTAAGGTAAAATACAGCTATAATTAGAGCTAGGGTTAGTTTTAAGTTTAGGCCTACGGGTAGGGCTAGGTTTACTATTACCATTGGGGTTAGGAGTAGCTTTAGGGAAATAGGTAGGGTTACAGCTCTCTTTTGGGCTAGGAAGATCATTAGATTTATGATTCGGGCTAGGGTTTGTGTTTACATTAGGATTAAGGCTAGGTTTAGGGCTAGGGTTTCTGTTAGGTTCAGGGATAGAACAAGGGCTTGGGTTAATGTCAAATCCATGGTTATTATGTAGGAAACTTTTTAGGGTTAGGTTATGTCTAGGTCTAGTGTCAGAGCTATTTTTAGGGTAAGGGTCTGGTTTAGAGTTAGGAGTATTATTAGGTTTAGGGTCAGGTATAGCATTTGGTTTTGGTCAAAGTTTAGATTTAGGGCTTGAATTCGTGTTAGGTTTAGGCTTAGGGTTAGGGTAATGGATAGGGTTAGGTTTAGGTTTCAGTTCAGTTTTACAGTAATAGATGGGTTAGGTTTAGCAATAGGGTAAAAGTTAGCATTAGGTTAAGATTATGTTTTGTATAATGGATTGATTTAGAGCTAGGGGTAAGGCAATTATGGTTTGGATTAAGACTAAAATTAGAGTTAGATTTAGGGATAGATTTAGGGTTTGGTTTATGATAAGTGTTAGGTTTAGGGCTAGTGTTATGTTTAGGTTAGGGTAAGTGTTACTGTTTGATCTAGGGTAATGTCTAAGGTGAGGCTTAGGTCTAGGGATATGTTTATGATTAGGGTTTGGTTAAGGGTTAGGGTTATGACTAGAGTTTTCATTAAAGTTAGGATAAGGTTTAGATAATGGATAATGTTAGATTTAGGGTTAGAGTTAGGATTAGGGTTTGGATTAGGGCTAGTTTTAGGATTAAGTTTAGTGTAAAGCTTAATATTTATGCTATGGTTAGGTTTATGGTGAGGTTAAGGTTTATGCTTAGGTTTTGGCATATGTTTATGGTTAGGGTTAGGTTTAGTGTTAGAGATTGGGTTATAATTAGGGTAATTGATAGGGTTAGAACTAAAGTTTGAGCTAGGATTAAGGTTAGGAAAAGAGCTAGTGTGAAGCTTATGGTTTAGAATAGGGCTAGGATAATGTTTAGGGTAAGGTTTTGTCTTTGAGCTAGGGTTAGGTCTAAGGCAAATGTTAGTGTTAAGGTTAGTGTTAGGGCTAGGGTTAAGGTTAGGGTTATGCTTAAGACTAAATTTAGGTCTAGCATTATGGCTATGTTTTGTGTTAGGTTTAGGGCTAAGGTTAGGCCTATGGTTAGGGTTAGGGCTACTGTTAGTGTTAAGATTAGCATTAAAATATGGTTAGGACTAGGGTTATGTTCAGGGCTAGTATTAGCGTTAGGGTTATGGCTAGGTCTAGTGTCAGGACAAGGTTTTGGGTTAGGTCATATTTAGAGATAAGTTAATGTTAGGGTCAGGGTCAGTGGTCCGGATAGGATTAGGGTTAGGGTTATAGAAAGAATTAGGACTAGTGTTAGGTCTAATTGTATGGTAAGTGTTTAGTTTAGGTTAAAAATTATTGTTAGGGCTAGTGCTAGAATATTGTTTACATCCAGGGCTAGAATAATAGCTAATTTATAATTAGTTTTGTGTCTAGATTTATGTTAGGGTTAGGTATAGGTATGGTCTTACCAGTAGGACAAGTGTTAGGGTTTGGTTTAGGGTTTGTGTCAGGTTTACTAGGGTTACTTTTAGGATCAAAATAAGGGTAGGATTAGGATTAGAACTAGAATGAGGGCTAGAGTTGAGACTAGAAATACGGTTAGTGTGTAAATTAGGCTAAAGATTGGGGTTAGGACTAGGGTTATCATTTGGTTTAGGGTTTGGCTTAGGGAAAGGAATAGGGTTAGAGCTAGGGTTAGGACGTAAATTAGGGTTAGGGTTATGGCTAGTGTTAGGGTTAAGATTAGGGTTTAAGCTAGCATTAGGACTAGAATTAGGACTAGGATTTTTGTTAGGGTAAGGGCTAGGGTTATGACAGCGACTAATGTGTGAACTAGGGATGTTATTAGGGCTGGTTTTAGGGTTAGGATTAAGGCTAGGTCTGGTGTTAGGGTTAATTTAAGGTTAGGGTGATGTTTAGAGCTAGGATTAGTGTTAAGATCAGTGTCAGGGTCAGGGTTAATTTTAGAGTTAGGGTTAGGGCTAGGTTTATGTTTATGCTTTGGTTTAGGTTAAGGGTTAGTGTTAGAAATATTTCTTGGTTTTGTTTTAAGGTTAGGGATAGGGGTAAGGCAAGTTTTAGGATTACCATTATTGTTAGGGCTAGTGTTAGGTTTTGGCTTAGGATTATGGTTATGGTTAACTTTAGAGTTAGTTTTAAATTTAGAGTTAATTTTAGATCCCAGGTTGAGCTAGAGCTAAGTATAGAACTAGGGATACGGCAAGGAAAGAGAGTTTGGCTTAAGGCTGGGTTTAGGGTTAGAATAGGACTAAATTAGGGTTAGTGCTAGTCTTAGTGTTAGGGTTAGGCCTAGGGTTAGGGCAAGGGTTATGGTTATGTTTAAGATTATGCTTAAATTTAGAATTATGGTTAGGTTTAGGGTAAGGGATAGGGTTATAGCTAGGTTAGTGCTAGGGCGAGGATTAGAAATAGGGTTAATACTCAGGTTGTGGTTCGGGATAGGATTAAGGCTAGGTTTAGTGCTAGGATTAGGGCTAGGACTAATTTCACATCCAGCTTTACAGTTAAAGATACTTTAGCATTACGTTAGATTTAGTGTAAGGGTTATGTTTAGGTTTAGAGTCAGGTTTATAGCTAAGGGTATAGTTTGTGTCAAGGTCATGATTAGTGTTTGGGATAGGTTAAGGTTTAAATTTAGGACTCAAATTATTTTGGTTTTAGAAATAGGGTTATGATATAGTTAGGATTACATTTCAAGTTAGGCTTAGGGTAATGGATAGGGTTAGGATAAAGGATATAATAAGATTTAGGTCTAGGGTTAGTATTAGTGTTAGGATTATGATTAGGTTAATGTACAGGATTAAATCTAGGGTTAGAGCTAAGTTTATGGTTATTAATAGTGCTAGGTTTATGGTTACAGTTAGGGTTAGGGTTAAAGCTCGGTTTAGGGCTCAGATTATGCTAGAGTTGGGGTTAAGTTAGGGCTAGGTTTAGGGTTATGGCTAATGTAAGTACTAGGGTTACATTTAGACTTGTTTTACGGTTAGAGTAAGGGTTAGGCCTAGGTCTAGTGTTATGTTTGGGTTATATTTAGGGTGATGTTTAAAGCTAGATTCAGTGTTGGCATCAGAATCAGGGTTAAGGTTAGTTTTAGGGTTCTGCTTAAAACTAGAATTAGGGCTAGTGTTAGGGCTAGGTGGTTTATGTTAAGGTTGAGGGTTAGGGCTATGGCTCGGTTTTGTATTAGGGCTAAGGCTAGAGTTACGTTTAGTTTTAGGAGTAGCGTTAGGGTTAGGGTTAGGGTAAGTGTTAGATTTAGGCTTAGGCTTTGCATTAGGTTTAGATTTAGAGTTAAGGTTAGATCTAAGGTTAGGGCTAGGGCTAAGGAAATGGGTATGGTTAGGCCTAGGGTTAGGACTAGGTTTAGAATTCCAGTAAGAGATAGGGTTAGAACTAGTTTTAGGGCTAGGGAAAAAGTTAGACTTAGTTTCAAGATTACAATTAGGGTAAGGGTTAGGGATAGGGCGAAGTTAGGTCTAAGATTAAAGATAGGGTTTGTTTTAAGTTAGGCCTAGGTTTAAGGTTAGGGTTAGGATTAAGGCTATGTTTAGTGCTAAAATGGGCTAGGGTTTGTGTTCTGGTTAGGGCTAAAATTATATCTAGTACTAATGTAATGTCTAGGGTTATGACTATGGATAGATTTAGGGTTAGGTTTTGGCTATGTATAATGTAAGGATTAAGTTTAGGGTAAGGGTCAGGTTAGAGTTAGGGAAATTATTAGGTTGAGTGTCATAGTTATCATTTTCTTTAGGTTTGAGTTTAGGGTTATGGCTCAGATTAGCATTAGGGATACGTTTAGGGTAATGATAGGGTAAGATATAGGGTTCAGGTTAGGTTTAGTGTAATTGATAGGGTTTGGGATAGTGATAGGTTTATGGTTAGGCCTAGGGTTAGCATTAGGGAAAGGGTTATGTTTAGGGTAATGGATACAGTTACAATTAAGTTTAGGGATAGTGTTATGGTTAGGATTAGGTCTTGAGATACGGTTAGGCCTAGCATTAGCATTAGGATATGAGTTATTTTTAGGATAATGGATACAGTTAGAGCTAAGGTTATAGCTAGACTTATGGTTAGGATTAGGTTTTGAGATACTGTAAAGGTATGGTTTATAACTAGGATTAGATTTATTGTTATGTTTAGTGTAAGAGTTAGGTTATGAGCTATGATTAGGGTTAGAGCAAGGGTTAGGTTCAGGGTTATGTTTAGGAATAGGATTACAGTAGTTTTAGGGTTAGGATTAGGGTTAGGGAAATGGTTACGATTAAGTTTAGTGTTAGATTTAGGGTAATAAATACAGTTAGATTTAGGTTTACAGTTAGGGACAGGGCTAGATTTAATTTTAGGGTTAAGGTTAAATCTATGGTTATGTTTTGGTTTATGGTAAGGGTTAGGGTTTGATTTATGTTTAGGGGTATAATGAATATTAGTTTAGGGTTAGGTCTAGGGTTAGTTTTCTGTTTAGGGTTAGGATTATGGTTAGGGTTAAGGCTAGTGTTACAATTAGAGTAAGGGTTATGTTTAGAGTAATGGGTAAGTTTAGAGCTAGGGTTAGGGCTTGTGTTAAGGTTAGGATAGGCCTAGGTTTAGGGTTAGATTTGGGATAGTTCTAGTTTATGTTTATAGTAAGAGTTAGGGTTTGAGCTAGGGTTAGGACTAAGGCAAGGGTTAGGTTTGGGTTCTGGCTAGGGTTAGGGTTAGGGTTATTGTAAGGGCTAAGTTAAGGCCTAGTATTAGCTCTAGATTTTGTGTTAGGTTTAGGCCTAGGGTTAAAGCTGACAGTAATGTAAGAGCTAGGATCATGATTAGGGCTAGTTCTAGGGTTAAGGTTATGCCAAGATCTAGTGTTAGCTTTAGATTTTCAGTTAGGGAAAGGTTTAGAAGCAGGTTTACTCTTAAAGGCATAGTCAGTGTTTGGGTTAAAGTTCAAGTTAGAGTTACAGCCAGAATTAGGAGTAGGTTTAGGTCTAGTGGTAGGGTTAGTGTTTTTATTAGCATAATGATTATTGGAAGGCCTAGAACTAGGTTTTTGTTTAGGTGTAGGGCTAGAGATAATGCTAGATTTAGGATTAGGTTTAGGTCCAAGGCTAGTGTTAGGTTTTATTCTAGTGATAGGGTCCGGTTTAGAACTAGGGTTTGTGTTAGGGTCAGAATAAGGGTCAGGGTTCTTGTTAAGATTTGAGATAGGATTAGAGTTAGAATGAGGGCTAGGTTCAGGACTATTAATAAGGATAGGATTTTGGTTAGCCTAAGGATTAGGCATAGGTCTAGGACTACCATTAGGGTTAGGGTTATTGATAGGGTATGGGATAGCCTCAGAGCTAGGGTTAGGGCTAGTGTTCGTGTTAGGTTTAAATCTAAGTTTAGGGCTCAGAAAAGGGCTAGTTTGTGTGTTAGGGTTAGGGATAATGACAGGGCAATGGCTAATGTAAGAACTAGGTTAGAATGAGGGTTATTTTTAGGGTTCGGGTTATGGGTAGGTCTAGGTTAGGTTTAGGTTTAAGGTTAGGATGATATTTAGAGATAGGTTTAGTGTTAGGATATGAATCAGGGTCAGGGTTAGAATTACACTTGAATTAAGAATAGGTTTATTTTTCGGTTTTAGTTTAAGTTTAGCAGGGTGTTTAGAGCTAGGGTGTTCGGATTTGAGTCAAGGTCAGGGTCAGATTTAAAGTTAGGGGAAGGATAAGAATTAATGCTATGATTAGATCTAGGTGTAGTTTTAGGGTTTGGTTTAAGTTAAGGTTTATGGTTGGAGCTATTGCTCAGTTTGTTTTAGTGCTAGAGTTAGGGTTAAGGCTAGTTTTACCATTAGCATTAGGGTTAGGGCTTATTTTAGTGTTTGGCTTAAGCTTAGGGTTAGGGTTATATTTTGAGTTAGGGTTAGATCTAGGGTTAGGCCTAGGACTAAGGATAGGGCAAGGGTTAGGTCTAGGGTTAGGGTTATGGTAATGAATAGGCTTAGAACTAGGGATAGGGATAGTGAGACAGAGTTAGTCTTAGGGCTAGGGTTAGGGTTAGGGTTAGGTATAAGTTAGCGGTATGGCCAGTGTTAGGATTCGCTCTAGGTTTAAGATCAGTTTTAGACCTAGGGTTTGTGTTAGCGTCAGAATAAAGGTCAGGGTTAGTGTAAGGTTTTAGGATATAATTAGAGAAAGAATGAGGGCTAGGGTCAGGACTATTAATAGTGTTCGAATTTTGGTTAGCCTGAGGATTAGGGATAGATCTGGCTTTGCCATTAGGGTTACGGTTTTTCTTAGGGTAAGGGAGAGAATTAGAGCTAGGTTTAGGGCTAGAGTTAAGGTAGGGTTAGGGTTAAAGTTAGATTTAGGGTTCAGATTAGGGCTAGTTTTGTGTTAGGGTTAGAACTAGGGTTAGGGCAATCGCTAATATAAGAACTAGGGTCACAATTAGTGTTAGTTTTTAGGGTTAGGGTTAGGGGTAGGGGTAGTTTTATTGTTAGGGTTAAGTTTTAGTTTAGGGTGATATTTAGATCTAGGGTTAGTTTTAAGATATGAATCTGAGTCAAGATTAGTGTTAGGACTCACATAAGGGCTAGGGTTAATGTTAAGTTTGGTTTAAGTTTAGAATAGTGTTTCAAGCTAGGGTGAATTTAGCATATGAGTCAGTGTCAGTCATACTTTTAAGGTTAGGGTTAGGACTCAAATAAAGCTATGGTTAGCTCTAGGTGTAGTGTTAGTGATTGGTTTTATTTAGGTTTAGGGTTAGTGCTATTGCTCGGTGGTTTTGTTTTACTGCTAGTGGTAGGATTAGGGCAAGTTTTATGATTAGCATTAGGATTAGATTTAGTGTAAGCGTGTGGTTTAGGCTTAGGGCTAGGGCTAGGACTAGATGGGGCAAGGGTTAGGGCCAGGGTTAGGCTTATGGTAAAAGCTAAGATTAGAAATAGTGATAAGGCTAGTGTGAAAATTATTGTTAGTCTTAGGGCTAATGTTAGTGTTAGGGTTAGGAATAGGGCTAAATTAGGGCTAGGATTAGGTCTATGGTTAGGGTTCAGTTTAAGCATAGAAATGGTGTTAGATTTAGGATTTACTTTAGGGTAAGGGATGGTGTAATCTAGTTTTAGAGGAAGGGTAAGGTTTAGAAAAAGGGTTAGGGTTAGGGTTATAATTAAGGCTAGGTATAGAGCTAGGAGGAGGGCTACGGTTTGTTTCAGGGTTAGGGATAGAATTAGGAGTATGGATAATTTCAAGTCTAGAATTATGTTTAAAGATAGTTTTAGGGTTGGGATTATGTGTACATCTAGTGTAAGGTTTAGGTTTAGGGTTAGCATCAGGTTTAGGGCTAGGGGAATTATTAAGATGAATGTCCATGATGTAGGCTCCCTATTTACCACTCTTATTGTTTCTCTTGCTGAGAAAAAACTTTTCAGTTAAAGTAAGTCCCATTTATTGATTCTTGTTATTAACTCTTGTGCTATGGGTGTCCTGTTAAGAAATTTGGAACCCGACCCCACAATATGTAGATCAGAGCCAACTTTTTCTTTTATCAGGCGCAGAGTCTCTGATTTGACATCTAGCTCCTTGATCCACTTTGAGTTAACTTTTGTGCATGGCGAGAGGAGGGGATTCAAATTCATTTTGTTGCAAATGGATTTCCAGTTTTCCCAGCACCATTTGTTGAAGATGCTATCCTTCCTCCATTGCATGCTTTTAGCTCCTTTATCAAATATAAGATAGTTGTAGCTTTGTGGATTAGTCTCTGTGTCCTCTATTCTGTACCATTGGTCCACCCGCCTGTTTTGGTACCAGTACCATGCTGTCTTTGTTTCTATTGCTCTGTAATATAGTTTGAAATCTGGTATCGCTATACCGCCTGATTCACGCTTCCTGCTTAGAATTGTTTTTGCTATTCTGGGTCTTTTATTTTTTCATATGAATTTCATGGTTGCTTTATCTATTTCTTCAAGAAATGCCGTTGGGATTTTGAATGAGATTGCATTAAACCTATAGAGAACTTTTGGTAATATCGCCATTTTGATGATGTTAGTTCTGCCTATCCATGAACAGGGTATATTTTTCCATCTTCTAAGATCTTCTTCTACTTCTCTCTTTAGGGTTTTGTAGTTTTCATTGTATAGATCTTTCACCTCTTTTGTTAGGTTGATTCCCAAGTATTTTATTTTTTTGAGGATATTGTGAATGGAGTGTTTTTCCTCATTTCCATTTCAGAAGTTTTGTCGCTGATATACAGAAATGCCTTTGATTTATGCGTGTTAATTTTATATCCTGCCACTTTGCTGAATTCATTAAATAAACAAGGAGAGAAGTGAAATACAGTAGATGGGGTAGAGAGACAATATGGGAGGGGAGGGGAGGGGGGATAGTAGAGGATAGGAAAGGGAGCAGAATACAACAGTTACTAATAGGGCATTATGTAAAAATGTGGATATGTAACAGATGTGATTCTGCAATCTGTATTTGGGGTAAAATGGAAGTTCATAACCAACTTGAATCTAATGTATGAAACATGATATGTCAAAAGCTTTGTAATGTTTTGAACAACCAATAAAAAAAATAAGATGAATGTCCAGGTTAGGGTTTTGAATAGGTTAAGGCTTAATGTTAGGGATTTAATTAACATTATAGAAAGGATTTGGGTAATGATAGGCTTAGAATTAGGGTTCATGTTAGGTTTAGGAAAATGGATAAGGATAAGATTAGAGATAGGGCTGGGTTATTGTTATGGTAATGTATAGGTTTAGGGATATCGTTATGGTTATGATTAGGGCTAGGGCTAGGGTTAGGGTTAGGGTTAGGGTTAAAGCTGGGGTTAACGATCGGATTAGGGTAGGTTTTGTGTAAAGTTACTGCTAGCATTAGGATTAGGGCTAATATAAATGCAAGAATTATGATTAGGGCTAATTTTAGGGTTAAAATCAGCGCTAGGTTTTATGTTAGGTTTAGTGTTAGGATTAGGTTGATGCTGAGAGATAGGATTAGTGTTAGTGTCAGAGTCAGTGTCAGGGTTAGTTTTAGGGTTCGGCTTAAAACTCGAATTAGGCCTAGGGTTAGGGGTAGGTGTATGGTTAGGGTTTGGTTTTGTTTAAGGTTTAGGTATAGACCTTATGACTTGGTTTTGTTTTAGGAAAAGGGCTATGATTAGGGCAGGTTTTAGGATTAGTGCTAAGGTTAGGGCTAGTGTTAGGGTTAAGCTTAGGCTTCGGGTCTGGGTTAGATTTAGAGATAGATTATGATATAAGTTTTTTGCTTGGGATATGGATAGGGCAAGGGTTAGGACTAAGTTAAGGGCAAGGGTTAGGGTTAAGTTAAGGGACAGGGTTAGAACTAGTGATACGGCTAGTGTGAGAGTTAGATTCATTCTTAGGTCTAGGGTTATGTTTTGTTTAAAGATAGGTTGAAATTAGAACTAAGATTAGGGCTAGGGTTAGTATTGGGGTAGGAGCTAGGGTTCAGGTTAGGGTTAGGATTAATCTAGGTTTAGTGCTAGGATAAGGGCTGGGGTTTTTGTTAGGGTCAGGGCTAGGATTAGGGCTAGGGCTAATGTCAGGTGTGGGGTTACGGTTGAGGAGAGGACAGTTTTAGGTTTAAGTTAATGGCTAGGTCTAGTTTAAGGGTTAGGTTTAGGTTTAAGGGTCAGGTTTAGAGCTAGGGGAATTATTAGGGTAAGGATTTGGTTAGAATTTGCTTGAGGTTTGGGTTTATGATGAGGTGTCAAATAAGCGTTAGGGTCAGAGTTAGGGTAATAATAGGATATTGTTTAAGTTTCAGGTTAGTTTACGGTAATTGATATAGTTAGATTTAGCAATAGGGTTTGTGTTAGGCCTAGGGTTTGCATTAGCGTAAGGGTAATGCTTAGAATAAATGATAGGGTTAAAACTAAGGTTAGGGCTATGGTCATGGTGATGAATAGGTCTTGAGTTATGGTTAGGGTTAGAGTTAGAACTAGGGTCTGTGTTAGAGTTATGTTTAGCATAAGGGTTAGGTTTTGAGCTAGGGTTAGGGTTAGGAAAAGGGTTAGGTTTAACATTAGGTCTAGGGATAAGATTAGAGTATGGTTAGGGTTAGGATTGGATTAGGGCTAGCATCATCATTAGGGGTAGGGTTAGGGTTAATGTAATGGATATGGTTAGAGGTAGGCATATGGTTATGGTTAGTGTTAGATTGAGGTTTAGGTTTAGGGTTAGCAATATGGTTAAGTTTAGGTTTATGGTAAGGTTTTAAGGGTTGGGGTATGGGCTAGTGATAGGTCTATGGCAAGTGTGATGTTTAGGGTTAGGTCTAGTGTTAGTTTTCTGTTTAGGTTTGGGGTTATGGTTAGGCCTAGTGTTATCAATAATTTAGGATTAGTTTTAATGTAATGGGTAGGTTTAGAGCTAGGATTATGGCTAGGGTTAAGTTTAGGATTAGAGCTAGTGTTATGTGTATATTTAGGGATAGGTGTAGGTTGATGTTTAGCATAAGGTTTAGGCTTTGAGCTAGGGTTAGGGATAATCAAGTGTTAAGTTAGGGTTAGGATTAGGGTTATGCTTAGGCATAGGTTTAGCTCAAGCTTTTGTTTTAGGTTTAAGCTTAGGGTTAGGGCTGTGGTTAATGTAAGAGCTAGGGTTATTTTTACGGCTAGTTTGAGGGTTAGGATTTTGGCTAGGTCTAGTGTTAGTTTTAGATTTTTGTTTAGGGTCAGGTTTACAAGTAGGTTTACTTTTAAAGGCAGGGTTAGTGGTTGGGTTCGAGTTAGATTTAGGTTTACAGCCAGAATTAAAACTAGGTTTAGTTCTAGTGGTAGGGTTAGTGTTTGTGTTAGTTTAAGGATTACTTTAAGAACTAGTTATAGGTTTTTGTTTAGGTCTAGGGCTAGAGTTGAGGCTATAGTTAGGATTTGCTTCAGGTCTTGGGCTAATTTATGATGTGGTCTAAGTTTAGGGCCAGGTTAAGACCTAGGGTAAGTGTTAGGGTAAAAATAATGGCCAGGGATATCATTAGGATTTGGGATAGGGATAGAGCTAGAGTGAGGGTAGGGTTATGAATATTAATAGGCTTAGAGCTTTGGTTAGCTTAAAAATTAGGGATAGGTCTAGGGTTACCATTAGGGTTATAGTTTTGCTTTGGGTAGGTGATAGGCATATAGCTAGGATTAGGGCTAGAGTTAGGGTTAGGGTTAGAGTTAAATCTAGATTTAGGGCTCAGATTAGGGCTAATTTTTTTTTTAGGGTTAGGGCTAATTTTATGGCAATGGATAATGTAAAAACTATTTTACAATTAGGGTTAGGGGTAGGGTTAGGTCTAGTGTTAGGGTTAGGTTTAATGTTAGGGTTATATTTATAGCGAGATTAGTATTAGGTTTCAGTTTAAGTTTAAGATAGTGTTTAGACCTAGGCTGAGTGGTGTTAGGATATGATTTGGGTTCAGGGCAAGTTTAAGGCTTTGGTTAGGACTTGAATTAGGGCTAGTTTTAGGGCTAGGTGTAGTGTTAGAGTTTGGTTTAAGTTAAGATTTAAGTTAAGGTTAAGTTAAGGTTTAAGATTCGAACTTAATATATATATATATATATATTTAGTTTTTGGAGGACACAACGTCTTTTTTTTAATTCTATTTTTATTGTTGCTTAGGATCAAACCCAGTACCCCACGCATGCCAGGTGATTGCGCTACCATTGAGCCACATCCTCAGCCCCTATTGCATAGTTTTGTTTTAGTCCTAGGTTATTTGATTAGCATTAGGATAAGGGATAGTGTTTTTGTTAGGTTTAGGCTTAGTTAAGTCTTGGAGTAAGGGTTAGATCTAGGGTTAGGGCTAGGTCTAAGGATAAGGCAAGGGTTAGGGATAGCTTTAGGTTTATGGTAAATGATAGGAATAAAACTAGGGATAAGGCTATGGTGAGGGTTACAGTTAGTCTTAGTACTAGGGTTATGGTTAGTTTTAGAAATATGGCTAAATCAGGGCCAGGATTAGAACTAGGATTAATGTTCATTTTAGACCTAGCATTAGGGCTAGGTTTAGGGTTAAGTTTAGGGTAAGAGATGTGTTATAGCTAGGTTTAGAGGTAGAGTGAGGGTAAAATTAGAATTAGGGCTAGAATTAGAGTTAGGTTTATGATTAAGGCTAGGTTTAGGTCCAGGATGAGGGCTAGAGTTTCTTTTAGGGTTAGGTCTAGAATTACAGCTAGGAATAATGTCAGGTCTCGTGTTACAGTTAAGAGTAGTTTTAGGATTAAGTCTATGTCTTAGTCTAGTACAAGTGTTAAGTTTAGGTTAAGGTTCAGTTTTATAGCTAGGGGTATTATTAGGTTCAGGGTCAGGGTTACGGTTTGTATTAGGTTAAGGTTTATGTATAGGGCTCACATTAGCATTAAGGTTAGAGTTAGGATAGGGTAATGAATAGGGTTAGATTTAGGGTACAGGGTAGGTTTAGGGTAATGGAGAGATTTGGGGTTTGCAATAGGGTTACGTAAGGACTAGGGTTAAAATTAGGAATAGGGTTATTTTAAAGGTAATGTATAGGGTTAGAGTTAGGGATAGGGTTAGTGTTATTGTTAGGGATAAGGCCAGGGTTATGTTTAGGCCAAAGGTTAGGTTTGAGATATGGTTAGGTCTAAGGTGAGTGTTAGGCTTAGGGTAGGGCTAGGTTTAGGGTTAGGGTTATGCTTATGGTAGTTTAGGCCTTAGATTAGTGTCAGGTTTTGTGTTAAGTTTAGGTCTAGTATTAGTGCTATAAACAATGTAAGATATAGGGTTCTAATTAGGGTTAGTTTTAAAGTTAGGTTTATGGATAGTTCCAGTGTTAGGTTTAGATGTTTGTTTAGAGTCATTTTTAGAGCTAGGTTTAGTGTTAGTGTCAGGGTCAGTGTTCAGATAAGAGTTAGGGTTAAAGACAGAATCAGGATTAGGGTTAGGTCTTGGTGTAATGTCATTGTTTGGTTTAGGTTAAGGGTTATTGTTAGGGCTAGGACTAAGTTTTTGTTTAGGTCTAGGGCTAGAGTTATTGCTAAATTTAGGCTAGCTTAAGGGTTCTGTTTAGACGTTAGTGTCAGGTTTAGACCTATAATTAGTGTCATGGTCAGAATAAGGTTGAAGGTTAGAGTTAGGTTTTGGATTAGGTTTAGAGCATGAATGTTGGCTAGAATTTGGACTAGAAATAGGATTAGTGTTTGATTTAGGCTAAGGACTATGATTCAAACTAGGGTTAACATTATGAATAGGGTTTGACTTAGGATAAGGGATAGGGTTAGATCTAGGCTTAGAGCTAGGGTGAGGGTTTTGGTTAGTGTTAGTGTTAAATCTAGATTTTGGGCTCAGATTAGGGCTTTTTTTTGTTTTGGGTTAGGGCTATGGTTAGGACGATGGCTAATGTAAGAACTAGAGTTATTATTAGGGTTAGTTTTAGGGTTAGGGTTTGGGATAGGAATGGTTTTAGCATTTGCTTTATGTTTAGGGTGATATATAGAGCTACTATTAGTGTTTGGATATGAGTCAGGGAAAGGGTTAGTTTTAGTCCTAGAACTTGAATTTGAGTTAGGGTTATGGCTTGTTGTAGGGTTATGGTTTGGTTTAGGTTAGGTTTAGGTTTAGGGTAATGACTCAGTTTATTTAGAGATAGGGCTAGTGTTAGGGTTAGTTTTATCATAAGTGATAGGGTTCAGCTAGTGTTAGAGTGAGGTTTAGGCTTAAGTTTTGGGTTATATTTAAGAGTTTATAACCGTACTTTAGAGTTATGTTTAGATCTAGGGTTAGGGCTATGGTTAGGGCTAGTGCTAATGTTACAGTAATGGACAGGTTTAGAAATAAAAATATGGCTAGGTTCAGAGTTAGAGTTATTCTTAGGGCTAGAGTTAGGAATTTGCTTAGGATTGGGGCTAAATTAGGGCTAGATTAGTGCTAAGTTTAGTGTTAGGGTTAGGCCTGTCATTAGGGATAGAATAAGGGTTAGTGTTAGTGTTTGGGTTATGGTTAGTTTTCGGGGAAGGGATGAGGTTATGACTAGTTTCAGGGCTAGGGCGAGGGTTAAAATTAGGTATAGGAATAAGGTGAGTGTGTTAGCATTAAGACTAGGTTTAGGGCTAGGTTGAGGGCTAGGGTTTGTGTTATTGTTAGAGCTAGGATTAGAGCTAGGGCTAATGTCAGGTCTAGGATTATGGTTAGGAATAGTGTTAACTTTATGTTTATGTCTACGTCTAGTGGAAAGTTAAGTTTAGGGTAAAGGTCAGGTTTAGAGCTAGGTGTATTATTATGGTCAGAGTCCGTTTTACAGTTTGGTTTAGGATAACGTTTAAGGTTGGGGCTCAAATTAGCATTAGGGTAAGGGTTAAAGTAATGGATAGTGTTAGGTTTAGGGTTCAGGTTAGGTTTAGAGTAATAGATAGGGTTAGTATTAGTGATAGGATTAGGTTAGGCCCAGGGTTAGCATTTGAGTTAGATTTATGATTAGGGTAAAAGATAGGGTTAGTGCTAATGTTAGGGCTTGTGTTAAGTTAGGATTTTGGCTACAGTTAGAGATAGGCCTTGGGTTAGTGTTAGTGTTAGGTTTAGCAGAAGTGTTAGGGCCAGGTTTAGGGTTAGAGTTCGAGTCAGGGCTACGGTTCAGGTTAAGTTTAGGGTTATGGCTTGGGTTAGAATTAGGGTTAGGGTTATGTTTAAAATAATGGATAGAGTTTTTGCTAGTATTTGTGCTATGGTTACAGTTAGGATTAGGGCTAGGTTTAGGGTTAGGTTGAGGGTTAGGGCTATTGTTATATTTAGGGAAATGATTAGAGTTTGAGTAGGGTTAGGGCCAGGGCCAGTGTTAGGTTAAGGTTAGTGCTAGAGATAGGGTTTGGGTTACGCTTAGGTCTAGGTTTAGGGCTAGTATTAGGGCTACTTTGTGGGTAAGGTTTAGAACTAGTGTTAGGCATATGTGTAATGTAAGAGCTAGGGTTATGGTTATGGGTAGATTTAGGGTTTGTCTAGTGTTAGGGTTAGTTTTTCTGTTAGGATACAGTTTAGAGCTATGGTTTGTGTTAGGGTAAGTGTCTAGGGTAAAGTCTAGGCTTATGGTTAGAGATAGATTTAGGGTTATGTTTATGGTTAGGTCTAGTGTAAGGTGTAGATTTAAGGTAAGTGTCAAATTTAGAGCTAGATGTATTATTAAGGTCAGGGTATGGCTTATGTTTTAGTTTAGGTTAAGGTTTAGGTTTCAGGCTTCAATTAGTGTTAGGGTTAGAGTTAGGGTTAAGGTAATGAATAGGCTTAGGATTAGGGTACAGGTTTTTTTTAGGGTAATGGATCAGTTTAGAGACTGTGATAGTTTTAGGGTTAAGCCTTTGTTTAGAATTAGGGATAGAATAATGGTTAGGGTAATTGATAGGATTAGAGCTAGTGTTAGGACTAAGGTTATGTTTAGAATTTGTGCTAAGGTTAGAGTAGTGTATAGAATTAGAACTATGTTTAGGGCTATGGTTAAGGTTAAAATTAGGGCTAGGGTTAGGTTAGTCTTTGAGATAGGGAGGGGTTATACTTGGTGTAAGGGTTAGGTTTGAGCTAGGGTTAGGTGTATGGGGAAGATTAGGGTTAGCGATAGGGCTACGGTTAGATTAGGGTTACACTTAGGGCTAGGTTTAGGCCTAGGATTAGGGCTAGGTTTTGTGTTATTTTAGGTCTTGTTTTAGGGCCATGGATACTTAAGAGCTTGGGTTATGATTAAGGCTAGTTTTAGGGTAAGGGTTATGGCTAGGTGTAGTGTTAGGATTAGGTTTTGAGTTAGGGTGACCTTTGGAGCGAGATTTCTGTTAGGGTGAGGCTCAGTGTTCATGTTAGAGTGAGTGTTGGGGTTAGTGCCAGAATTAGGACTAGGGTTAGGTCTAGAATTAGGGTTAGTGTTTAGGTTATGTTAAGGGTGATTGTTAGGCATAGGTTAAGGTGTTTTTATTCATTCCTAAGGCTAGAGTTATGGCTAGATTTATGATTAGGTTTAGGTCTAGAACTAGCATTAGCTTTAGGATTAGGTATAGGATTACTAGAAGTGATAATGTTAGGGTTCAGGTTCAGGTTAGGTTAAGGTTTAGACCTATGGTTAGTGTTAGGGTCAGTATAAGTTTCAGGGTTAGGATTAGGGTTTGGGTTTAGTTAGAGCTAGAATAAGGGCTAGGGTTAGGACTAGTAAGAGGGTTAGGACTTGGGTTAGTTTATGGATTAGTGTTAGGACTAGGGTTAGCATTATGTTTGTGGTTTGGCTTAATGTAACAAATAGGATAAGAGCTAGGGTTAGGGAAGCGTTAGGGAATGGATTATGGCTAGAGTTAGTGTGAGGTTTAAAGGTAGGGTTATCACTCAGATTAGGGGCAGGTTTTGGGTAAGGTTAGGGCTAGTGTTCGGGCTACAGTTAATGTACGAACTAGGATTATAATTAGGGCCAGTTTTTGTGTCATTGTAATGGCTCGGTCAAGTTTTATGGTTAGGGTTAGTGCTAGCTTGATGTTTAGAGCTACAGTTAGTGTTATGGTCAGGGTTAGTTTTCAGGTTAGAGTTAGCTTTAGGGTTCAATTCAGAAAATTATCACTAGGGTTAGGTCTAAGGGTAGGGTTAGTGTTTGGGTTAGGTTAAGGTTTATTATTAGGGCTAGGGCTAGAGCTACATTTCTGTTTATGTCTAGGGCTAGAGATATGGCTAGATTTAGGTTTAGGTTTATGTCTAGGGCTAGTGTTAGGATTAGGTTTAGGAATAGGTTTATTTCTAGTGCTAGTGTTAGGGTTCAGTATAGGGTTAAGGTAAGGTTTAGACCTATGGTTACCATTAGAGTCAGAATAAATGTCAGGTTTTAGTTATGGTTAGAACAAGAATGAGGCCTAGGGTTAGGACTACTAATAAGATTGGGGTTAAGACTAGGTTTAGCATTAGGGTTAGGGTTGACTTAGGGTAAGTGATAGGGTTAGACCTAATATAAGGGTTACATTTAGGTTAGGCTTAGGGCTCGTGTTAGGATTAGGTTTAGTGTTAAATCTAGGGTTAAGTTTCATTTTAGGGCTCATTTTGGTTTGAGTTAGGGCTAGGTTTAGAGTTATAGCCATTTTTTTCAGTAGAGTTAAGATTTGGGCTAGTTATAAAATTGTGGTTAGGACTAGGTGTAGTTTTAGGGTTAGGTTTAACATTTGGGTGATGTTTAGAACTAGGGTTAGTATTAGGGTCATAATTAAGGTCAGGGGTAGTTTTAGGGTTAGGGTTTAGACTCTAATTAGGGCTAGTTTTAGGGCTAGGTGTAGATTTAGGTTTTGGTTTAGGTTAAGCTTTATTGTTAGGGCTATGCCTCGGTTTTTTTTTAGATTTAAGGCTATGGTTAGAACTAGTCTTAAGATTACCATTAGGTTTAGAACTAGTGTAGTAATCCTAACTCCAAATCTATCTCTATACCTAAGACTAGCACTAGAAATAAACCTATACCTAATGCTAACCCTAACATTAGTCTTAGGTTTAGGGTTAGCTTTAGAGTTAGGATTAGATCTATGGTAAGGTCTAGGCTAAGAATATGGCTAGCGTTAGTCGCAGGTTTATACATATATTAGGGTTATGATAAAAATACGGTTAGAACTAGGATAGGGCTAGGGTGAGAGTGAGAGTTAGTTTTAGGGCTAGGCCTAATGTTTGGTTAGGTATAGGCCTTAATTAGGGGTAAGAATAGGGCTAGGTTTATGTTTATGTTTAGGCCTAGGGTTAGTTTTGGGCTTGGGATTAGGATTATTGTAAATAATGGGGTTAGAGCTAGGTTTAGGGCTAGAACAAAGGTTAAAATTAGGATTAAAGCTAGGGCTTCATAAGAGTTATGACTCAGGCTAGGTTAAGAGCTAGGATGAGGGATAGGGTTTGTGTTTTGGTTAGGGCTAGGAATAGTGTTAGGGAAAATGTCAGTTCTAGCGTTACATTTAGGAATAGTTTCAGGGTCTGGTTTTTTATTATGTTTAATGTAAGGGTTAGATTTATGGTAAGGGTCAAATTTAGAGCTAGGGATAATATTAGCAATGGGTCATGTTTAGGGTTTTTTTTAGGTTAAGGTTTAGGGGGCTAGGGTTCATATTACCATTAGGATTTGGGTTAGGGTAATGATAGGGTTAGGTTTAGGGTTCAGGTTAGGTTTAGCATAATAGATAGAGTTACAGTTAGGCATAGGTTTAGGTTTAGGCATAGGATTAGCATTAGAATTAGGTCTTTGGTTAGGGTAATTGATAGGATTAGAGGTAAGTTTAGGGCTAGGGTTATGGATAGGATTAGGGTCAGTGTTAGGATTAGGCTAGGGTTATTGTTTGTGTTATGGTTAGGTCTAGGATTACAGCTAGGACAAATGTCAGGTCTATGGTTACATTAGGAATAGTTTTAGGGTTAGGTTTATTGCTAGGTCAAGTATAAGGGTTAGGATTAGGGGTAGTTTCAGGGTTAGAGCTAGGTACATTATTACGGGAAGGGTCAGAATTAGGGTTTGGCTTAGGTTAAGTTTAGAATTAGGGCTCAAATTAGCATTAGGGTTAGGGTTAGGGTAATGATAGGGTTAGGTTTAAGATTCAGGTTATATTTAGGTAAATGAATAAGGTTAGGGTTTGCGATAAGGTTCGAGTTAGACCTAGGGTTACCATTAGGGTTATGGTTTTGGTTAGGGTCATGGATAGAGATAGAGCTAGTGATAAGGCTATGGTTATGCTTAGGATTCTGGCTAGGTTTAGTTTAACGTTTAGGGATAGGTTTCGGGTTAGGGTTAGGTTTCAAACTAGGGTTAAGTCTCAAGTAAGTGTAGGTTTTGGGTTTAGTTAGGGCAAGGGTTAGGGCTATGGCTAATGTATGAACTAGTGTTACAATTAGTCTCAGTTTTAGGTTTAGGGTTAGGGTTATATTTAGAGCAAGGGTTATATTAAGGGTCAGTGTCAGGACCAGGGTTAGTTTTAGTGTTAGTTTTAGGACTCAAGTTAGGGTTAACGTTAGTGCTACGTGTAGGGTTAGGTTTTGGTGTAAGTTATGGGTTATGGTTAGGGCTATGGCTCAGTTTTGTTTTAGTGCTAGGGCTAGGGTTAAGGCTAGATTTTGGATTAGCGTCTTGGTTAAGGCTAGTGTTAGAGTAAATTTAGGCTTAGGTTTAGGGTTAGATTTAGAGTTAGGGTTGATCTAGAGTTAGAGCTCATGCTAGGGTTAGGGTAGAGTTAGGGTTATGATAAGGAATACAGTTAGAACTAGGGATAAGTTTAGGGTGAGAATTAAACGTATTCTTATGAGTAGGATTAGGGTGAGGGTCAGGGTTAGGGCTATATTAGGGCTAGGATTAGGACTAGGGATAGTGTTAGGGTTAAGCCTAGAAGTTGGTCTTTTGTTAGGGTTAACACTGGGGTTAGGGTTAAGTTTAGAAAAATGGGTGGGGTTATAGCTAGGTTTAGTGATAGGGTGAGGGTTACAATTAGGATTAGTCCTAGGGTTATGGTTCAGTTTAGGATTAAGGCTAGAATTAGAGCTAGGATAAGATGTAAGTTTTCTGATAGGTTTAGGGCTACAACTCAGGCTAGGGATAATATCAGGACTATGGTTATGGATAAGGATAGTTTTAGGTTTAGGTTATGGCTAGGTCTAGTGTAAGGGTTAGGTATATGTTAAAGGGAAAATTTAGAGCTAGAATTATTATTTGTGACATAGTCAGGGTCAGAGTTAGCATTTGGTTTATGGTAAGGTTAAAGTGAAAGGGCTCGAATTAGTGTTCGGATTAGGTTTAGAGTTAAGGTAATGTAAGAGTTTATTGAGGTTTTAGTTAAGGTTTAAGGTAAGAGATGGATTACGATTCATATATCAGGTTAGGGTTAGCATTAGGGTTAGGGTTATGTTTAGTTTAATGGATAGTTTTAGGGCTAGAGTTAGGGCTAGGTTATGGCTTTGATAAAGTCTAGTATTTGGGTTAGGTTTAGGGATAGGGCTATGGTTTGGTTTAGAGTAAGTGTTAGTTTAGGATTAAGGTTATTGTTAAGTTAGAATAAGGGTTAATGTTTGAGCTCGCTAGTGCTAAGGCTAGTGCGAGGGTTAGGTTTAGGTTTACTTCTAAGTTAATGATTATGGTTAGAGTTAGTTTAAGTGTTAGAGATAGGGTTTTAATTAGGATTAGGTTTAGGGTTAGGGTAATGGATGTGGTTAGAGCTAAATTTGGGCTATGGTTAAGGTTAGGATTAGGGCTAGGGTTAGGATTAGGATTTAGGATAGGGCTAGGGTTATGTTTAGTGTAAGGGTTAGACTTTGAGCTAGGGTTAAGTCTAAGGAGAAGGTTAGGTTTAGAGGTAGGTTTAGGGTTAGGACTGGGTTGAGATTTATTCTTAGAGCTAAGTTTAGGCCTAGAATTAGCTCTTTGTTTTGTGTTAGGTTTAGGGCTAGTGTTAGGACTATGGGTAATGTAAAAAGCTAGGGTTATATTTAGGGCTAGTTCTAGGTTTTCAGTTATGGCTAGGTCTACTGTTAGGACTTGTTTTGGGGCTAGTGTCAGGTTTAAAGCTAGTTTAAGTGTAAGCACCAGGGTCAGTGTTTTGGATAATGTTAGGTTTACTGTTAGATCCAGAATTAGGACTAGGGTTAGGTCTAAGGATAGGGTAAGTTTTTGTTTAGGTTAAGGGTTATTGTTAGGGCTAGTGCTAGGATTTTGTTTAGGTCTAGGGCTAGAGTTATAGCTATATTTTTATTTGATTTGGATCTAAGTCTAGTGTTAGGTATAAGATAGGGTTACTGCTAAGTCTAGTGTTAGTTTTGGTTTAGGTTTAGGGTCAGGTTTTCACCTAGGGTTACTTTTTAGAGTCAGATGAGGGTCAGAGTTTGGATTAAAACAAGAATGAGGGGTAGGGTTTCAACTAGTAATACTGTTAGTGTTTAAGTTAGGCTAATGATTAGGGTTAGGACTAGGGTTAGCATTTGGTTTAGTGTCTGGCTTAGGGTAAGGGATAAGATTAAAGCTAGTGTTATGGCTGTGGTTAGGGTTAGGGCTAGTGTTAGGGTTAAGATTAGGGTTAAAGCTTAGGGTTAGAACTAGAATTAGGGGTAGGATTTGTGTGAGGGTAAGGGCTAGGGATAGGACGATTACTAATGTATGGACTAGGGTA
Organism: Ictidomys tridecemlineatus; assembly: GCF_052094955.1. Classification (NCBI taxonomy): domain Eukaryota; kingdom Metazoa; phylum Chordata; class Mammalia; order Rodentia; family Sciuridae; genus Ictidomys; species Ictidomys tridecemlineatus. The sequence goes on along the minus strand of NC_135480.1, from coordinate 119,387,833 downwards.
AGATTTGAGGCTAGTTTTAGGGTTACAGTTAAGGCTAGAACTAATATTAGGGTTAATTTAAGTTAGGGTGGTTATTAGTGCTAGGATTAGTGTTAGATTCAGCATCAGGGTCAGAGTAATTTTTAGAGTTAGGGCTATGGCTAGGTGTAAGGGTAACGTCTGGGTTTGGATTAGGTTAAGGGTGTGGGTTAGGCATATGGCTTTTTTTTTTTTAATGGCTAATGCCAGGGCTAGGGAAATTTTAGGATTAGCATTATGGCTAGAGGTAGTGTTAGGGTTTGGTTTGGCTTATGATTACAGTAAAATTTAGAATTAGTTTTAGATTTAGAGTTAGGTTTAGATCTAGAGTTAGGATACGGCTAAGAATAGAACTTGGGCTATGGCTAGGACAAGTGTTATAGTTAGTCTTAGGGCTAGGGTTAGGTTTAGGATAAGATTAAATTAGGACTAGGAGTATGGCTTGGCTTAGTGTTAGTATTATGCCTAGGGTTAGGGCGGGTGTTAGGGTTAGGTTTAAAATTACGTTAGGTTTATGGTAAGGGATGATTTATATGTAGGTTTAGGCTAGGGTGAGTGTTAGAATTATGGTTAGGGCTCAGGATATGGTTCTGGTTAGAATTAAGGTTAGGTTTAGGGCTAGGATTATGGTTACGGCAAATTTTAGGTCTAGGTTTATGGTTAAATATAGTTTAAGTTTAGGTTTATGGCTATGTTTTTGTAAGCATTAGGTTTCGAGATAGGGTCAGGTTTAGAGCTAAGGGTATTATTATGGTCGTGGTCATAATTAGTGTTTTGGATAGGTTACGGTTTAAAGTTAGGACTCGAATTTGCATTAATTTTAGGATCAGCATAATGATAGGGTTAGGTTTAGGTTTCAGGTTAAATTTAAAGTAATTGATAGGGTGAAGATTAGAGATAAGGTTAACTTTAGGCCTAGGGTTAGCATTATAATTAGGGTTATTGTTAGGGTAATGGATAGGGTATGAGCTAGTTTTAAAGCTAAGTTTATGGTTACAATTAGTGATAGATTTAGAGTTAGGTTTAGGGTTAAAACTAGGGTTAGAGCTCAGAATCAGGCTAGGGTTTGAGTTAAGTTTGGGCTAGGATTAGGGTTAAGGATGATGTAAGTACTAGGGTTAAGATTAGGGCTAATTTTAGTGTTAGAGGTTAGGACTACATCTAGTGTTATGTTTAGGTTTAGGGTTAGGGTGATGTTTAGACTTAGGGTTAGAGTTAAGCTCAGAGTTAAAATGAGGGTTCGTTTCAGGTTTCAGCTTAAGACTCGAGTTATTGCTAGGGTAAGGGCTAGGTGTAGGATTATGTTAAGGGCTTGGTTTATGTTAAGGATTAGAGTTAGGTCTATGGCTCTGTTTTGTTTTAGAGCTAGGGCAGAGGTTAGGGCTAGTTTTAGGATTAGCCTTAGGGTTAGGATTAGGCTTAGGATTTTGGTAGGGTTAGATTCAGAGTTAGGGTTAGATCTAGGGTTATGGCCAAGGATATGAATAGGGCTAGGTTGAGGCTAAGATTAGGCTTCGAGTAAAGTATAGGGTTAGAGCTAGAATTAGGACTAGAATAAAAGTTAGAGTTAGTCTTTGGTCTAGGATTAGGGTTAGGGTTAGGGAGAGGGCTAAATTAGGGCTAAGGTTTGGACTATAGTTAGTGTTAGGGTTAGGACTAGGGTTAGGGTTAGGGTTATAATTAAGACTATGTTTAGAGCTAGGATAAGGACTAGGGTTTTTTTCTAGGGTTAGGACTAGGATTATGGCTAGGGCTGAAGTCAGGTCTAGGGTAATGGTTAGGGAGAGTTTTAGGGTTAAGTTTATTGCTAAGTCTAATGTAAGTGTTGCATATAGGGTAATAGTCAGTTTTAGAGCTAGGGGAATTATTAATGTCATGGTCAGTGTTGGGCTTTGGTTTAGGTTTGAGTTTATGGTTAGGGCTCAAATTAGCACTAGGGATAGCATTAGGTTAATGATAAGTTTAGGTTTAGGGTTCAGGTTAGGTTTAGGGTAATTGAAAGTTTGGGGGATAGTGATAGGGTTATGGTTAGTCCTAGGGTTACATTAGTGTAAGGACAATGTTTAGGGTAATGGATACAGTTAGAGTTAAGGTTATGGCTAGGGTTATGGTTAGTATTAGGTCTTGAGTTTGGATTTGTGTGAGGGTTAGAACTGGACTTAGTTTTGGGTTATATTTAGCATAAGGGTTAGGTTCTGAGCCATGGTTAGGGCTAGGCTGGGAGTTAGCTTAAGGTTTAGGTCTAGGGATAGGATGACCATAGATTTATAGTTAAAGTTAGGGTTAGAGTTAGACCTATGATTAGTGGTAGCGTTAGTATAAGGGTCAGGGTTAGATTAAAAATTTGGGATAAGTTTATAGCTAGAATGAGAGCTTGTGTTCGGACTATTAATAGAGTTAGGGTTTTGTTAGCCTAAGGATTAAGGATAGGTCTAGGGTTACCCTTAATTTTAGGGTTTGCTTAGGGTAAGGGATTTGTATAGAGCTAGGTTTAGGGCTATGTTAGGGTTATAATTAGGGTTAATCTAGGTTTGGGGCTCAGATTAGGCCTAGTGTTTGTGTTAGTGTTAGGGATAGGATTAAGGCAATGGCTAATGTAATAAGTAGGGTTAAATTTATGTTAGTTTTGGTGTTATGGTTAGGTTTAGTTTTAGGGTTAGGTTTAAGTTTAGAGTGATACTTATATCTAGGTTTTGTTTTACGATAAGACTCAGGTCAGGATTCTACTTAGGGTTAGTGATAGGACTCAAATTATTTTTAGGATTATTCTTAGCATTTGGTTTAAGGTGAGGGTGGTATTTAGAGCTAGGTTGAGTGTTAGGATATGAATCAGAGTCAGTGTTAGTTTTAAAGTTAGTGTTAAAACTCGAATTAGGTTTTGTCTAAGATTGGTGCTTGGGCAAAAGATAGGGCAAGGATTAGGGCTAGGGTTAGGGTTACAGTAAGGGATAGGGTTAGAAACAGTGAAAGGTTTAATGTGATAATTAGACTTAGTCTTGGGACTAGTGTTAGGGATAGCCCTTAGGGCTAAGATTAGAGCTAGGGTTAGTGTCAGGGTTAGGCCTAGAGTTTTTATTAGAATTGTAATTAAGGCTATGTTTAGGGCTAGGATAAGGGTTAGGGTTCGTGTTAGGGTTAGGGATAGAATTATGGCTAGGACTAATGTCAGGTCTAGGGTTACAGTTAGGGATAGTTTTAGGGAAAGGTTAATTGTTAGGTCTATTGTAAGGGTTAGGTAAAGGGTGACAGCCAGGTTTAGAGCTAGAAGAATTATTAGGACCAGGACCAGTGTTAGGGCTTGGTTTAGGGTAGAGTTTAGTGTAATGGCTTAAATTAGAGGTAGGGTTAGGATTAGGGTAAAGATAGCGTTAGGTTTATGGTTCAGGTTATTTTTAGGGTAATTGATACTTTTGGGGATAGTGATAGGGTTAGAGATAGTCTTAGTGATAGCATTAGTATAAGGGTTATTTTTAGGGTAATGGATACAGTCAGAGTTAAGGTTAGGGCTAGGGTTAAGGTTAGGATTAGGTCTTGGGTAAGGAGTATGGTGAGGGTTAGGATTATGGCTACGTTTACGGCACAGATGACAGTTTGTGTTAGAGCTTGGATTTAGGCTAGGGCTAATGTCAGATCTAGCATTAGAGTTAAGGGTAGTTGTAGGGTTTGGTTTTGAATAGGTCTACTGTAAGAGTTAAGTTTATGGTAAAGGTCAGGTTTAGACCTACGTGTATTATTACAGTCAGGGTCAGGATTCAGTTTTTTTTTTTTTTTTTTTTTAATGTTTAGGGTTAAGGCTCAAATTACCATAGGTTTAGAATAATGGATATGGTTAGCTTAAGGGGTCAGGTTAGGTTTAGGATTTTTAATAGCCTTAGGGATAGCAATAGAGTTAAGTTTAATTCTATTGTTATCATTTGGATTAGGCTTCATTTTAAGTTAAAAGATAGGATTACAGCTAGGTTTAGGGCTACGTTTATGGTTAGGATTAGCGCTAGTGTTAGGGTTAGATTTAGGGTTAGGTTTGGCCTAGAGTTAGGGTTAGGTTGAGGGTAAGTGTTATGGTTGGAGCTAGATTTAGGGCTAGGGCAAGGGTTAGGGTTAGAGCAGGTTTAGGATAAATGATAGGGTTAGCGCTACACCTAGCATTAGGTTTAGGGTTAGAGTTGTGGTAATGGATAGAGTTAGAGCTAGGGTTTGGGCAATGGTCACAGTTAAAATTAGGGTTAATGTTAGGGTTAGGGATAGGGCTATGTAATGTTTTGGGTTAGAATTAGGGCTCAGTTTAGAGGTAGTGTTAGGGTTAGAGTTACTTTATTCAAAGTTCTTTGATACCATGCAGGATTCATCTTTAACTAACCTTACTCTGTTTCCCAGGTTTAGGCCTTTTGGTTCAAGTCTTTGGTGTTGAGAACAGTTAATATTTGTATTTTACTTCATTTTAACATATACTAGTAAATGTAAATGGGCCTGGAAATCAAACAGGATTTATGCTAGCTATTTGAAACTACATACACACACTCAATTGTTTGTGGGGACACTCTGGTATGTTCCTTGTGAGTGTAGGTCTAAGCTGAAACATGAAAAACAATTTTATCTGAGAGCCCGTTAGGAGAAAGCAGGGAATATACATGCACTGAAATTCCTTCCGTAATTTTTTTGTCAGATTTGTTTGATACTGAGTAGGATTCATTGTTTACCTTGCCCCACAAATCTCTTCAAGTGTGGGACTTCTAGGATCAATTGTTCTCTAGTCAGGTTAGGATTAGTATTAGGTTTGGGGTTAGGGCTAGGGTTAGACATAGTTTTAGAATGAGAGTAAGTTTTGTACAAATTTCTTTGATACTTGGAAGGAGTAATCTTTTACCTAGCCTTAATATGCTCCTCACATTTGGGCCTTCTCATTCCAATGGTTTGCTCACAGGGACACTCTGTATTTTAAGCTTTCACTTTATATTGACCTATATAGGTAAAAGAAAAAGGAGGTTGAAATCAAACCGGGATGGTGCTAGCTGCTTGAAACTTCAAACACTGAATCAGTTATCTATTGCAACTTTCTGGTTTGTTCCTTGTGAAAGTATCTCTCAGATGAAGATAGCAAAAACAATTTTATCTGAGATTCCTTTAGCAGAAAACAAAGAAATATGCATTAACTGAACTAACACTTCAGTTACTTGGTCATATTTTTTTGATAATGCGTAGGATTCATCTGAGAGCTTAGCCCACTAGGCTCCCCATGTTTGGGATTTCCTGGATAAACAGCTTTGCAAACAGGTTAGGTTTTGTGGTAAGGATAGTGTTAGAGCTAGTTTTAGAGCTAGTATTAGGGTTATTGTTTGTTTTGTTAAAATTTCTTTGATACTGGGCAGGATTCATTTTTCTCCTACCCTTACTATACTCCACGTGTCTGGGCCTCCTAGGTTCAATGGTTGACTGTAAGGAACAGTTTGTATTTTAAAGTTTCAGTTCATTTTTTCCTATACAGGTAAACATAAATGGAGCTGGATATCAATAACATTGGTGCGAGTGGTTGAAACTTCACACTCCTTCAAGTCTCTGTTTGTTTTTTTCTTGTGACAGTAGGCCTAAGCTAAAGCATGTAAAAACAACTTTATCCAAGAGTCCTCTAGGAGATAACAGAGAAATATGCGTGTACTGATATACTCCATCAGTTTTGGGGGCAGATTTCTTTGATACTGTGCAGCACTCATGCCTCACCTTGCCACACTAGGCTGCCGATGTTTGGAAATTTTATGGTCAAAAGTTTCATTAAAAAGTTAGGAAGAGTTTTCTCTCAGCAAGAAAACAATAAGAGACGTAAATAGGAAGCCTACATCATGGTAACAAATTTTTACTCCTCACACTTCATATAGAGCCCTAATATCCAGAGTATACAAAGAACTCCAAAAATTAGAAAATAAGATAACAAATAACCCAATCAACAAATGGGCCAAGGACCTGAACAGACACTTCTCAGAGGAGGACATACAATCAATCAACAGGTACATGAAAAAATGCTCACCATCTCTAGCAGTCAGGGAAATGCAAATCAAAACCACCCTAAGATACCATCTCACTCCAGTAAGATTGGCAGCCATTATGAAGTCAAACAACAACAAGTGCTGGTGCAGATGTGAGGAAAAGGGTACTCTTGTACATTGCTGGTGGGACTGCAAACTGGTGCGGCAAATTTGCAAAGCAGTATGGAGATTCCTGGGAAAGCTGGGAATGGAACTACCATTTGACCCAGCTATTGCCCTTCTCGGACTATTCCCTGAAGACCTTAAAAGAGCGTACTACAGGGATACTGCCACATTGACGTTCATAAGAGCACAATTCACAATTGCTAGACTGTGGAACCAACCCAGATGCCCTTCAATAGATGAATGGATAAAAAAATGTGGCATTTATACACCATGGAGAATTATGCAGCACTAAAAAATGACAAAATTATAAAATTTGCAGGGAAATGGATGGCACTAGAGCAGATTATGCTTAGTGAAGCTAGCCAATCCCTAAAAAACAAACACCAAATGTCTTTTTTGATATAATGAGAGCAACTAAAAACAGAGCAGGGAGGAAGAGCAGGAAGAAAAGAATAACCAAACCGAGACATGAGGTGGGAGGGAAAGGGAGAGAAAAGAAAAATTTTTTGGAAATGGAGGAAGACCCTCATTGTTATACAAAATTACATATAAGAGGTTGTGAGGGGAATAGGGTAATAAATAAGGAGGGAAATGAATTACAGTAGATGGGGTAGAGAGAGAAGATGGGAGGGGAGGGGAGGGGAGATAGTAGAGGATAGGAAAGGTAGCAGAATACAACAGTTACTAATATGGCATTATGTAAAAATGTGGATGTGAAACCGATGTGATTCTGCCATCTGTATTTGGGGTAAAAATGGGAGTTAATTACCCACTTTAATCTAATGTATGAAATATGATATGTCAAGAGCTTTGTAATGTTTTGAACAACCAATGAAAAAAAAAAGTTAGGGTTAGGGGAAGAGCTAGGGTTAGAGCTAGTGATAGGGTCAGAGTTAGTTTTATTTAAAATTCTTTGATACTTGGCAGGATTCATCTTATAGCTAGATTTACTCTGTTCCCCAGGTTTAGGGCTTCTTTTTTCACAGGTTCGCTGTCAGGAATATTTTGTATTTTAAGATTTTACTTTACGGGGTTGGGGATGTGGCTCAAACAGTAGCGCACTTGCCTGGTATGCATGCGGCCTGGGTTCGATCCTCAGCACCACTTACAAAGATGTCGTGTCCACCGAGAACTAAAAAATAAATATTAATAAATTCTTTCTCTTTCTCTCTCTCTATGTATCTCTCTCCCTCTTAAAATAGATAAATAAATAAATAAAATCAATTTATAAAAAAGAGATTTCACTTTATTTTGACCTATATAGGAAAGTTAATGGAGTTGAAAATCAAACATTGTTTGTGCTAGTTGCTTGAAACTTCACACACTCCATCAGTTGTTTGTAGGGACTCTGGTATGTTCCTTGTAAAAGTAGGGCTATGCTTAATCATGCAAAAAAAAAAACTTAATCTGAGAGCCCTTTAGGAGAAAACAGTAAAATATTGAGGTACTGAAATACCTCTTATAATTATTTTGTCAGATTTGTTTGATGTTGTGTAGGATACATCACCTAACTTGCCCCACAAGTCTCCCCAAGGGCGGGAATTCTAAGAACAAGAGTTCTCTAATCAGATTAGGGTTAAAGTTAGGTTAAGGGTTACAGCTAGGGCTAGAGTTAGAGTTAATGTGAAAGTGAGAGTTAGTTTTGTTTAAATTTCTTTGATACTGGGCAGGAGTAATCTTTCATGTATCCTTAGTATGCTCCCAAAATATGTTCTTCTCAATTGAACGGTCCACTATTATGAACACTTTGTATTTTAAAGTTTTACTTGATTTTGACACCTATGGGTAAATGGAAATAAATGTGGAAATCAAACAGGCAGCCCTTCCCCTAAACCTAACCCTAAACCTAACCATAAAAATAGCCCTAATCTTAGGCCTAAGCCAAACAGTAAACCTAGACCTATTCCTAGCCCTAATTTAGCCTTAACCCTAACCCAAACTCTAGCCCTAAGAATAACTCTCTTTTCATAATCCTTAACCTAACCATAAAACGTACCCTAACACTAAACCTAACACTAACCCTAACGTTAAAACTAACCCTAACCCTAACACTAACACTAACACTTAAACTAACCATAACCCTAAACCTAACACTAAACCTAAGCCCCAAACCTAACCCTATCACTAATTCTAACTCTAACCCTAACATTAATCTTAACCCTAACGCTAAACCTAACCATAAACCGAACACTAAAACTAAGCTCTCGAACCCTATCCCTAAATCTAACCCTAATACTATTCGTAAACCTAACACTTACCCTAACCCTAAACCTATACAAAACCTAATGCTAATCTTATAAAAAACTAGAACCCTAAACCTAACACTAAACCTAACAGTAACCCTAACCCTAACTCAAACTCTAAATCTAAAACTAATCCTAACACAAACCCCAACACTGAACCAAACACTTACCCTACCCCTAATCTTTAGCCTAACACTTACCCTAAACCTAACACTAAACCTAAACATAAACCTAACACTAACCCTAACTCTAAACCTATCCCTAACCATAACACTATCCTTAAAGCTAACCCTAACCCCAAACGAAACACTAACACTAAACCTAAACCTAACCCTAAACTTAACACTCATGCTAACCCTAACCTAACATGAACCCAAAACCTAACACTAACACTAACCCTAACCATAAACCTGCCCCAACCCTAACCCAAAAAAAACTCTAAACTTATCCCTAATCCATAACACTAACCCTAACACTAACACTAACACTTAAACTAACCATAACCCTAAACCTAACACTAAATCTAAGCCCCAAACCTTACTTTAACCCTAAGACTAACCCTAACCCTCTAACTAATGCTAAACCTAATACTAACTCTAACCCTAACTCTAAACCTAGAACTGACACTAAACCTAAAACTAACTTTAATGCAAAATTAAACACCTAACCCTAACCCTAACCCTAAACCTAACGCTAACACTAACCTTAATCCTACCCGTAAACCAAACCTTACACTTACCTTAAACCTAACCTTAACAAAAACTATAACTCTAACCCTAACACTAACCCTAACTCTAACCCAAATCCTAATATTAAACCTAACCCTAATCCTAAACCTCACCATAACACTAACTCTAACGCAAAATTTAAAACTAACCCTAAATCTAACCTAAACCTAATCCTAATCCTAACCATGAATATAAAATAACACTGTAGCAGTAACCCTAATCCAAACCCTAACAAAAAACTTAAAACTAACCATAATACTAACTGTAACCCTAACACTAACCTTAACCATTACCATAATACTAACCCTAACCCTAACACTAACACTAACAATAAATCTATCCATAACTGTAATCCTAACCCTAATACTTACCCTAACAGTAACCTTAACCCTCTCTCTAACACTAACACTAACACTAATCCTAATCCTAAACTGAACACTAACCGTAATGCAAACCCTAACCCTCTCACTAACACTAACCCTAAACATAATCCTAACACTAACCCTAAACCTATTTCTAACCCTAACACTATCCATAACCCTAAACCTAACACTAACCCAAACACTATAACTAACCCAACCCTGTATCTAACTCTAACCCTAAATGCAACACTTACCCTAACCCTAACCCTAACACAAAACTTAATGCTAACCCTAACACTAATTATAATTCTGTCCCTAAACCTAACACTAATCCTAAACCTAACCCTTACCATAACTCTAATTCTAACCCTAAACCTAACACTAACCCTAACCCTAACACAAACATTAAAATTAACCCTAACCCCAACCCTAAACCTAAACCTAATCTGAATTGTAACTCTTACTCTAACACAAAACCTAACACTAAACTAAAACTAACCCTAACCTAACTCTAATACAAACAATAACACTAACCCTAACACAAAACCTAACACTAAACCTAATCTTAAACCTAAGCCTAACTCTAACCCTAAATCTTACCCTAACACCAACCCTAAACCAAGCACTAATCCTAACCCTAAACCTAACCTTAACCCTAACCCTAACTGTAAAAATAAACCTAAACCTAACCATAACCACTACCACTAACCCTGAACTTATCCCTAACCTTAACACTATCCCTAACACTAAACCTAACGGTAACCCTAAAACTAACCCTAACCCAAAACCTAACCATAACACGAAATCTAAACCTTATCCTACTACTCACTCTAACACTAACCCAAATTCTAACTCTAACTCTAACACTAATTTTAACCTTAACACTAACCATTACCCTAATATTATCCCTAACTACACCCCTCACCCTAACCCTAACCTTAACCCGAACCCTAACCATAACTTTGAACAAACCTTAATCTAATATTAACCCTAACACTAACCCTAACCCTAATCCTAACTTTAACCCTAACCCTAACCTTAAACCTAAACCTAAAGTTAATACTAACCCTAATCCTAACCCTAACCCTAACCCTAACCTCTGTGGCTAACATTAAACCTAACACTAACTCTACATGAAACACTAACCCCAACTATAATACTAACCCAAACTCTAATACTAACACTAAACTAACCATAATTTAACCTGAATCTCTAAAAATAACCTATGTGTGACCCTAAAAAAAAACCCTAACCCTAACACTATCCCTAACCATAACATTAACTCTAAAAATAAACCTAAGCCTATCCAGAACCCCAACCACAACCCTAAACCTAAACCTTACCTTAACACTAAAACAAATCCTAAAACTAACCCTATCACCAACATTAAACCTAACCCTAACCCTAACCATAACACTAAACCTAAACCTAAACCTAACCTAACACTAATCCTATTACTAAAACTATCCCTAAATATAACACTATCCCTAACCCTAACACTAACACTAACCTTAACATAATAATAACCTTAACATGAACCTTAAACCTCACTTTATCAACAACACTAAATCTAAGCCAAATTGTAACCCTAACCCAAACACTAACCCTAACACTAACCCTATCCATTACCCTAACACTAATCCAAACACCAACCCTAACCCTAACCCAAACCATAAACCTAAATCTAACCCTAACCTTACAGAAACAATAATTCTAATCATAACCCAAAAACTTAACCTAAAACTAACCCTAACTTTAACCCTAACACTAACCCTTACTTTAACGGTAACCCTCAATCTAACGCCAATCTGAATGCTAATACTAACCCTAAACTTCACCCTATCACTAACCCTAACCTCAAAACTAGCACTAAATATAACACTAACCCTAACCAAAACATGAAACTTAAGCCTAACCCTAACAGTAACACTATCCCTAAACCTAAACCTAACACTAACCCTAAAAATATCCCTAACATGAACCCTAAACCTAGCACTAACCATATCTCTAATACAAACCCTAATCCTAACCCTAAACCTAACACTAACAAAAAACCTAACCCTAACCCTAACACTAACCCTAAACCTAATCCTAACCCTAACACTAACCCTAAACCTAATCCTAACCCTAACACTAAACCTAACCCTAACCCTAACACTAAAACCAACACTTAATTTAAACCTAACACTTTTACTAATCCTAAACCTAACAATAACCCTAGGTGTAACAGTACCCTAACCTTAATCCTAACACTAACTTTAATTCTAAACCTATCCCTAACATTAAGACTATCGCTAACCATAACTCTTACCCTATTCCTACCACTAACCCAAACACTAATCCTAACACTAACTCTAAAATTAATCCTAATCATATCACTAACTCTTTTTCTAACCCTAACACACAAAATATATTTAACCCTAACACTAACCCTAACACTTTTACTAACCATAAACCTAACCCTAACCCTAACACCAACATTAACCCTAACCCGAACACTAGCACTAACCCTAAACCTAACCCTAAACTTAACATAAACCTAACCCTAACACAAACACTAAAACTAATGATAACCCTAACCCTATCCTAACCCTAACCTTAAACCTAACCTAAATCTTACCCTAACACTAATTCTAACACTAATCCTTAAACTAATCATAACCTAAAACTAATGATAACCTTAAAAATATATGTAACCCTAAGACCAACCCTAAACCTAAACAAAAACCTAAAACTAAAACTAACCCTAACACTAACCCTATCACTAACAATAAACCTAACCCTAACACTAAACCTAGACCTACTCCTTACCACAACTCTAACCCTAACCCTAACCCTAACCCTAACATTTACCCAAATCTTAACCCTAACCTAACACTAGCATTAACCCTAACCTTAACTTTAATTCTAATCTTAACTGTAACCCTAACCCTAATACTAACCTAACCGTAACAAAGACCTTAACAATAAGTCTAAAAGTAACCTTAACCTAATCCTAACACTATCTCAAACTCTAACCCTAACAGAAACCCTAACCCTAACACTAACCTAACCCTAACACTAACCCTAAAACTTTACCTAAACCTAACCCTATCTCTAACGCTAACTCTAACACGAATTCTAAACCTAACTCTAATGCTAACCCTAACACTAACTCTAAATCTTGACCTAACCATAAACCTAACCCTAACCCTAACACTAACTCTAACACTAATTTTAAACCTAAACTTAACGCAAACCCTAATAATAAAACTTAACCTAAACTTAACCCTACACCTAACCCTAGCTGTAACCTTAACTCTAACACTAACTCAAACCCTAACCCAAACCATAACCCTAAACCTATCCCAACCCTAAGCCTATCCCTTAACTAGTACTTACTGTTAACTAACCTTAACACTAACACTAACCATAAAAGTAAAGCTAAAACTAACCCTAACACTAACACTAATTCTAACCCTAAGTCTAACCCTAACAATAATACTAAATTTAACTCTAAAGTCAACCCTAAAATTAAATCTAAACCTATCTCTAACTCTAACACTATACCTAAACTTAATTGTAAACATAACTCTAACAATATCTTTAACATTAAACTTAAACTAACACTAACGCTAAGCCTAATATTAAGACGAACCCTAAACATAAACCTAACATTAATTCTTACCCTAACCTATTACTAAAACTAATCTTAACCCTTACCATAACACTTAAACTAACCCTAAGCCTAATCCTAACCCTAATTCTGACACTACCCCTAACTGTAACCCTAACATGAAAGCTAAACTGAACCCTAAACCTAACCCTACCACTTAGCTAAACCTAACCCTAAACATTTGCAAACCCTAATTCTAAAACTAACCAAAACCTTAAACCTAACCATAACCCTGACACAAACACTAACCCTAACAGTAAACTGAACCATAACACTAAACCTAACATGAACACTAACACTAAGCCTAACCCTATACGTAACTCTAACCCTAACCCTAACTATAACCATTAACCTAATACTTACCCTAAAACCAACTATAACACTAACCCTAAACTTAACCCTAACCTTAAATCTATATCTTACACAGAAACTAACCTAATCCTACCCCTAACAAAACTCTAACCCTAACCATAATTTTAAACCTAATACAAACTTTAACCCTAACACTAAACCTAACACTAATCCAAACTCTGAACCTAATCCTAACCCTACACCTAACCGTAACACAAACCCTAAACTTAATCTTAATTCTAACACTAACCCTAATCCTAATCCTAACTTGAACCCTAAAACTAACCCTAACCCTTAACACAAAGCTAACACTATCCTAACCATAACACTGAACTTAAACTTAACACTAACCAGAATGCTAATACTAACCCTAAACCTCAACCAAACCTTACACTAACCTTAACATTAACCCTAAACCTAACTCTAAACCTAACTAAAACACTAAACCCTAATACTCATCTAATCCTAACCCTCAATCTAACACTAACCATAACAATAACCCTTAACCTAACCCTAATCCTAACTGTAACCCTAACCCTAACACTAAACCTAACACAAAACCTAACCTATCCCTAAACCTAAACTTGTCCCTAACCATAACCTAACCCTATTCCTAAGCATAACACTAACCCTAACCTTAACCTTTACTCTAACACTTATCCTAAACTGAAGCCTAAACCTAACCCTAAACCCAACCCTAACTCTACCTGCAACACTAGCATTATCCCTAACCATAATTCTAACCCTAACTCTAACCATAACCATAATCCTAACCGTAAACTTAACAGTAACCCTAACTTCTAACCTCACCCTAAACCTAACATTAACCCTAAAACTAAACCTAAACCTAATCCTAACCTAAATCTAAAACTAACCATAACCCTATCCTTAACCCTAACCCTAACCCTATCACAAACACTAACCCTAAACCTAATCCTAACCCTAACACTAACCTATATGTAACCCTACTCTTAATTGTAAACCTAAGTGTAACGCAAGCCCTAACCCTAACTCAAACCTTAACACTAATCCGAACACTTACCGTATCTCTAAGCCTCACCCTAACCCTAACACTAATCCTAGCCCTAACCTTAAATCTAACAATAAATCTATCCATAACCCTAACTCTAACACTAATCTTAACCCTAAACCTTACCCCAACCCAAACCTGAATACTAAACCTAACCCTAATCATAACCCTAACCCTATCCCATAAAGTTACCATAAACCTAACCCTAATGCAAAACCTAACATAACCCTACACCTAAACCTGTCCTAACCCTAACCCTAACACTAACCATAACCCTGACCCTAACCCTAACCCTAACACTCACCTAATCCTAATCCTAAATCGAACACTAATCATAACACTAACCCTTAACCTAACTATAACCCAAATCCAAACACTAATGCTAACCGTAACCCTAAATCCAACTCTAAACCTAACCCTTACCCTAACCCTAGCCATACCTCCAACCCTAGCCCTACCCAAAACCAAATCCTCACCCTAGTTCTACCCTAGTTCTAACCATGATTTTTAACCTTCCTGAAACCCTAACTATATTACTAGTCCTAAATGTAGCCCTCATTCTAGCTCTAACCATAACCATAACCCTAAACTTGACCCTTATTCTGACCCTAACACTAACCCTAGATCTAAACCTGACCCTAACCCTAAACCGAACCATAACACTACCTCTACCGGTAAACCTATTCCTAAACCTAAAAGTAACACTAAAAATAGATAAATCTAATTTTAAATAGAGTCATAAATCTAGCCCTAGACCTAAACAAAAATCTAACACTAGCCCTAACAATAACCCTTAACCTTACATAATGACCAAACCTCTCACTAGACCAAACAATAGTTTTAATTGTTGCTCTAAACCTAAAATTATCCCTAACCCCACAATGACCCTTAGTCTAATAAAAACACTAGCTCTAATCCTTATCAAAAACCAAAACCTAACCCTAACACTAAATTGATCCATAACCCTGACCCTAAAACTGCCCATAATCATATCCCTTGCTCTTACATTATGCAAGCCCTAACGTTACCCCTGAAAATCACAAAAAACCTAGCCCTTACCCTAGACTTATACCTATCCTTAATCATAACCCTACCATAAACTTAGACATAACTCTAATGCTAAGCTCACTCTAGACCTAAACCTAGCTCAAACTCTAATCCTTAGTCTAAACATAACCCTAACCCTAAACCTAACCCTAGCCCTGACTCATATACTAAAACTCTCCCTAAGCCTAACCCTAGCTCAAATGCCTACACTTACCCTAAACCTAACCCTAACATTAACCCTAGACCTAACCCTAACCCTAACCATAAAACTAATCTTAAGCCTAACCCTAACCTTATCTCTAAACCTAACCATTACCCTAAAGATAAACCTAACTTAAATGCTATCCCTAGGCCTAAAGATAATCCTATTGCTAACACTAACCCTATTCATTACTCTAACCTAACTGAAATAATAAACCTAATTCTATCTATTACTCTAACCCTAACCTGAACTCACCACTAAATCAAGCTTAACCCTGAATCTTAACCTGAACCAAACCCTACCCTTACCCTGACCCTAATAATACACCTAGCTCTAAACTTGACCCTTACCCTACACCTAAACCTTACAATAGATATAGCCATAACCTAACACTAAAATTAATACTAACCATAAATCTAGACTTGATTTTTGCTCTAGCACTAATTCTAGCCATAGTCCTAAAACAAACACTCAGCCTAGCCCTCAATCTGGTCTTAATCATAACCCAAAACCTAACCTTAGTTTTAACTCTAATTATAACCCTTGCCCTAGCCTTAAATCTAGCTATAACCCTATCCTTTCCCGTAAACCTAATCCTAGTTCTAACACTAACACTAACCTTAACCTTAGGCCTAACCCTAACACTAACCCTAGATCTAATACTAGCCCTAATTTAGCCCTAACCCTAAACTTACTCCTAACCTTAGCCCAAAGACTAACTCGAACTCTCAACCTAGGCTTATTTTTAGTGCCAACCCTATCTGTTACCATAACCTTAACACTAGCCCTAACCTTAGCCTTAACCCTAGCCATTGGCCTAAACCTAGATCCAACCATAACAATAAATCTAAGCCTAAACTTCACCCTATCATTAGCCCTAACACTATCGCTAATCGTTAAACTAGCCCTATCCTTAGGCCTAGTTCTAAAAAAAAAACTGAGCCATAGCCCTATCCATATCCCTAGCCTAACCTTAACCCTAGACCTGACATTAGCCCTATCCCTAGCCCTAGTCTTAGTTCTAAGCCCAGCCTCAATCCTTACCCTGATCTTAATCCCAGATCTATCCCTAATTTTATCTTTTGTTCTAGCACTAAACATAGCTGTAACATAATACCTTACCATAACACTAAAGCTGATTTTAACCCTAGCCCTAAACCAGGGCCCAGATCCAACACTAACCCTAGCGCTATTCCTAGTCCTAATTTACATCTAACAGTAAACCTAACGCTATCCCTGTCCCTAAAACATACTCTAAATCTTGCCCTAGCCCTATACCTAGTTCTAAACCTATCGCTTACAATAACCCAAAAGCTAGCCCCAAATTTAGCCCTAACCTTTGCTCAAGGCTTAAACCTAAATCTAAAACTAAAATTAAATATAAACCTCACCCAAACACTAACCCTAAACCTAATGCTAATTGAAAAACTAACCCTAAATATACCATAACCCCAAAACAAAACCAATCCATAACCCTAACCCTTAACCTAAACCAAAACATAAAGCTACAACTAGTCCTAAACCTAGCCCTAATTTGAGTTCTAACCCTAAACCTAGATATAACCCTGACAATAACTTGGCCCATAACACTAACCCTAGCTCTAAATATTGCCCTAACATTAACCCTAAACAGAAACCTAGCCCTTTCATTAGCCGTAGCCCAAAAGATAACAGAAATCCAAGACTAAATCCGAGACCTAACAGTATTTTTTAATGCTAACCCTAATCCTAACCCTATCTCTAAACCTACCCTAACCCTAACTGTACTTTAAACCATATGCCTTTCCCAAAGCCAAATCCTAATGCTAATGATACCCTAGTCCTAAACTTAATCCTTTGTCTACCCCAAACCCTAACTCTAATACAAGTCCTATCCTAGCCCTCATTCTAGCTCTAAACCTAACCCTAACCTTGACCCTGATTCTCACCCTAACACTAACCCTATGTCTAAACCTGACCCTAACACTAAACCGAACCCTGACACTTCCCATACCAGTAAACCTATACTTAAACCTAACAGTAACACTAGTACTAGACGTATCCTAATCCTAAATATAGTCATAAATCTAGCCCTAGCTCTAAACAAAAACCTAGCACTGGCCCTAACAATAACCATTAAACTAACTTAAATAATAACTCTATCCCTAGACGCAACACTAGTTGTAATTCTGGCACTCACCCTAAATCTAACCATATCCTGAACAATAACTCTTAACCATTAAAAACAATAGCTCTAAACTTTATATTAAATCAAAATCTAACCCTAACACTAGACATATCCATAACCCTGACCCTAAAACTAGCCATAAACATATTCCTAGCTGTTATGTTTTTATAGCCCTAATGTTAGCCCTAAACCTCACATAAAACCTAGCCCTTATCCTAGCCCTAATCGTAAACCTAACCATATTCCTAGACCTAAGCCTTATCCTACACTCGCCCCAACCCTAAACCTAGCTCTAACTATAACCCTTACTCTAAATATAACCCTAAACCTAACCCTAGCTCTGACTCTAACCTAACCCTAGTCCAAGACCTATTCGTAGCCCAAATGTTAATACTTACCCTAAAACTATGACTGACACTATCCCTAGACCTAAACCTAACTCTAGCCTAACCATAAACTTATCCCTAGGCCTAGCCTTAGCTCTAACACTCTCCATTACCCTAAATATGAGCCTAAATCATATGATAACCCTAGGTGTAATGCCAACCGTATTGCTAAAACTAACACTATCCATTACTCTAAATCTAACCTGAACCCTAAACCTAATCTTATCCATTACCCTATTTGTAACCCTAACCCTAAAGCTAATTCAATTGTTAACCCTAAAACTTAACCTAAACCAAACTCTAAACAGACCCCGATCTTAATAATACACCTAGCTTTAAACCTGACTTACCTAAACCTAAACCTTACACTAGACCTAGCCCTAACCTAACCCTAAAACTAACACTAACCATAAATCTAGACCTGATATCCCTAGTTCTAATCTTATCCATTACCCTAACCATAACTTTAACCAAATTCTAACCCTAAACCTAACCCTAACCATAGATCTAACCTAACCATAACCCTAGTCCTAACTGTAGCTCTAATCCAATCTATTACCCTAACCATAACCCTAACTGAATTCTATCCCTAGGCCTAAACCTAATCCTATTCCTAACCCTAAACCTGTTCATTATTCTAATTTTAACCTTAACCCTAAACTTAACCATATCCATTACCCTAACCCTAACACTAACCATAATGCTAATTTGATCTCTAAGCTTAATCTTTAACATAACACATACCCTAACCCTAACTCTGACCTTAATAATACCCCTAGCTGTAAACCTGACCTTAATCTTAAACCTAACACTTACAACAGACCTGACCATAATCTTTGGCCTAAAACTATCCCTAACCATAACCCTAGACTTGACATTAGCCCTATTCCTAATCCTAGCCCTAACCATAACATAAATTCTAGCCCTAATCCAAACCCTAAATCTAGCTTTAATTCTAACCCTAACATTAACCATAGCCCTAATGCTAATTTTATGCTTTGCCCTAGCCAAAATAAAGCTGTAACATCATACCTTACCCTACACTAATGCTAACCCTAACCCTAACGCTAAACCTAGGCCTAAACCTACAACTAACTATAGCTATAATCTAGCCCTAATTTAGCCCTAACCCCAAACTAACACTATCACCAGGCCTAAGACTTACTCTAACTCTCACCCTAGCCCTATTTCTACTTTTAAAACTATTGTTGCCATAACCCAAACTCAATCCCTATATCTATCCACAACCTTAGCCCTAACCTTCACCCTAGACCTAAACCTGGATCTAATCCTAACCTTAAGCCTAAAGCTCACTCTTACACTAACTCTAACCCAAATAATAATTGAAATACTAGCCCTAACAGTACACTAGCCTTAAAACAATATCAAGCCATAACACTAACAATATCCCATAACCTAAACCAAATGCTATCCCTACACCTAGTCCTAAACATAGCCCTAATGTGAGTCCTAACCCTAACCTAGAAGTAACCCCGATCCTTACTTGGACCCTAACAGTAACTCTAGCTCTAAACATAGCCTTATCGCTAACCCTAGAACTAGCCCTAATAGGAATCCTAGTTTTTTCATTAGCTGTAGCCCTAATTTTAACACAAATTCTTGCCCTATTCCGAGACCTATACCTAGGATTTACCCTAAATCTAACCCGAACCCTAACCCAACCCTTACTCTACCTCTAACCCTATCCCTTACCCTAAGCCAAACCCTCACCCTAATACTACCCTAGTCCTAAAAATAATTTTTAGCCTACCTCAAACGATATTTGTTTTACTAGTCCTAAACCAAGCCGTCATTCTAGTTCTAACTCTAACTCTAACCCTAGACCCAAAACTTGTCCTAAATCTGGCCCTCAACCTAAACCTAAACTTACCTGAACAATGACCATTATCCTAAAAAAAAAAAAACCCAGCTCTGAATCTTATCGTAATCCAAAACCTAACAAGAACACTAGATTTTCCCATAACCCTAACCCTAAAACTAGCCATAATCCTATCCCTAGCTCCATTACCCAAAGCCCTAATGCTAGCCATAAAACTCACACAAACATAGCCCTTATCCTAGCCCTAAACCTAGCCCTTAGAGTAACCCTAACAAGAAGCCTAGACCTAAACTTAACCTTAACCATTGCCCTAAGCCTAATTCTAGCTCAAATTCTAACATTAATCTAAACATAACCCTAACCCTAACTCTAACATTAGCCCTGACTCTAACCGTAATGCTCATGCTAGCACTAATCCTAGCTCAAATGTTAAAACTTAACCCAGACCTAATGCTGATAAGAACCCTAGGCCTAACCCTAACCATAGTCCTGATTCTAACCTTAACACTAGCCCTAAACCTAGCTCCAACGTATCCTTACCTTAAAGATAAGCATAACCCAAATTCTAACCCTAGGCCTAACACTAACACTATTGCTAAGAGTAACCCTATGCATTACTGTAAACCTAACCTGAACCCTGAACCTAACCCTATCAATTACCATAACCTGAACACTAACCCTAACCCTAATGCTAACTCAAATCTTAACCTAAATCAAACCCTACTTGAACTCTGACCCTAATAATACACCTAGCTTTAAACCTGACCCTTAACCTAAACCTAAACTTTACTCTAGACCTAGCCATAACCTAACCCTAAAACTAACCATAACCATAAACCCAGACCTCAAATTAGCTCCAGCCCTAATCCTAGTCTTAACCCTAGCACAAATACTTAGTCCTTATTATCCTTTACCTAAAACAAATACTAGCCCTAAACCTAACACTAAACTTAGCCCTAACCCTAGTTCTAACTCTATCCCTTACCCTAAGCCAAACCCTATCCATAGTGCTAACCTTAGTCCTAATCCTAATCCATAACCTAATCCAAACCCTAACCCTATTATTAGTCCTAACCCTAGCCCTCAATCTAGCTCTAAACCTAACTCAAATGCATACCCTAACACAAACACTCAGTCTAAATCTGAACCTAACTCTGAACCAAACCATAAAAGTAGCCCTACGAGTAAACTTATAACTAAACCTAAACCTAACACTAGCCCTATACCTAAGCCTAATCCTAAATATAGCCATATATCTAGTATCTCTAGTCCTAGACCAAAAAAAAAAAAAAAACTGTGCTCTAGCCCTAACATAATCCTTAACCTAAAGCAAACATGAACCCTATCCTTTGACTTAACTCTAGTCCTAATTCTGGCTTTCATCCTAAATCTAACTCTAACATTAAGACTGACCCTAACACTTACACTAAATGTAGCTCTAAACATGAACCTCACCCAAGACCTAAACCTAACATTAGACAAAATCATAAATATAACCCTAATACTAGCTCTAATCAGAACACTAGATCTTACCTTACACATAGCTTTAAACCTGGGCCTAAACCTAACACAAAACCTAGCCCTAATCTGATGTCTAAACCTACACTAAGCATAAACACAATCCTAAATGTAGCCCTGACCCTAACCCTTGTCTTACACATACCCCTAGCTCAAAGCCTAACCCTTAGCCTAAACACAACGCTAGACCTATACCTAAACCTAAACCTAAAACTAACCTTAGACCTAATTCTAACCTTAACCCTAGTTCTAATACAAGCTCTAACTCTAACATTACCATAACCCTAACTCTAAACCTAATAATAACCCTAGCCCTAAAAATAACCCTATCCCTAACCCTAATTATAAACCTAAACAACGACCTAACCCTAAACCTAACTCTTTCCATAAACTTAACTGTAACCCTTTTCATAAATCAAAACTAAACCTATCCCTGAACCTAAATTTAACCATAACCTAAAGTTAACCCTAAACCTAATTTCACATCTAATCCAATACAATACTCTATAATTAACCTAAACCCTAAAAAAAATACTAGCACTAACCCGAACCCTGACACTAACCATAACCATAACCTTAACTCAGAACTAACACTAAATCTAACACTCCCCCCGCCCTAACTGTAGCTTACACCCTAACCCTCACTCTAACCCTAACACTAGCCCTAGCCCTAACCATAATGCTAACTCTAGCCCTAACCCTAACACTAAACCTAGCCCTTACCCTAGCCCTAATATAGCCCTATTCCTAACATTAACCCTAACACTAGAATTAAGACTAACTATAATTCTCACACAAGACTTATCCCTACTTTTAACCCTATCCTTTACCATAACTCTAACCAAGCTCTAACCCTAGACATAAATCTTGCACTATTCTTAGCCCTAGTACTAACTCTAGATCAAAACCTATCTCTAAAACTAACTCTATCCTGATGCCTCAGCCTAACCCTGAAAATAGCTCTAACCCTAATGCTAATCATAAAATTACCCCTAACCCTAGTCCTAGCCCTATAAAAAAACCGAGCCATACCCCTAACCCTAGCCCTTACACTAGACAAAACCCCAACCCTACACCAGCCCTAACCCTATGCCTAATTTGAAACCTAACCCTAACCTTAAATATATACATAATCCTGACTCATATCCAAACACTAAACCTAGCTCTAAACATCACTCTAACCTTAAAGCTAACCCTAACACTAGACCTAGCGCTAAACCGAACCCTGAAACTAACACTAATTGTAACCTAAAACTAAACTTAGTTTTTACAATAGCGGTAACCATAACACTAGCCATAACCCTATTACAAAAATAGCCATAATCCAAGCCCTAAAATGAGCTTTAACCCTAAACCTAAGCCTAATCCTGGTCCTAAACCTAGCTCTAACCCTACCACTTACACTAAGCCAAACCCTCACGCTAGTACTAACTGTATACATAGCACTATTCCTTAGCCTAACCAAAACCCTAATCCTATAACTAGTTCTAACTTTAGCCTTCATTCGAGGTCTAATGGTAACCCAAACCCTAACCCTATCCCTGACCATTGTTCTGACACTAACACTAGTCTTAGGTCTAAATCTAAACCTAACCCTAAACCGAAACCTAACACTACCTCTACTGGTAAAATATACCTAAACCTAATCCTAACTCTAGCCATAACTATAGCTCTAGACCCAAAGACAAGCTAAATGTAGCATTAAAAATAACCCTAAGCTAACCAAAAAACTAACCCTACCTCTAGAACTAACCCTTGTCCTAATTCTGGCTTTAACCCTAACCATTACCTACCTGAACACTGTCCCTGACACTAACACAAACCCTAGCTCTAAACTTTATCCAACCCTAAAACTGATGCTAGACTACACCTAGCCCTAGCATTGATCATAAAAGTAGTCCTAATCATTACACTAGTTCTTACATTACCATAGCCCTAACCTATCACAAAAGCTAGTGCTAATCCATTCTCTACTTCAGCTTTAACACTAGAGATAACACTAACAATAACCCTAGCCCTAACCATAACCATAAGCCTAATCCTAGAACTAATCCTAACCATTACCCTAGCCCTAAACCTACCTTTAGTCCTATTCATTGCCCTAAAATAACTATAATCCTTATGCTAACGCTAGGTGGAAACCTAATCCTACCACTAGCCTTAACTAACTCTATACCTAGCTGTATTCAGAAACCTACTTTATACATTAGCAGTATCCTTAACCCTAGCCATAAACTAACCCAAAACCTAGCCTTAATGCGAGTTCTATATCTAGCTTTAAGCCTAAACTTAAACCTAAGACTAACCCAAACACTAGCTTTAATGCTATACATAACCATAGCTCTAACCTTAGGGCTAACCATATCCATGACCCTAATGATAACCCTAACTCTTCTGATAAACTTAGGCCTAACCCATATACATTACAAAAATGTTTAAATGCTAAAACTAACACTGTCATTACCCTAACCCTAATGTAACATTAATTGAGCCCTGCAACTAAACACTAACTTAAACCGAACCCTAATCATGACCCTGATTCTACCCTAGATCTAAACCGAACCCTAACCAAAAACCTAATCTTTACACTGGACCAAGCCATAAACCTAACATTAAATCTATTCCTAACTGTAACCCTAGACCTGACATTAGCCATAGCCCTAATACTATCCATAACCCTAAAACAAATCCTAGTCTTCATGTTAGCTATAAACATAGTCTTAATCATAACCCTAACCCTAACCCTAGTTCTAATCCTATACTAGCCTTCACCCTTTCCATAAACCTAGCTATAACCACATCCTTTGCCTAAACTAAACCCTAACTTTAACCCTAACCCTAATGATAACCCTTGATTTATTCTTAGCCCTATTACTAACCCTAGATAAAAACCTAACTCTAAATCTAACCCTAACTAGATGCCTAGGCCTAATTCTAAAACAAGTCTTGACCCTAGCCCTAACATAACCTTAGCCATAATTTAGCCCTATCTCTAAACCTAAACCTAACCCTAGCCCTAAGACTAACTCTAACACTCACTCTAGCCCTATCATTCATTCCAACCCTGTCCCTTACTGTAAACCTAACCCTAGCCCTAACCCTACTAACAACCAGGCCCTATCTTTATCTCTAGCACTAACCTTAGGCAAAACCTAACTCTAAATCTAGGCCTAACAGCTTAAGCCTAACCCTAACACTAGCCCAAACCATAACACTAATTTTAAAATGAGCCCTAACCCTAGCCCTAGCCCTATAACAAAACCGAACCATAGCTCTAATCCTAACCAATAACCTAAACCAAACCCTAACCTTACACCTAGACCTAACCCTAGCCCTAATTTGATTTGGAAACATAACACTAAAACTAACCATGAAGCTGAAACTGACCCTAACACTTCTAGCTCTAAACATCACCCTAACACTAACACTAACCCTAACACTAAATCTAGCACTAAAACCCTAAAACTAGCCCTAAATGTAAACCTAGTACTTACATTAGCTGTAACCCTAACCCTAGTCCTAATATAAAACCTAGCCCTAATCCAAAC
Source organism: Ictidomys tridecemlineatus (assembly GCF_052094955.1). Classification (NCBI taxonomy): domain Eukaryota; kingdom Metazoa; phylum Chordata; class Mammalia; order Rodentia; family Sciuridae; genus Ictidomys; species Ictidomys tridecemlineatus. Next base: position 119,362,595 of record NC_135480.1, on the reverse strand, counting down.
CCTAAACCTAGCTTTCAACCTAACCTAACCCAAACACTAGCCCTAATTGTTACCATAACTCTAGCCTTAAACTGATCTCTTAATCTATCCCTTACCATAACCATAACACTAAACATAATGATAATGCTAGGCATAAACCTAACACTATCCCAAATCCTAACACTTCCATTAACTTACCTAACGTGAATCCTAAACCTAACCCTATCATTTCCCTAACCCTAATCCTACAACTAATTCAAGCCTAAACTTGAAACCTTAACCTATCCCCAAAACTAACCCAGAAATTGATGCTAATAATACCCTTAGTTCTAAACTTGACTGTAACCCAGAACTTAACCCTTACCCTAGACGTAGCCATAACCTAATGCTAAAACTATCTTTAAACATAATTCTGAACCAGAAATTAGCTGTAGCCATAATCCTAGACCTAACTCAAAACACACACCTAGCCCTCATCCTATCCCTAAAACTATACTTAATCATAAACTTAACTATAGCCCTACACCTAACCTAATTCGAACCTTCACCTTTCCACTAAAACTAGCTATAATGTCATTCCTTAATTTAAATTTAATCTTAACTATTACCCTAACCCTAGGCTTAAGATAAACATAAAACCTAGCCCTAATCCTAGCCCTAGTTTATCTCTATCTCTTACTCTATCCTAACCATAGCCCTAAGACTAAATGTAACTCTTTCCCTAGCCCTAGCCCTAGTTCTTTCCCTGTCTGCTACCATAAACCTAACACTAGACCTAACACTTGCCCTAAAGTTGGTTCAAGCCCTAACCCTAACTCTAAATCTAACCTTAAACCTAAACCTAAGCCTAACACTAACACTAGCCCTAACCCTAATGCTGATCGTAAAACTAGCCCCAATCCCAATAATAGCAGTGAAAAGAAACTGAACAATAGCCCTAACATTAAACCTTAATGTAAACCAAACACTAACACTATACCTATAGCTAAACCTAGCCCTAATTTGAATCCTAAGCCTCACCTTACAATTAATCCTGACCCTGAATCATATCCTAACACTCACCCTAGCTCTAAATACTGCCCTAAACTCAAACAGAACACTAACATTAACAATAGCCCTAATTCCAGTCTTAACACTAACCATAAAACTAATCCTGACCCTGACTCCTATTCTAACAATAACCGTAGCTATAAATATCACCCTAAACTTAAACCTAACCCTAGCCCTCAACCTACCCCTAATCCTAACCTTAACATTAACCCTAATTGTAAACCTAGTTCTTACATTAGTTATTGCTCTAATCCTAGCCCTAAACCTAACACAAAAACTATTCCTAATCCAAACCCTTAACCTAGCTTTAACTCTAACTATAACCCTAACCATAGCCCTAACCATAGATAAAAATCAATCCCTTACCCTAAGCGAAACCCTAAACCTAAGAGTAACCCTAGACCTATCCCTAGTTTTTAGACTAACCCAAACCGTAACACTATTAGTAATCCTAACCCTAGCCTTCATTTTTTCTCTAACACTATCCCAAACCCTAATCCTAATCGTGATCTTTATTCTGACCCAAACACTAAACCTAGGTGTAACTCTAACCCCAACCCTAACCCAAAATTTGCCATAATCATATCCCTACACCTAACTCTTAACCTAAATCTCAGCCTAGCCTTAACCATAGCTAGAACCTAACCCTTATGCTAAACATAACCCTAAACCTAATCCTAGATCTAACCCTCAGCTTAGCACTAACACAAGATCTAATCCTAACCATAACACTAGCCCTAACCTTAACTCTAACTGTATCCATTACACTAATAATAACCCTTACCATAATGCTACCCTTAGGCTTAACCCTAACCCTATCGCCTTACCCAAACCTAACAATTACCCTAAAATTTCCTTGAGCCCAAAACCTAACCCAATCATTATGCTAACCCAAAAGCTAATGCTAATTCAAGCCCTAACCTAACCTCACCTAAACCAAACCCTAACACTGACACTAACCCTCATAATTCCCCTAGCTCTAAACCTGACTCTTACCATACCTAACCCTTACACCAGACCTAGCATTTCTAAACTTAATTCTAGACCTGATATCAACCCTAGCCTTAATCCTAGCCCTAAACCTAACACAAAACCTAGTTCTTATTCTAGCCCTAAACATAGCTTTAATTTTATCCCTAACCCAAACCCTAGGCCTAAACCTAACACTAACCCTAGCCCTAATTTTAGCCCTAATTTAGCCCTATCCCTAAACCTAACCCTAGCTCTGGCCCAAAGACTAACTCTAATTCTTACCCTAACTCTAGTTCTAACTCTATCCCATACTAGAATCCTAATCCTAGTCCTAACCCTTGGTGTAACCCTAGCCTATTAATAGGCCTGGCCATAACACTAGACCTAAGCCTAATTCTAAATCTAACCCTAACCCGAATCATAAACCTAAACCTCACACTAGCCCTAACATTAACGCTAATCCTAAAACAAGCTCAAACACTAGCTCTAGCCCTAAAACAAAACCGAGTCATAGCCATAACCCTAAACCTTAACCTAATCCAACCCCTAATCCTAAACCTAGTGTTAATAATATCCATAATTCTAGTCCTAACCCTAAACCGAAAACTAACCCTGACCCTGACACTGAACCTAACACTAACCCTGGCTCTAAACATCATCATCACCGTAAACCTCAACCTAACACTAGACCTAGGCCTAACTCTAATTCTATAACTAGCACTAATCATAACCCTACTTCATACATTAGCCATAGCCTTAAGCTTAGCCCTACAATAACCCCAAACCTAGACTTAATCCAAGTCCTAAACCTAGCTTCAACTCTAAACTAAAACCTAACCCTAGCACAAATTCTATATATAACTGAGCCATATATATATATATATATATATATATATATATATATATATATATATTCTATATATAACCCGAGCCCTAATTTAGGTCTAAACCTATCCATTACCCTATCAATTACCCTAACCCTTAAGCTAACACTAGGCCTAACCCTAACACTATCCATTACACTAAACTAAACCTAAACCTTAATCCTAACCCTGTCATTACCCTAAACCTAAACCTAAACCCTAAACTAACCCAAACCCTAACCCTGACCCTGATCCTAATAATAACCCTAGATATAAACCTGAATCTTACCCTGAACCGAATCCTTACACTGGAACAAGCCATAAACCTAACACTAAAACTAGCCCTAATGATAACCCTAGACGTGACATTAGCCCAAGACCTAATATTATCCCTAACCTTAACACAAACCCAAAATTGTATCCTCTCCATAAACCTAGCCTTAATCATAACCCTAAACCTACCTAAGCCCTAACCCTAATATTAACCCTTGCCGTAGCCCTACACCTAGCTAAAACCACAACCGTTACCCAAAAAGTAAACCTAAGTCTAACCAAACCCTTGTTGTCACAATTGCTGTATTCTTAAACCTAGTTTTAACACTAGATCAAAACCTAACTTTAAATCTAACCCTAAGTCGATGCCTAAGCCTAAAACTAGTCTTAACAATTATGCTAATTCTAAAACTAGCCCTAACCCTAGCCCAAACACTAACACTAGATGTAATTTAGCCCTATCGCTAAGCCTAACCCTAACCCTAGCCCCAAGAATAACTCTAACTCTCACACTGCCCTATCACTCGTTCTAAACCTATCTCTTCCCATAAACCTGAAAGTACCCCAAATCTTAGTCATAAGCCTTGTCCTATCCTTAGTCCTAGCACTAACCTTAGATAAAAACCTGACTCTAAATTTAACCCTAAACAGAAGCCTAAGCTTAAATCTAAGACTAGTTCATACCCTAACACTAATCCTAAAAATTACACTAACCCTAAACCCTAGCCATAAAACCAAACCTAACCCAAGCTTTAACCCTAACCCTTAACCTAAACCAAGACCTAACCCTACAACAAGCCCTAAACCCAGCACTAATTTGAGTTTTAAGCCAAACCCTAAAACTAACTCTTACCCTTACTCTGACCATAACACTACACCAAGGTCTAAATATCACCCTAACCTTTAACCTAAACCTAAGAGTAAACCTAGCCCTAGAACACTAAAATTAGCCATAATCATAACCCAAGTACTTAAATTAGCTGTAACCTGAACCCTAGCACTAAGTTAACCCAAAACCTAGCCCTAATCATAATCATAACCCTAGGCCTTAACTGATTTCTAACTCTATCCATTTCCATTACCATAACCCTAACCCTAATGATAATTTGAGACCTAACTTTAAACCTTAACCTACCCCCAAAACTACCCCAGAACTTGACCCTAAAAATACCACTAGCTCTAAACGTGTTGCTAACCCTAACTCTAACCCTTACAATAGATGTACCCATTATCCTAACCCTAAAACGATATTTAACCATAATTCTGGACCTGAAATTAGCCCTAACACTAATCCTAGTTATAACACTAAAAATAAACCCTCTTTATCATAATAGCCCTAAATCTAGGCTTAATCATAACCCTAACCCCAACCACACTCCTGACCCTAATTATAACCCTCACCCTACCTCTAAACTTAGCTATAAAGTCATCCCTTACCCCAAACTTTGCCCTAACTCTAAACCAAAACTCTAAAATTCTAACACTAAACACTAACCTCACCCTAACCTTAACCCTAACCCTAACCCTAACACAAGGCTTAAACTAAACACTAAATCTAGCCTTAATCCTAACCCTAACTTAGCCTTATCTCTAACCCTAACCTAATCCTACCCCTAAGACTACGTCTTGTCCTAGTCCTATCCCTAGTCCTAAACCTATCCCTTATCATAACCCTAAACCTAGACATAACCCTTGTCATATCCTTAATTTTAGTTTTAACCCTAGATCTAGCCCTAATTCCAAATTTAGCCCCAACCCTAAGCCTAAACCTAAAACTAACACTAGTGCTAACCCTAACCCTAGGAATAAAAAAAAAACAACTATGAGCCCTAACCCTAAACCTAAACTTAAACCAAATCCTAACACTACAACTAGACCTAACCCTAGCCCTAATTCGAGTCTTAACCCTAACCTTAAAACCAACCCTGACCCTAATTCATATCCTAATACTCAACCTAGCTCTAAACATCGCCTTAAACTTAATCCTAAGGGTAACCTAAGCCCTAATTTGAGTCCTAAGTCTAACCCTAAAACTAAGCCTTACCCTGACTCCTATCCTAAAAAGATCCCTAGTTATAAATATTACCCTAATCTTAAACCTAATTCTAACACTAAACCTAACCCATAATCTAACAGTAAAATTAACCTAATGGTAACCCCAGTTCTTACATTAGCAATTGCCCTGACACTAGCACTAACCCTAACACAAGACCTAGGCCTAATCCGAGTCCTAAACTTAGCTTTAACCCTAACTCTAACCATATCTATAACCATAAACCTAGCTCTAAAGCAATCCTTTATCTAATAAAAACTCTAAACCTAAGAGTAACCCTAGACCTATCCCTAATCCTTAAGCTAACCAAAACACAAACCCTATTAATAGCCCTTATTCTTGCCCTCATTCTAGATCTAACCCCATCCAAAACCATTACACTAACCCTGACCCTTTTACTTACACTACCACTAATCCTAGTTCTAATCCTAACCCTAATCCTAGCCCAAAATAGATCATAATCCTATTTCTAGATCTAATTCTGAACCTAACTCTCAGCCGAGCCCAAACCATAGCTCAGAACCTAACCCTTACACTGAACATAACCCTAATCTAACCCTAGTTCTAACTCTCACCATAACCCTAAATCAAGAAATAATCCTAACCATAACCCTAGCCCTAAACTTAAGTGTAACGGTATCATTGCCCTAAACATAACCCTTACCCTAACGCTAACCCTAGGCCTAACCCTAAACACATCACTATCCCAAAACTTATCAATTTCTCTATATGTACCCTGAACCCTAGACATAATCTAATTATTACCCTAACCCTAACACTAATGCTTATTCGAGCCCTAACCCTAAACTGAAACCTAAACCAAACCCTAACACTGACACTTACCCTAAAAATTCCCCTAGCTCTAAACCTCACTGTTACCCTATACCTTACCCTTACACTATACCTAGGCATAAAACTAACCCTAAATCATTCTGTAAGCATCACCATAGACCTGATATTAGCCCTAGCCATGATACTAGCCCTAACTGTAACACAAATCCTAGCCCTTATGTTAGCACTATACATAGCCTTAATTATAACCCTAACCATAAACCTAGGCCTAAACCTAACACTAACCATAGCTCTAATCTTAAATCTAATTTAGCCATATCCCTAACCTTAACATTAACTCTAGTCCAAAAATTAACTCTAAGTCTCACCTTAAATCTACACCTAGTTCTAGCCCTATACTTTACTGGAACCCTAATCCTAGCCCAAACCATAGGTCTAACACTAGCCCTAAATATAGCCCTAGCAGCAACCGTAGATCTAACCCTAACTCTAAATCTAACCATAATTCTTAGCATAAACCTAAACCTAACACTAGCCCTAACCCTAAGGCTAATCCTAAAACTAGCACTAATCAGAGCCCTAAAACAAAACCAAGCCATACACCTAACTCTAACCCTTAATATAAACTAAGCCCTAACCTTACACTTAGCAATAACTCTAGCCCTAATTCGAGTTTTAAGCCAAACCTTAAAACTAACCCTGACCCTGACTCTGACATTAACACTCACCCTAGCTCTAAATATCACTCTAAATTTATACCTAAACCAAAAAATAGATCTAGCCCAAACCCTAACCCTACAATTAGCGCTAATCTCAACCCTTCTACTTACATTCACTGTAACACTAATCCTAGCCTAAACTTAACCCAAAACCTAGCCTTATTCTGAGCACAATCCCTAGATTTACCCTAACCCTAATTTTATCACTAATCATAACTATAAGCCTAGCAGTAACCCTAGATTTAACCCTAACCCTAATTCTAAGCCTAACCCTATCAATAGTCATAACATTCATCGTACCTGTACCCCTATCTCTAAACATTTCCATTACCCCAACCATAACCCTAACCCTAATGTTGAACCTGGGCCTAAATCTAACTGTATCCCTAATCCTAACCCTATCCATTACCCTGAAACTAACCTGAAACATATACCTAACACTATCTTTACCCTAATCCTAACTCTAATGCTAATTCAGGCCTAACATTAAGCATTAACCTATCCAAAACACTAATCACAAATCTGACCCTAATAGTACTCTTAGCGCTAAACCTGACCTTAACCATAAACCTAACCATTACACAATACATAGCCACAACCTAACCCTAAAACTATATTTAACCATAACACTAGACCTGAAATTAGGCCGAGCAGTAATCCTAGCTCTAAATTTAGGCTTAATCTGAACCATAACCCGAGCCCTAACCCTAATTCGATTCTTCACCCTAGCCTTAAATCTACCTATAACCTCATCCTGTCCCCCAAAATTAGCCATAACACTAAAGCTAATCTAAACCCTCGCCCTAAACCTAGGCCTAACACAAAGCCTAGTGCTAATCCTAGCCTTTAATTAATCCAATGCTAACCCTAAACCTAGCAATAAGACTAACTCTAACTCTTGCTCTAGCCCTAGCCCTAGTTCTATTCTTAGCCTTAATTCTAAACATAGATCTAAGCCTAAGTCTAAATTTAAACCGAACTCTAAATTTAACTGTAACAATAAGCCTAGTCCAAACCCTAACACTACCACTAACCATAATGCTAATCCTAAAAGTTCCCCTATCCCTAGCCCTAAACTAAACCAAAACCAAGCCATAGCCCTAATCCTAAACCTTAACCTAAATTAAACATTAACCCTAAACTAGGCCTAAAACTAACTCTAAAACTAACCCTGACCCTAAGACTAATACTAGCTCTAAAAATCATCCTAACCTTCAATTAACCCTAAACTATATCTAGCCTTAACCTAAAATTTTAACTAGCATTAATCATAACTGTAGTTTGTACATTAGTCATTATGCTAAACATAGCCCTAAACCTAACACAAATTCTACCACTAATTTAAGCCATAAACCTAGCTTTAACCCTAATACTAGCCCTAACCCGATCCTAACACTAGTCCTAAGCACAACTCTAACCCTATTTTTTACACTAAGCCAAACCCTAGCCCAAATGATAACCTATTTCTAATTCTAATTTTTAGCCTAACTTAAAGTATAACCATTTTACTAGTCTTAACCCTAGCCCTCTTTCTACCTCTAAATCTAACCCTGACCCTCATCTGACCCTAAGAGTAACCCTAGGTCTAAACCTGACCCTAAACCTAAATGAAATCCTAACACTAGCCCTACATGTAACCCTTTAACTATAACTAAGCCTAACACTAGACCTAGATCCAAATCTAATCCTAAATAAAGCTATAACTGTAGCCCTAGACCTAAACAAGAACCTGAAACTAGCCCTAACAATAACCCTAAACCTAAACTGAACACTAACCCGACCCCTAGACGTAAAACTAGTTCTAATTCTGGATCTAACCCTAGCCCTAACCCTATCCCCAAAACTGACCCTGATTCAAACACTGAACCTAGCTTTAAACCTGATATTCACCACAAACCTAGACCTAACACTAAACCTAGCCATTACCCTAACCCTAAAAATAGCCATAAACATAACCCTAGTTCTTACATTATGCATTGTGCTAAATCTAACACAAAATCTAACACGAAACCTTGCCCTAATCCTAGGCCTAAACTTAGCTCTAAGCGTAAATATTAGCCTATCCCTATCCCTAAACTTAGCCCTATCCTAAGCCTCGTCTTAGACCTAACTCTAGCTCAAAGCCTAACCTTTACACTAAACCTAACCCTAGCTCTATCCTAGACCCTAACCAAAACCCTAACCCTAATCCTTACGTTAAACCTAGCCTGAACTTTAGCTCTTACCATATCCATTACCCTAACCCTAACCCTAACCCTAATTAAAATTCTAACCTAACCAAACCCTAACCCTTACCCAAGCCATACACCTAAAATTTACCCTAAACCTAAAACTTACCCCAAATCACACCCTAGCCCTTTTCCTAAACCTAGCCCTAATCCTAGACTTAATCCAAACCATAACCTAGCCCTAACCCTAAATATAAACCTATCCATTAAACTAAAAATAACCCTAACCCTTATGCTAACTCTAACCTGATTACTAAATCTAACCCATCCATTACCCTAAACCTTAACTGAAACCTAAACTAAACCCTATCCAATATGCTAACCATAATTCTAAACCTAATGCTAATTTGTGCCCTAACCCTAAACCTTTAGGTAAATCAAATGCTAATCTTGATCCTGACCCTGACTCTAATAATAGCCCTAGCTCTAAAGCTGACCTTTAATATAAACCTAACTCTTACACTAGACCTAGCCATAACCTAAACCTAAAACTACCCTTATCATTAACCTTAGAGCTAATATTAGCCCTAGACCTGGTCCTAGCCATAACCCTAACAGAGACCCTAGCCCTTAACTAACCCAAACACTTAGCCTTAATCCTAAACTGAACCATAACCCTAGGCCTAATCCTAAATTTAACCCTCACCCTAACCCTAAACTACCTATAAACCCACCCATTTCACTAAACGTAACCTTAACATTAATGCTAAGGCTAACTCTAGCCCAACCCCTTAGTCTAAACCCAACACTAACCCTAGCCTTAATACTAGCCCTAATTCAGCCCTAACCCTAACACTAATCCAAGCCCTAATCCGAGCCCTAATTTAGCCCAAAACCTTTATCTAACACTCTCCCTAATCTTAGCCCTAATTTAGCCATAACCCTATCACTAACCCTAGCCCTAATCCTTGCCCTAATTTAGCCCTAACCCTATCCCTAACCATAAGACTACTACTAAGACTAACTCAAATTCTCACCCTAGCCCTTTTCCTAGTTCTAATAACATTTGTTACTGTAACCCTAACCCTCACCATAAACCTAGCTGTAGCCCTAGCCCTAACCTTAGATCTAACCCTAACTCCAGATCTAACTCTAAGCCTAAACCTCAACCTAACACTAGCACTAACCCTAATGCTAATTCATAATCTACCCATAATTGTAGACCTAGCCCAAATACAAAACCATCCTATATCTAAAACGCTTAACATAAACCAAACCCTAACCTAGTACTAACTTTAGACATAATTCGAGTTCTAACCCTAACCCTAAAACTAAACCTGACTCTGACAGTGACCCTAATAATAACCCTTGCTCTAAACATCACCCTAACCCTAAACCTAACTATAACACTAGACCTAGCCCTAACCTTAACCCTAACCCTAACCCTAAAACTAGCACTAAATGTAAAACTATTTTATACATTATCCATAGCCCTAACCCTAGCCTGAACCAAACCCCAAAACAATGCTAAACAGTGCCTGAAGCCTAGATTTAACCCTAACTCTAAATCTTACATGAACCCAGGAACTAGCCCTAAACCTTACCATAACACTATCCAGATTTCTAACCATTACCCTAGCCCTATCACTAGCTCTAAGCCTATCTATCATCCTAACCATAACCATAACTCTAATGGAAACCCTAAGGCTAAACTTTAACTTATCCCTACCCCTAACCTATTTCATTAACCTAAACCTAACCTGAATTTTAAACCTAACACTATCATTACCCTAAAGCTAACCCTAATGCTAATTTAAGCCCTAAACCTAAATATTAACCTAACCCAAACCCTAAATTTGACCCTTCCCATTATAATATACCTAGTTCTAACCTTCACCCTACCCCTAAAACTAAACTTTATACTCGACCTAGCCATAATTTCTAACCCTAAAACTAACCCTAACCATAAATCTAGACATGACATTTTTCCTAGCCATAATTCTAGTCCTAAACTTATCACAAACCAAAACCATAACCCTAACTATAGCCCTTATCTTATGCATAACCCTAGCCCTAACTTTAGCTCTAACCCTATAAATTACCCTAATCATATCCCTAATTATAATGCTAACCCTAGGCCTAAATCTAACCATATCCATAACTGTAACCATATCCTTTATGCTAAATCCAACCTGAACCCTAAACCAAACACTATCATTACCCTAACCCAAACCCTAATGCCAATTTGAGCCCTGACCCTAATAATATCCCTAGCTCTAAACTTGATCCTTCCCCTAAACCTAACACTTACACTAAACATAGCCATAAATCTAACCCTAAAACTATCCCTAACCATAACCCAAGATCTGATATTCACCCTAACACTAATCTTAGCCTTAACTCAGACAGAAAGCCTAGCCCTCATACTAGCCCTAAACTTAGACTTAATCATAACTCTAATTTATAACTAGCCAAAACCCCAATTCTAAACTTAACCCTAGCCCCATCACTACCTCTAACCCTATCGCTTACCCTAAAACCAACCCTAAGATTAAAACTAACCCTAGGCCTAAACATAACCATAAACCTAGCCCTATTACTAGCCATAATTAAGCCCTAACCCTAAACTTACCATAATTCTATCCCTAGACCTAACCCTAAACCTAGTCATAAACTTAGCTCAAAACCTAAACTTTATGCTAAACATAACCCTAAACCTAAACCTAACCCTAGTTCTAACACTAAATCTAACACTAACTCAAGGCATATTCCCAACCATAATTCTAGTTCTAACCTAAGCTCTAAACTTATCAATTACCCTAACCATAACTCTGACCCTAGTGCTAATCCTAAGCATATTCCTAGCCCTACCAGTAATGATAACTATATCAATTATCCTATACCAAACCTGAAGCTTAAAACAAACCCTCACTATACCTTAACCCTAATCCCAATGCTATTTTGAGCTATAAAACCTAAATACTTACATAAGCCAAATCCTAATCCTAATAATTCTCTGAGTTGTAAACCTGACCCTTACCCTAAACCTAACACTTACACTAGACATAGCCATAAGCCTAACCCAAGAACTATCTTTAACCATAACCCTAGACCTGATATTAGCCCTAGCACTAATCTTACCCCTGAATCTAAAACAAACACTACCCTCATCCTAGCACTAACCTAGACTTAATCATAACCCTAATCTGAATCCTAACCCTAATTCTAACTCTAACCCTCACCCTACGTATAAACCTAGATATAACGTCATTCTTTATCCTAAACTTAAACCTAACCCTATCCCTATCGCTAGGCCTAAGCTGAACACAAACCCGAGCCCTAATCCTAGCCCTAATTTATCCCTATCCAATATCCTAACTCTAATTTTAGCCCTATTATTAACTCGACCTCTCACACTAGCCCTATTCATAGTTCTAACCTTATTCCTTACCATAACTCTAACCCTGGCCCTAACCCTTCCCCTAACCTTAATAATAGCCTAATCCTAGATCTAAAGCTAAGTATTAATGTAACCCTAACCCTAAGTCTAAGCCTAACACTAACACTAGCCCTAACCCTAATATTAATTGTAGAACTATCCCTAACCTTAACACTAGGAGTGAAAAAATAGACCTAACCATAAACCTTAACTTAAAACAAAGCCTAAACTACTACCACAACTAAAACTATCCCTAATCGAGTCTTAACCCTAACCTTATAACTAACCCTGACCCTAATTCATATACTAACCCTCACCATAGCTCTAAAAATGATGTTAAACTTAAACTGAAACCTAACAGTAAACCTAGCCTTAATTTGAGAACTAACTCAAACCCTAAAACTAACTCTGACCCTGACTCCTATCCTAGAAATAACTCTAGCTCTAAATATCACCCTAACCTTAAATCTAACACTAACACTAGAACTACCCCTAAACCTAACCCTAAAGCTAATCCTAAATGTAACCCTGGTTCTTACATTACTGGTTGCCCTCACCCTAGCCTTAATACAAACACAAAAACTAGCCCTAATCTGAGCCCTACACCTAGCTTTATCCCTAACCCTAACCCTAACACTACTTCTAATACTATCTCTAATCTTATCCCTAGCCCTAATCAAAACCCTAACCCTAATAGTGACCCTAGACCTATCCCTAATCCTCAGTCAAATCAAAACTCTTACCATATTAATAGTCCTAACCCAAGCCCTCATTCTAGCTATAACCCTATACCAAACCTTAAGCCTCACCCTGATCTTTATTCTGACCATAACACTAACCTAGGTCAAAACCTGACCCTAACACTAGACCAAACAGTAACACTAGCCCTACAAGTAACCTTATACCTAAACCAGACCTATCACTAGCCCTACATCTAAACCTAATCCTAAAACTAGACTGAACTCTAGCTGTATACCAAAACAAAAACCTAGTCTTAGCCATAACAATAACACTTAACTTAATGCAAACACTAACCCTAAACCTAGACATAGACCTAGACCCAATTCTGGATTTAAACTTAACTCTAAATCTAACCTTAACACTGACCTTGCCTTTAACACTAAATCCATCTCTAAAACTTACCCTAACCAAAAACCTAAACCTAACACTAGACATACCCATAACCCTAACCCTACAACTAGCCCAAATCATAACTCTAGCTCTTACATTACTCAGAGCCCTAACTCTATGCCTGAACCTAACACAAAACATAGGGCAAATTCCAGGTCTAAATATAGAGGTAAGAGTAAAACCAACCCTAACCTTACCCTAACCCTAACCCTAAACCTAATCCTAGCATTAGTCTCAAACCTCACTCAAAGCCTAATCCTTACCATAAATATAAACTTAAACCTATATCTTACTCTAAACCCTAACCCTAGCCCTAACCATAAACTTAACTATATTCCTAAACCTAGCTCTAAACCTACACCTTATGTAACCCTACAAATAACTGTATTGATAACTCTAGCCTTAACCCTAACTGTAAACCTAACCCTAACCAGAAAACTAACAATAGACCTAACTCTAAAACTTACACTCACCATAGCCCTAACCCTAGATCAAAACGTAAACTGTATCCATAAATCTAAACATAACCATAGCCTCAACATTAACCCTAAAATTAAATCTAACCATAAACATAATCCTAAACCTACATCTAACCATATCAATTACCCTAACCCCTATCTTAACCCAAATGTAACGCTAGTCCTAACCTTAACCCTAACCCTAATCCTACTATAATTCGGTCCCTAGACCTAAAACTGAACCTAATCTTCGACCTAAACCTAGCACTAACACTAGCTCAAAACCTAGCCCTTACCCTCAACATAACCCCAGCCCCAAACCTAATCCCAATCCTAGCCCTAATACTAACCATAACCATAGGCCAAACACTTGCTCTAACTCTATCCATTACCCTAAAAATATCCCTAAACCTACTGCTAACCCTAACCCTAACTCTAACACTAACCCTAACCCTAACTCTATCCCTAGCCTTGATTCTAATCTGAAGCCTCAAGCTGGTTGCCCTCACCCTAGCCTTAATACAAACACAAAAACTAGCCTAACCCTAACCTTAAATCTAACACTAACACCTTCTAAATCCCTGACTCTTACCTTTAACCTAACTGTAAGAATATCATAAGCCTAACCTAATTTTAATCCTAACCCTAGTCCTAATCCTAAACCTAAAACTAGACTTAATCTTAGTTCTAACCCACCAATTACCCTAACACTAACCATAAAAATCATGATGACCTTAGCCCTAAACCTAAACCCACTCTAACCCTAATTGTAAACCTAACCCTAAATCTAACCATAAACCTAACCCTTACTGTAGTCCTAAACTTAGCTCAAACTCTAACAATTATGTTAAACTTAATACTAAGCCTAGTCCTAAAAATAAACCTAACCCTAACCCTAACCCAATATCTAAACCTGTCCATTACCTTAACCCTAATGATAACCCTAATCCTATTCCTAGAACTAAACCTAAAAATAACCCTATCCTTGGCACTAACCCTAGCTCAAACCCCAACCCAAAACCTAAACCTAACCCTAGTTTTAACCCTAACCCTAACTCCAGCCTTAATCCTAAACATAACCCTAGCCCTAATCCTAGATCTAATCCCTTCTATTACCCTAATGATAACCATAAAACTAATGCTAACCCTAGGCCTAACCCTAACACTATCAATTAACCTAAACCTAACCTGAGCCATAAACCTACCCTGAAGCCTAAACTTAACCTTATCCATTACCCTAACCCTAACTCAAACCTAATGCTACTTTGAGCCATAAACCTATACCTCAACCAAACCCAAACCCAAAACCTGAATCTGACTCTTAAAATACCCTTAGCTCTCAACTTGGAACTCACCCTAGACCTAACTCTCACATTAGACCTAGCCATAAATCTTACCCAGAATTTATATATAATCATAACCCTAGACCTGATATTAGCCCTAGCCCTAATTCTTGCCATAACCCTAACACAAACGCTAGCCCTAAATCTTAGTCCTATACCTACCCTTGATCCTAACCCGAACCCTAACTCTCGCTTTTTCTCTAATTTTATCCCTTTCCCTAGTTCTGAACCTTGGTATACCCCCATTCCTTCCCTAAAATCTAAACCTAACTCTAACTCTTGTCTTAACTCTTATCCTAATTCTAGACCTAATCCTAGCTCTAATTTAGACCTAACCCTACCACTAGCACTAAGACTAACTCTAATCTCGCCCTAGCCCTATTCCTAGATCTAACCCTATTCCTTACCATAACCCTAACACTTGCTGAACCTTAGCCCTAATATTGGCCTTAGCCCTAAACCTAGAACTAACCATAACTCTAAGTCCAACCCTAACCCTAAGCCTAAATCCCACACTAAAACTAGCCCTGAAAGTAACACTAACCCTAAAACTAGCCCTAATCTAGTTCAAGTCCTAAGACAAAACCAAGTCATACCCCTAACCCTAACCCTTAAACTAAAACAAAACCTAATCCTACAACTACCCCATAACCTTATCCCTAATTCTAGTCCTAACCTAACCCTTAAACTAACCTTGAGCCTGAATCTGACCATACACTTACCCTAGCTCTAACATCACCCTAAAAATATACCTACCCCTAAAACTAAAACTAGACCTAACCACAACCCTAAAAGTAACCCTAATCATAAATCTAGTTTTTACATTAGCTGTAGCCCTAATCCTATCCCTATCCTAACCCAAAACCTATCCCTAAACTGATCCCTTCATGTCGTTTTAACCCTAATCTAAGCTCTAACCATTACCCTAAACTTAACTCTAGCCCTAAAACTGGCCCTAACCCTAAACCAAAACCTATACTTAATCCTAAACATAATCTTAGCCCTAACTCTAGCTCTAACCCTATCCATTACCCTAAACATAACCCTAAACCTAATGCTAACCCTAACCCTAACCCTAAACTTAACCATAATCCTAAAACTAGATTTGACACTAACCCTAACAATTGCCATAGTAATAACCATAGCTCAATTCCTAACACTTACCCTAAATTTAATCCTAAATCTAACCCTAGGCCTAACCCTAACCCTAGACCTAATCTTAACCATAACCCTAGCCCTGAACTTATACATTAAACTAAACATAAGCCTAAACCAAAATACAGCTCTAAACATAACTCTAACCCCACCCATCACTGCAATCTTAGCTATAAACGTCATAATAACATTTGCCCTAACTCTAAACCTACTCTAACCTTAACTGTAAATTTAAACCTAGTCCTAACCCTAAACCCACACTAACCCTAATTGTAAACCTAACCGTAGAACTTGCCATAATCCTAATCCTAGCTCAAACCCTAACAATTACGCTAAATCTAACACTAACCCTAGTCCTAAAATTAAATCTAACCCTATGCATTTAGACCAAATCCTAAATCTATAGCTAACACTAACCTTATCTTTACCTAAACCTAACCTGAACACTAAACCTAACCCTATCAATTACTCTAACCCTAACTCTAACCCTAAACGTAATGCTAATTCGAACCCTAAAACTAAACCAAAACCTACCCAAACTCTGAATAAGAAACTGACTCTAATAACACACCTAGCTCTAAACCTGACCCTTACTCTAAACATAAACTTTAAACTAGATATAGCCATAAAACTAACCCTAACAGTATCCCTAACCATAACCCTAGACCTGACATTAGCACTCTACCTAATTCTTTCTTTACTTCTAAAACAAACCCGAGCCCTCTCTCTAGCCCTAAAACTAGCCTTAATCCTAACCAGAACCCTAACCCTAGCCACAACTTTAATTTTAACCCTCACCCTAGTTCTGAACTTAGGAATAACCACATCATTTCCCCTAACCCAAACTCTAATACTATCACTAACACTGACTCGAGCCCAAACCCTAGGCTTAATCCTAACACTAACCATAGCTCTAATCCTAGCCCTAATTTATTGCTAACTGTAACCCTAATTCTAACCCTAGTCCTAAGACTAATCCTAACTCTAGTCCTAGACCTATATCTAGTACCAACCTTATCTATTGCCTAACCCTAACACTAGCCCTAACCTTAATCCTAATTCTACCCATAGTCCCTTAACCCTAACTCTAAATCGAAACTAAACTCTAAACCTAAACCTCACCCTAACATTAGCCGTAAGCCTAATTCTAATTTGAAAATTAGCCCTAAACCAAGTAATAGCCCACAAACAAAACTGAGTTATAACCCTAATCCTAACCCTTAACCTAAACCAAATCCTAGTGCTGCACCTAGTCCTAACCCTATCCCTACAACTAATACTGACCCTGACTCTGACCCTAAAACTAACTCTACCTTTAAATCACCCTCACACTAAATCTAACCCAAACACTCGACCTAGCCCTAATCCTAACCATAAAACTATCCCTAACCGTAAAGCAAGTTCTTACATTAGCCACAGCCCTAACTCTTTCACAAAACCTAGCACTAATCTGAGCTTCAACCCTAGTTTAATCCTAATCCTAACCCTAACCCTAACACTAATCCAAACCCTAGCTCTAAACCTATTCCTCACCCTAAGCCAAACTCTCACCTAATAGTACCCTTATTCTAACCCAAATGCTTAGCTTACCCCAGACACTACATCTGTTACTAGTCCTAACCCTAGGCCTCATTCTATTTCTAACCCTAACCCGAAACCTAGGCCTAAACCTTACCCTTATTCTTGCCCTAACACTAATTCTATGTCAAGATCTGACCTTAATACTAATGCGAGCCCTAAAACTAGCCCTACCAGTTAACCTATACCTACAACTAACCATAACAGTAGCACTAGACCTAAACTTAATTCTAAATATAGCCATAACTCTAGCCCTAGTCCTAATCAAAACCTAACCCTAGCCCTAGCCCTAGCCCTAAAATAACCATTAAACTAATGCAAAGGCTAACCTTAGACCTAGACCTAACCCTAGTTCTAATCCTGGCCCAAACCATAAACCCAATGCTAACCCGAACACTGACGCTTACCCAAACACAAACCTTAGCTCAAAAACTTATCCTAACCCGAAACTTAAAACTAACACTACAAATATCTATAACCCTAACCCAACTAACTTGACATAATCATAACCCTAGCTCTTACATTACCCATAGCCCTAACACCAGCCATAAACCTCACAAAAAAACCTATCCCTAATACAAGCCCTAGACCTAGACCTAAGCATAAGCTTAACTCTAACCCTAGCACAAACCCTAAACCTAATGCTTGCCCTAGCTCTAACCCTAGCTCAAACTCTTTTGCTTACTATAATCATAACCCTAGCTCTAACCTTAACCCTAACCCTATTACTAATCCTAAGTATACCCATAACCCAAATCCTAGCTCTAACTTTATCTTACCTAATCCTAACCCTAACCGTAGCCCTGATTCTAACCCTAACCCTCACCCTTGCCCTAACCCTAGCTCAAACCTTAACACTTACACTAAACCAAACCCTAACACTAACCCTAGGAGTAACCTAAATCTTTGCCCTAATCCTAACCTTAACCTAAGCCCTAACACTAGCACTAAACCAATTAATAACTCTAAACATAAGCCTAAACCCAATGCTATCCCTAGGCCTAACCTTAACCTTATTCCTAACACTAACCCTGTATAATACTATAAACCTAACCTGAACTGTAAACCGAACTCTATCCATTACTCTAACCCTAACCCTAACCCTAATGCTAATTTGAGCCCTAACCTTAAACCTTAACCAAAACCAAATCTTAACCATTACTCTGACCCTAATAATAATATTGCCTAAAACTAGCCCTACCAGTTAACCTATACCTACAACTAACCATAACAGTAGCACTAGACCTAAACTTAATTCTAAATATAGCCATAACTCTAGCCCTAGTCCTAATCAAAACCTAACCCTAGCCCTAGCCCTAAAATAACCATTAAACTAATGCAAAGGCTGACCCCTACACTAAACCTAACCCTTACACTGGACCTAGCCATAAACCTATCCCTAACACTATCCCTAACCATAACCCTAGTCCTGACATTACCCTAGCCCTAATTCTTGCCATAATCCTAACATAAACACTGGCCCTCATCCTAGCCTTAAACCTAGACTTGATCCTAACCTGAACCCTCACCCTAGCCCTAGCCCTAAATATAACCTTCGCCCTAGCACTCAGCCTAGCTATATAACCCCATCCTTTTCTCTAAAACTAACCCTTAACCTAGCCCTAACCATAGGCCTAACCCTAACACTAATTATAGTGCTAATCCTAGCCCTATTTGAACCCTAACCTTAATCCTACACCTAAACCTAGCCCTAAGACTAACTCTAATTCACACCCTAGCCCTATTTTTATTTATAACCCTATTCATTACCATAACCTTCATAATAACCCAAACTTTAGCCCTAACCCTAGATTTAACTATAACTCTAAATCTAACCATAGTATTGAGCCTAAGCCTCATTCTATCACTAGCTGTAACACTATTGCTAATACTAAAACTAGCCCTATTCGAAGGCCTAGCCCTAAAACAAACTGAGTGATGGCTCTAACCCTAAACCTTAACTTAAACCAAACCCTAACCCATAACTAGCCAAAACCCAAGCTCTATTTCGAGTCTTAGGCCTAAAACTAACCATCACCCTGACTCATATCCAAACACAAACCCTAGCTCTAAATATCACCCTAATGCTAAAACTAATGCTAACACTAGAACTCGCTGAAAACCTAACGCTAAAAATAACCCTAATCATAAACATACTTTTTACATTGGCCTTAGCCAAACCCTAGCCCTAACTCTAACAGAAAAATAGACCTAATCTGAGCCCTAAGACTAGATTTAATCCTAACCTGAAAAGTAGCCCTAATCCTAACCCTAATACTAGCCCTAACCCTAACTCTAATCCGATCCATTACCCTAAGCCAACCCTATTCATAATGCTAACTCTATTCCTAATCCTAATCTTTAGCCAAACCCAAACAATAACCCTATTACTTGTCCTAACACTAGCCCTCATTCTAGATCTAAAGGTAACCACAAACCTCACCCTAACTTTAACCCTTATTCTAACCCTAACACTAATTATAGGTCTAAACTTGACCCTAAACTGAAACCAAATTCTGAAACTAGCCCTACCAGTAAACTTATACCTAAAACTAACCCTAACACTAGCCTTGGACATAAACCTAATCTCAAATGTAGTTATTTCTCTAGCCCTTGAGCTAAACCAAAACTTAGTTCTAGCCCTAACAATAACCATTAACCTAATCCAAACACTTACCCTACCACTAGACCTAACCCTAGTCCTATTCTGGTTTTACGCTAACCCTAACATTAACTTGAACACTGGCACTGGCACTAACATTAAACCTAGCTCTAAAAGTTACCCTAATCCAAAACCTAACTCTAACACTAGACTTAGTCGTAACTCTAATCCTAAACAACTAGCTCCAATCAGAACCCTAGATCTTAAATTACACATAGCACTAACCTAGGCCTAACCCTAACAAAAAACTTAAATAACCCTAACCCTAACCGAGGCATAAACGTAACCTAAATATAACCCTCACCCTAACCCTGACCCTAGTTTTAACCCTAACCCTAACCCTCACCTTAGTCCTAAACATAGCTCAAAGCCTAACCCATAGCCTGAACATAACCCAAGCACTACCCCTAACCATAAACCTAACCGTAGCCCTAATCCTAACTTTAAACCTAGACCTAACACTAGCTCTAACTCTAGCCATTACCCTAACTCTAACCCTAACCCTAATGATAACCCTATTTCTAAACCTAACCTAAACCTTAAAAAAAACCATAAACCTAACCCTAGATCTAAACCTAAACATAAACCTTGCCAGAGCCTTATCCCTAACTCAAAACCTAACACTTAGCCTAAAACAAACAGTACACCTAGCCCTAAATCTAAACTTAAAACTTACCCTAACCTTAACCATAAAGCTAACCTTAGATCTAACCGAATCTATTACCCTAAACCTACTCCTCACCTAAAGAAAATCCTAGCCCTTACCCTAAACATAATTCTGACCATAAAACTAAACTTAACCCTCATCCTAAAACTAACCCTAGTTAAAAATCTAAACTTAATCCTAAATATAACCCTAATCCTAACCATAAACTAGGGTTACTGTACCTAACCCAATTCCTAACCTAACTCTAGCCCTAATTCTAACCTAACATTAGCCCTAACCATAGATCTTACCATATATATTATCGTTATGATAACCGTAATCCTAATGCTAATCCTAGGCATAACCCTAACTCTTTTGCTAATTCTAAAGCTCTCTATTGCCCTAAACCTACCCTGAAACTTAAATCTAACCCAGTCAATTACCTTAACCCTAACTCTAACCCTAATGCTCATTTGAGCCCTATCCCTAAACCTTAAACTAAAACAAACCCTAAACCTGATCCTGACCATAAAAATACACCTAGCTCTAAACCTGACCCTTACCCAAGCTTAACACTTACATTAGACATAGACAAAAACCTAACCCTAAATCTACCCCAAACTGTAATACTAGACCTGACATTAGCCCTAGCTCTAATTCTAGACCTAACCTTACAAAAACCCTAGCCCTCATCCGAGCCCCAAACCTAGCCTTAATCATAACCCTAATTCTAACCCTATCCCTAACCCTAATTCTAACCCTCACCCTGCATCTAAACCTAGTTATAACACCATACCTTATGCTAAAATTTACTATAACAATAGCCCTAACAATAGGCCTAAGATGAACACTAACCCTAGCCCTAATCCTAGCCCTAACTTAGCCCTATTCCTAAAACTAACCAAAACCCTAGGCCTAAGACTAACTCTAACTCTCACCCTAGCACTTGCCCTAGTTCTAACCCTCTCTGTTACCGTAACCATAAACCTAGCCATAACCCTTGCCCTATAGTTAGACCTAGCCCTAATCCTAGATCTAACACTGAATACAAATCCAACCCTAAACCAAAGGCTAAGCCTTACACTAACACTAGTCCTAACCCTAATGCTAATCTTATAACTAGCCCAAACCCTAAACCTACGTCTAAAACGAAACTGAGCAAAAGCCCTAACCCAAAACCTTAACTTAAACCAATCTCTAACACTACACTTAGACATAACCCTAGCCCTATTTGAAGTCCAAAACTTAACCTTAAAACTTATCCGTACCCTGACTCATATCCTAACACTGACCCTAGCTCTAAAGACCACCCTAAACTTAAACCAAACCCTAACAGTAACCCTAGCTCTAATTCAAGTTATAACCCTAATCTTAAAACTAACCCTGAACCTGACTGATAGGTAAGAGTCACCCTAGCTCTAAACACAACCCTTACCTCATAACGAATACTAATAGTAAACCTAGCTTTTATTTGAGTCCTAACCCTAAGCCTAAAACTAGCCCTGATGCTGACTCATATACTAACAATAACCATAGCTCTAAATATTACCCTAACCATAAACCTAAACCTAACAATAGACCTACCCCTAAGCCTAACCCTAAAACAAACACTAATTGTAACACTGACTCGTACTTTAGTTGATGCTCAAATATAGCCCTAAACCTAACACAAAAAAATAGCCCTAATGCGAGCTCTAAACCTATATTTAAACCTAACCCTAAGGCTAACTCTAGAATTAACCCTAGCTCTAAGGCTGTCTCTTAACCTAAGAAAAACCCTTACCCTAATGGTAACCCTAGATCTATCTCTAATCCTTAGGCTAACCAAAACCCTAACCGTATTAATAGTCCTAACCGTAGTCCTAATTCTAGCTCTAACCCTATTCCAAACCCTAACACTAACCCTGACCCTTATTCTGACCCTAACACTAACCTTAGATCTAAATCTGACCCTAACCCTAGACCTAACACTAACACTAGCCCTAGACCTATAACAAATCCTAAATCCAGCCTTAAGTCTACCCTAGACCTAACAATAATCCTTTACCTAACTCAAACACTAATCCTAACACTAGACTTAAACATATTCCAATATCTGGCTTTAACCCTATCACTAACTCTAACCCAAACACTGACCTTGCCTTTAGAGTAAACCTGTCTCTAAATCTGACCATACTTTAAAATATAAACCTAACACTAGATCTAGCCATAATCCTAACTCTACAACTACCCCTCAACATAACCCTAGCTCTCACATTACCCATAGCTCTAACTCTAGGCCTAAACCTAACACATAACCTAGAGCTAATCCTAGGCCTAAATCAAGTCTTAAGCATAACCCTAACCCAAACCCTAGCCCTAACCCTAACGTAACAATTCCCTTAGACCTAATCCTAGCTCAAAGCCTAAACATTACTTTAAACATAAACCTACACATATCCCTAAATTTAACCCTAACCCTAGCCCTAATCTTAACTTTAACCCTAGCCCTAAACCTAGTTCTAAACTTACCCATTACTCTAAACATAAACCTAAACTTATTGATAATACTAGGCTTAATGATAAATCTAAACCTAACTGGAAAACTAACCCTAGACCTAACCTTAAACCTCACACTTGCCATAGCTCAAACCCTAAATTTACTATAAACCTAAACATAACTATAGCCCTAACTCTAAGCCTAAACCTCAATCTCATGTTAAACATAGCCGGAAATCTACATCTAATTGTATACATTACCCTAACCCTAACCCTATCCCTAATAATGTCACAGCCCTAATTCTAACCCTAAACCTATGAGTACTATAATTTGATCCCTAGAAGTAACCCTAAACCTAACCCTCACCCTAGCCCTAACCCTAGCTCAAAACATAATCCTTATGCTTAACAAACCTAAGCCTAACGGTAGTTTTAATCCTAACCCTAACCCTATTTCAAGACCTATTCCTAACCATAAACCTAGCCCTAAACTTAGCTCTAAACCTATCCATTATACTAACCATAATGCTTATCCTAATGCAAACACTAGGCCTAACTTTAACCCTATCACTAACCCTAAACCTATCAGTTACCCTAAACATAATGTGAACTCTAAACAAAACTGTATCATTACACTAATCCACACCCTAGTGGTAATTTAAGACCTAACCCTAAATCCTAATGTCAAACAACTCTAACGCTGACCCTGACTCTAATATATCTCCTAGCTCTAAAGCTGATTTTAACACTAAACCTAACCCTTACAATAGACCTAGACATAACCCTAATTCTAAAACTATCCCCAACCGTAAGCTTAGACCTGGCACTAGCCAGAGCTCTAATTCTAATCCTAAACCTAACATAAAACCCAGCCATTATCTTAACCCTAAACTTAGCCTTAACCCTAACCATCAACCTAATTAGGTAGGCCTAAACCAAAACCTAACCCTAGCCCCAATCTTAGCCCTAATTTAGTTCTATTCTTAACCATAGCCCTAAACCTAGCGCTAAGACTAACTCTAACTCTCAGGATATCCCCATCCCTATTTTTAATCCAATCCCTTAAAGAACCCTAATCCTAGCCCTAACTCTAGCCCTAACCCTAGCCCTATCATTAGCTCTAGCCCTAACCTAGATCTAATTTTAACTCTAAATCAAACCCTAATGCTAAGCCTAACCCTAACCCTAACCCTAACTCTAAATCTAACTTTAACCCTAGCCCTAAAACAAAACTGAGCCATAGCCCTAACCCTAACCCTTAACCTAAACTAAACTCTAACCCTAACCCTAACCTTAGCTCTAATTCTAGTTTAAAGATGAACACTAGAACTAACACTGACCTGAGTCTGACCATAGTACTAACCCTAGTCTAAACATCACCCTAACCCTAACCCTAAACATAACACTAGATCTACCTCTAACCCTAACCCTAAATTTAACCCTAATTGTAACCCTGGTACATACATTAGCCTTACCCCTAACCCTAGAACTTACTTACACAAAATCTAGCCCTAATCCAAGCCCTAACTCGAGTTTTAACCCTAACCCTAATCTTAAACCTAGCCCTAATCAAAACCATAACCCTAGCCCTAACCCTAGCTCTAACCTATCCATTACCATAACCATAACCCGAGGCCTAAACCTAACCCTATCCCTAATCCTAAACCTATGCATTATTCTAAACCAAACCTAAATCCTAAAACTATCCTACTATTAAAATAACAATAACCATAACACAAATTCGAGCCATAAATTTAAACCTTAACCTATCCCAAACTTCTAACCCAGAACTTGACCCTAATAATAACCCTAGATCTATAATTGACACTAACCCTAAACCTAATACTTACATTACATGTAGCCATAAACCTAACCCTAAAACTATCTTTAACCATAATCCTAGATCTGATATTAGCCCTAGCCCTAATCCTAGCCCTAACCCTGAAATAGACCCTAGCCCTGATCCTAGCCCCAAATCTAACCATAATCATAACTCTAACCCTAACCATAGCCCTAACCCTAATTCTAACATTCACCCTATGTCTAAACCTAGCTAAAATGCCATCATAATCCTAACCCTAACACTTAACCTAAAGCAAACACTAACCCCACACTTAGCCCTAATCTTATCTCTAATTCTAGTCCTAAACCTTACCCTTTAATCACCTTAGCCAGAAAACCTAATGATAATTCAAGCCCTAAACCTAAACCCTAACCTAACCCAAACTCTCAACGTGATCCTGATCCAAATAATAACCCTAGCTCTTAAACTTACCCTTAGTATAGACCTAACCCCTACACTTGACAAAGCCATAAACCTAACACTAAATCTATCCCTAAAAGTAACCCTAGACCTGACATTAGCCCTAACCCTAATACTAGCCCTAACCCTAACAAAACATTAGCCCTCATCTCAGCCCTAAACATAGCTTTAATTATATCCCTAAAACTAACCGTAGCCCTAACCGTAATATTAACCCTTGCATTAGCCCTCAAACTACCTATAACCCAATACTTTCCCCTAAACGTAATCCTAACTCTAACCCTAACACAAGGCCTAAACATAACACTTACACTAACCCTAATTTAGCCCTATCCCTAACCCTAACCCTAACTCTAACCCTAATTCTAGCCCAAGACTAACTCTAACTTTCATACTAGCCCTATCACTAGTTCTAACCCTATCTCTTATCATAATCCTAAACTTAACCCAAACCTTAGTTCTAAATCTTGCCCTATCCTTAACCCTAGCCCTAACCATAGATCCAAACCTAACTCTATATCTAACCATAACTTGACGCCTAAGCCTAACCATTATAAATATATTTACATTTTGACTCTTTGTCTACAAATAATGGCTTCAATTATTATTTAGAATATAGTCATTAGTTTCATAAAAGGCATATCATTTCTGCTGGTATATAGAGAACTGAGGGTCAGGGGTAGGATGCTATATTAAGGGCGAAAGGAATGAGGATATGTGATGGTTCTAACTTAGCAACTTTGGAGGAGAACTCTAATGAATAGACAGGGGGAATTTATGGAAGGAGGTATAAATTCAAACTCCTTATCTGTATTAATAAAATTACCCTATGTATAAATAGTAAAAGTTAGGAGTCTGAAGGTGAGATAGAGGGAGAAATTAAAAGAAGAAAAAATAACAGGAAACAAAAGAGAGGGTGAAAAAAAATAAAAGAAAATAAAGAGATGGTGAGGTGGGGCCTATGCAATTCCTCTATATTATATCATTCTAGTGATTCAGTTCTTAAAGTCCAATTTCATGTAAAGTTTTTGGTTTCACATATGTTTCACATATGTTGAGGTTGTGAGGACCAGAGAGGGAAGGATAGAGGAGAATGAAAAGAGAAAGGGAAAGAAAAGAAAAGTAAGAAAGAAGAAACGTCTCTCAGAACTCTATTTTCTTTTCTTGTAGAAGGTGGAGTTGTCAATTCCAAGCTTGAGTCTCTTTTCTCAGTGTGGTGGAGGTTGCCAGGGTGAGAGGGCTTGAGCTTCTACCTGGAGCCTCCCTACTCTCTTAGTCTCTGGATTGGAAACCAGGTGTGTACAGTTTCTCTTCCACATTGATAGCTACAACCCCCCCCAAAAAAAAAGTTTGTGAGAAAAAAATCTTGTTATCATAGCTGGAGGGACGAGAGTTGGAAATAGGGTACCTGACAAGCTGCAGAACCAAAGTGGTAGCCACAATCACTGATAGATGGCGAATAAGGTTTTGCAAGATGGATTCTATCTATTACCCGTATATGATGTTTGGTAAGGTGGGTGGTTCTGGAGTGACCTGGTGCTGTGTCCACAGCTCAGTCTGGTGACCCTCAAGCAAAGCTTCTGTATTCTGTGCTGCCCTCCGTCTGTGCAGAGAGCACCTGTGTGGCTGAGACTGCTGTCTGCACCCAGAGAAACTGCACAGCCCAGTCTTCCATCTGCGCCAAAAACACCCATGCGGCCCTAATTTTCTTCAAATTTCTAGGATACTGGGCAGGATTAATCTTTTACTTAGCCTTACTCTGCTCCACAGATTTGTGCCTTGTCAGTTCAATGGTTCGCTCTCAGGAAAAGTTTGTATTTTAAGGTTTCTTTTCATTATGGCTTATTGATGTGAAGGAAAATTAAGCTGGTAATCAAACAAGGTTTGCAGGAGGTGCTTGAAACTTCACACAATCAGTTCTCAGTGGGCACGCTCTGGTTTCTTTCTTTTGCAGGTAGGCCAAAAATGAAGCATGCAAAAGAAACTGGATCCAAGAGCCCTTAAGGAGAAAACAGAGAAATATGTATGTACTTAAATAAGTCTCCCCCAAATTTTATCAGATTTCTTTGATACTACACAGTATTCATATTTGAGCTTTCTCCACTAGGCTCCCCAATGTTGGCACTTCTAGAATCAATGATTCTCTAAACAGATAAGGCTTAGTGATATGGTTGGGTTAGGGCTAGATTTAGAGCTAGTGTTAGCGTTAGAGTCTGTTTTGTTCAAATTTCTTTGATAGTGGGAAGATTTATCTCTTACCTATCCTTATTATGTGCCCAAATTTGGAGCTTTTTTGGTTAAATTGTTCACTGTTGAGAATAGTTTGTTTTTAATGTGTCACTTCATTTTGACCTATATATGTAAATGAGTATAGAGCTGGAAATCAGAGGGTTGGTGTTAGCTGGTTGAACCTTCATATACTCGATCAGTTGTCTGTGGGCACTCTATGGTTTCTTCCTTGTAAAAGTAGCAATAAATGGAAGTACGCAAAACAAGTTTATCCAAGAGCACTTTAAGAGAAACAGGGCAATATGCATGTACTGAAACACTACTCCCAATTATTTCGTCCAATTTCTTTGATAATGTGCAGGATTCATAAGTAAGCTTGTCCCTCTACTCTCCCCAAGTTTAAAACATTTATGATAAAAGGTTCTCTTAACAGGTTAGGCTTAGTGTTATGGATAGAGTTAGGGTTACAACTAGTGTTAGCGTTAGAGTTAGTTTTTTTCAACCTTTTGTATACTGAGCAAGATTTATCTTTTTACTATTCTTAGTATGCTCCCCATGTATGGGTCTCTTTGCAAAAGGGTTTGCACTCAGGAGCAGTTTTAATTTTTATCTTTCACTTCATTTTGCTCTATAGGGGTTAATGGAAATGGAGCTGGACACAAACAGGGTTTGTGCAAACTGCTTGAAACTTCACACACTCAATCAGTTCTCATTGCACATTCTCTTATTTGTTTCTTTTGATAGTAGCCCAAAGCTTAATTAGAAAGAAACAACTTTATCTGTGAGCAGTTTAGGAGCAAGCTTCATTTTTTTTTTGCATGGAATACTTTGATATTGTACAGGATTAATCCTTTTTCTAGTCTTAGTAGAATCCCCAAGTTTGGGTCTTCAAGGTTTGCCAGTTCATTGTCAGGAACAGTTTGAATTTTTAGGTTTCACTTTATAATGGCCTAGAGACGTGAATGAAAATGGAGATGGAAATCAAACAGAGTTAGTACTAGCTGCTGGAAACTGTAGAAAATCATCTCTCTGTGGGCACTCTTTGGTTGTTTCTTGTGAAATTACCTTAAACTGAAGCATAAAAATATAATTTATCCAAGAGCACATTATGAGAAAACAGGAAAATATGCATGCACTGAAATACCTCCCCCCAATTATTTGGTCAGATTTCTTTCATACTGCACAGGATTCATCTGTTTGCTTGCCCCACTAAGCTCCTTTATTTGGGAACTACTGTGATCAATGGTTTTCTAAACAGATTAGGTTAGATTTAGTATTAGGTTACTACTAGGGTTACAACTAGTGTTTTGTTAGATTTAGTTTGTTCAAATATCTTTGATACTGGGAAGGATACAGCTTTTACATAGCCTTACAATATTCTTTGGTTATGGGCCTCTTGTGTCAAGGATATGCTCTCCTGAACAGTTTGTATTTTAAATTTTCATTTCATTCTGACCTATGTGTGTAAATGGAAATGGAGCTGGAAATCCAAAAGGGTTGGTGCTAGCTACTTCAAACCTCAAACACTCAATCAGTTTTTATTGGCATTCTTTGGTTTATTCCTTGTAAAATTAGCCCTAAGCTGAAGCATGCAAAGCAACTTTAAGTGAGAGCACTTAGGAGAAAACATGAAATTATGTATATACTCAACTACTTCTGCAAATATTTGGTCAGATTTCTTGGACAGTGTGAAAGGTTCATCTGTTAGCCTTCCCAAGTTGTCTACCAAAGTTTGGGACTTTTAGGATCAAAGGGGCTCTAAACAGGTTAAGGTTAGTTTTAGGGTTAGTGTTAGGACTAGGATAAGACCTAGTGTTCAGGTAAGAGTTAGTTTTGTTTTCAAATTTCTATGATACTGTGCAGGATTCATCTTTTTCCTATTTTTACTATACTCCAAATGTTTTGATCTTTTACATGAAGGGTTTGCCTTCAGGAATGGTTTTAATTTTCATGTTTCTCTTCTTTTTCCTATGTAGGAGTGAATAGAAATGAAGCTGAAAATCAAACAGGATTTTGGCTACCTTCTTGAAATTTCACACACTCCCTCAATTTTCAATTTGAATAATCTGGTGTTTTCCATGGAAGTAGCCCTAAGATGAAGTAGAAAGTAACAGTTTTATCTCTGAGTGCTTTAGTTGAAAGCAGAACACCCAAATTTTTTGGTTGGATTAATTTGGTACTGTCCAGAATTCATCCTTGACCTAGCCTTAGTATGCTCCCCAAGTTTGGGACTTCAAGATTCAATGGTTCAGTGTCAAGAAGAGTTTGAATTTTTAGGTTTCACCTTATAATGGCCTATAGGTGTGAATGTAATGGAGCTAGAAATGAAAAAGTGTTGGTGCTAGCTGCATGAAACTTCACACACTCAATCAGCTCCCTGTGGGTACTCTTTGTTTTTTCTTTGTGAAAGTACCTAAAGCTGAAGCATTAAAAACCACTTATCCATTAGCACTTTAAGAAAAAGACAATAAAATAATATGAATATACTGAAATACCTTCCCCAATTTTCATCAAAATTCTTTGACAGTGCACAAGATTCATCAGTAACGTTGTGCCGCTGGGCTCCCCAAATTTGGGATTTATATGATCATAGCTAATCTGAACAGGTTACAATTAGGTTAGGGTTGGGTTAGATCTAGTGTTAGGGTTAGATTGAGTTTTGTTCAAATTCATTTGATACTTGTCATAATTGATCTTTTACATAGCCTTACTATTTTCCCCAGGTTTGGGCCTTATCCCTTCAATAGTTTCCTGTCAGGAACCGTTTGTATTTTAATGTTTTCTTCATTTTGACCTATATGGGTAAATAGAAATGGAAATGGAACTTAAAATTAAACAGGGCTGGTGCTCCCTGCTTAAAACTAAACACACACAATCAATTCTATGTGGGCACTTTATGAATTCTTCCTTGTGAAATATTTCCAAAGCTGAAGCATGCAAAAACATCTTTATCCAAAAGTACTGTTGGAAACAACAGGGAAATGTACATGTACTGAACTGCCTCCCCAAATTGTTTGGTCAGATTATTTTGATAATGCACAAGATTAATCTGTTAGCTTGCCCCACTATGTTTTCTTAATTTGGGACTTCTATGATAAAAGGTTCTCTGACCAGATTAGCGTTAGGTTTATTGTTACAGTAAGATCTAGGTTTAAACTCAGTGTTAGGGTTAGATCAGTTTTCTTCATGTATTTTGATACTGGGAAGGATTCATCTTATACCTAGCCTCACATTGTTCCCTGGTTTGGGCATTCTAGGTTCAAGTGTTCGCTGTAAGGAAAAGTTTTTATTTTAAGGTTTCACTTTATTTTGAACTATTTTGTTGAAGAGGAATGGAGCACGGAAACAAACAGGGTTGGTGCTAGCTTCTTGAACCTGCACAAACTCAATCAGTTCTCTGTGGGCACTCTATGGTTTGTTCCATGTGAATGTTGCCCTCAGTTGAAACATGCAAAGCATTCTTTATCCCAGAGCACTTTTGGAGAAATCAAGAAAAAATGCATGTACTGATACACTTCCCCCAATTATTTGCTCAGATTTCTTTGATACTGTGCAGGATTCATTTGTTAGCTTGCCCCAATTGGCTCCCTTAGTTTGGGAGTTCTATGATCAAAGGTTCTCTAAACAGTCTAGGGTGAGCTGTAGAGTTAGGATTAAGGATAGATCTAGTGTTAGGATTACAGTAGTTTTGTTCAAATTTCTTTGATGCTAGACAGAATTTATTTTTTACCTAGTCTTACTATGTTCCCCATGTTTGGGCCTTCTAGGTTCACTGGTTTGCTGTCAGTATTTCAGGTTTTATTTTAAGGTTTCACTTCATTTTGACCTATATGAGTAAATGGAAATGGAGCTGGAAATCAAACAGGGTTTTTGCTAGCTGCTTGAAACTTCACACACTCAATCACTTCTTTGTGAGGGTGCTCTGGTTTTATCTTTATGAAAGTATCCCAAAGATGAAGCATGCAAAAACAATACTATGTGACAGCATTTTTGAAGACAACAAGAAAATATGCATGTACTGAACTACTTCCCCCAATCATTTGGTCAGATATCTTTGATACTGGGCAGGATTCATCTGTTAGCTTTCTCCACTAGGCTCCTGAACTTTGAGATTTCTATGATCAAAAGTTCTCTAAACAAGTTAGGTTGGAGTTAGGTCTAGTGTTAGGGTTAGAGTTTGTCTTGTTCAAATTTTTTTGATACTGGTCAGGATATATTTTTACCTAGCCTTACTACTTTCCCCAGGTTTCACCCTCCTCAGCTAAATTCTTTGCTGACAGGAACAATTTGTATTTTATGAATTCACTTTTTTTTGACCTACGTGGGTAAATGGACATGCTTCTGGAAATCAAACAAGGTTGGTTCTAACTGCTTGAAACCTCACACACTAAATAAATTCTCTGTGGGCACTCTCGGGTTTGTTCCATGTGAAATTAATAATAAGCTGAAGCATGCAATGCAAATTTATCTGAGAACACTTCACGAGAAAACAGGGAAATATGCATGTACTGAAACAGCTCCCCAAATTACTTTGTCAGATTTTTTTGAAACTGTCCATGATTCATCTATAAGCTTGCCTCTCTGGATTCCCCAATTTTGAAACTTCTGTGATCAAAGTTTGTCTAAACAGATTAGGTTTAGGGTTAGACTTAATGTTAGGACTAGTTTTAGAGTTAGTTTTTCTAAAATTCCTATGATACTGTGCAAGATTCACCTTTTTCCTATTTTTACTATACCCCAAATGATTGGGCCTCCTACATAAAAGGGTTTTCTCTCAGCAACAGTTTCAATTTTCAGGTTTCTCTTCTTTTTGCCCTATAGGGGTGAATGGAAATGAAGCTGGAAATCAAACAAGGTTTGTGTTAGCTGCTTGAAACTTCACACACTCAATCAGTTCTCAGTGAGCATTCACTGGTTTGTTTCCTGTGAAGTGTCCCTAAGCTGAAGTAGAAAGAAACAACTTTATTTCTGAGTGCTTTATGAGCAAGAAAAATACACATATACTGAAAGAGCTTTGAGACAAGCATTCTACCATATGAGCTATATCTCCAGCGCTTATGAATCTAATGTATGAAATATGATATGTCAAGAACTTTGTAATTTTTTGAACAACCAGTAAAAAAAGGAAAAAATATAAAAAAATGAAAAAAAAGAAAGAGCTTTGAATTATTTTGGTCAGATTACTTTGATAATGTACAGGATTCATGTTTTACCAACCTTAGTAGGCTTCCAACTTTAGGCCTTTAAAGTTCATTGGTTCAGTGTCAGAAACATTTAAGATCGGAATAAGGGTCAGGGTTAGGATTAGAACTAGAATGAGGGCTAGGATTAGGACTAGAATTACTGTTAGTGTTTAAGTTAGGCTAAGGATTAGGGTTAGGACTAGGGTTATCATTTGGTTTAGGGCTTGGCTTAGGGTAAGGGTTAGGGTTAAACCTAGGGTTAGGGCTCAGATAAGGGTTAGTGTTAGGGCTAGTGTTAGGGTTAAAATTAGGGTTTAAGCTAGGTTTGAGACTAGAGTTAGGGGTAAGATTTGTGTTGCCGTTAGGGCTAGGGTTATGACAATGACTGATGTATGAACTAGGGTTGTGATTAGGGCTAGTTTTAGGGTTAGGATTAAAGCTAGGTCTGGTAATAGGGTTAATTTAAGGTTAGGGTGATGTTTAGAACTAGAATTAGTGTTAGGATCAGTGTCAGAGTGAGGGTTATTTTTAGTGTTAGGGTTAGGGCTAGGTGTAGGTTTATGGTTTGTTTTCATTTAAGGTTTAGGTTTAGGGATATGGCTTTGTTTTGTTTTAAGGCTAGGGCTAGGGTTATGCAAGTTTGGTGATTAGCATTATTGTTAGGGCTCATGTTACGGTTTGGTTTAGGGTTATGTTTATGGTTAAATTTAGAGTTAGGTTTCAATTTAGAGTTAGGTTTAGATCAAGGTTTGGGCTAGGGCTCAGTATAGAACTAGGGAAATGGCTAGGGCAAGAATTAGATTAAGGCTTACGGCTATGTTTAGGGTTAGAATAGCACTAAATTAGGGGTATTACTAGTCTTAGTGTTAGGGTTAGGCCTAAGATTAGGACAAAGGTTATGGTTATGTTTAAGATTATGGTTAGATTTAGGATTATGGTTAGGTATATGGTAAGGGATGGGGTTATAGCTAGGTTTAGGGCTAGGGCAAGGGTTAGAATTAGGGTTAATACTCGGGTTATGGTACAGGTTAAGATTAAGGCTAGGTTTAGGCCTAGGATTAGGGCTAGGACTAATTTCAGGTCCAGCATTACAGTTAAAGATAGTTTAGGTTTAGGTTAGATGTAGTGTAATGGTTAGTTTCAGGGTTAGCATCAAGTTTAGAGCTAAGGGTATTGTTTGTGTCAGGGTTGTGATTAGTGTTTGCGATAGGTTAAGGTTTAAATTTAGGGCTCAAACTAGCATAGGTTTAGGATTAGTGTAATGATATAGTTAGGTTTACATTTCAAGTTAAGTTTACAGTAATGGATAGGGTTAGGATTAGGGATATGTTAAGATTTAGGCCTAGGGTTAGAATTAGGGTTAGGATTATGGTTAGGGTCATGGATAGGGCCAGAACTAGGGTTAGAACTAAAGTTGTTGAGAGCCACAGGCGAAGGGGCCCCAGCAAACTTTCAGACTGCCAGTTGGTAATTGGCACACAACGGCCCCAGCAACTTCTAGCTGATTGGCTCCTCTGGGGTGATGCTCATTGAGCTGTTTCTCTGCCCTTTCAGACCACGGAGCTGCTCATTTGGGGACTTTTTGGCTCCACCCATGCAACCCAGCCAATCGGCCTCAAGAGCAAGAGGAGTGGGGGAGGTGGAGAGTCTTGTGGGAAGCCAGGGGTGGCAGTTGGGCTCTGAAGGTTTTTCCTGAGGAGCTGTTTTGTTTGGCGTGTGTGGTTCTAAAAATAAAGTTTGTTTCTTTTGACAAGTGGCTCCTAAATTGTGTCGAGCCAGACTGCGGCAAAGGTTATGGTTATTATTAGTGCTAGGTTTAGGGTTACGGTTAGGGTTAGGGTTAAATCTCGGTTTAGGGCTCAGATTAGGCTAGGTTTTGGTTTAAGTTAGGGCTAGAGCTAGGATTATGGCTAATGTAAGTACTAGGGTTACAATTAGGGCTAGTTTTAGGGTTAGGGTTGGGGTTAGGGCAATGTCGAGTGTTTGCTTAGGGTTATGTTTAAGGTGATGTTTAAAGCTAGGGTTAGAGTTAGCATTAGGATCAGCATTAGAGTTAGTTTTAGGGTTCTGCTTAAAACTAGAATTAGATATAGGGTTAGGGCTAGATGTAGGGTTAGGGTTTGGTTTAGATTAAGGGTTAGGGTTAGGCCTATGACTCAGTTATGTATTTTGGCTAAGTCTACAGTTAGGGCTAGTTATAGGAGTTAGGGTTAGGGTTATGATTAGGCTTAGGCTTAGGCTTTGCATTAGGGTTAGATTTAGTGTTAAGGTTAGATTTAAGGTTAGGGCTAGGCCTAAGGAAATAGCTAGGGTTAGGCCTAGGGTTAGGGCTAGGTTTAAAGTTCTAGTAAGGGATAGAATTAGGACTAGTTTTAGGACTAGGGAGAGAGTTAGACTTAGTTTTGGGGCTCGGGTTAAGGTTAGGATTAGGGATAGGGGTAAACTAGGTGTAAGATTAAAAATAGGGTTAGTTTTAAGTTAGGCCTAGGTTTAAGGTTAGGGTTATGATTAAGGCTATGTTTAGTGCTAATCTGGGCTAGGTTTTGTGTTCAGGTTAGGGCTAGGAGTATATCCAGGGTAAACAAGTCTAGGGTTATGGTTATGGATAGTTTTAGGGTTAGGTTTTGGCTATGTCTAATGTAAGGTTTAGGTTTAGGGTAAGGGTCTGGTTAGATTTAGGGGAATTATTAGGTTTAGGGTCATGATTAGGGTTTCTTTTAGGTTTGAGTTAACGGTTAGGGCTCAGGTTAGCATTAGGGTTATGGTTAGTGTAATGATAGGGTTGCATTTAGAGTTCAAGTTAGGTTTAAGTTAATTGATAGGAATAAGGTGTTAGTGATAGGCTAGTTTCAGTGTTTGGCTTAGGCTTAGAATTAATGCAATGATTATGTCTAGGTGTAGTGTTAGGCCTACGATTAGCATTAGGCAAAAGGTTAGGTTTAGGGTAATGGATAGAGTTAGGGCTAGGGTTATGGTTAGGATTAGGTCTTGAGATAGTGTTAGGCCTAACAGTAGCATTAGGATATGGGTTATAATTAGGGTAATGGATACAGTTAGAGCTAAGTTTATAGATAGATTTATGGTTAGGATTAGGTCTTGAATTATTGTTAAGGTATGGTTTAGAACTGTAATTAGGGTTAGTGTTATGTTTAGTGTAAGAGTTAGGTTCTGAGCTATTGATTAGGCTTAGAGCAAGGTTTAGGTTCAGGGTTATGTTTAGGGATAGGGTTACAGTAGATTTAGGGTTAGGGTTAGGGTTAAGGGAATGGTTATAATTAAGTGTAGTTTAGGGTTAGGATAATAAATATGGTTAGATGTAAGTTTAGGGTTAGGGACATGGCTAGATTTAAGTTTAGAGTTAGGGTTAGGTCTATGGTTATGTTTAAGTTTATGGTAAGGTTTATGGTTTGATTTATGTTTAGGGCTAGAACAAATATATGTTTAGGGTTAGGTCTAGGGTTAGTTTTCTGTTTAGAGTTAGGTTTATGGTTAGGGTTAGGGCTAGGGTTACAATTAGTTTTAGGGTTAGATTTAGGGTAATGGGTAAGTTTAGAGCTAGGGTTAGAGCTTGTGTTAAGGTTAGAATTAGGACTAGTTTTAGGATAAGATTTAGGGATAGTTCTAGGTTTAGGCTTATAGTAAAGGTTAGGTTTTTAGCTAGGGTTAAGACTAAGGCAAGGGTTTACGTTTGTGTTAAGGCTAGGGTTAGGGTTAGTTTTATGTTTTAGGGCTAGATTAATTTCTAGAATTAACTCTAGGTTTTGTGTTAGGTTTAGGCCTAGGGTTAAAGCTGATGGTAATGTAAGAGCTAGGATTATGATTAGGGCTAGTTATAGGGTTAGGGTTATGCCAAGATGTAGTGTTAGGTTTAGATTTTCAGTTAGTGTAAGGTTTAGAAGCAGGTTTACTGTTAAAGGCATAGTCAGTGTTTGGGTTAGAGTTCAAGTTAGGGTTACAGCCTAAATTAAGATTAGGTTTAGGTCTAGGTGTAGGTTAAGTGTTTGAGTTAGGATAAGGGTTATTGTCAGGCCTAAGACTAGGTTTTTGTTTAGGTCTAGGGCTAGGAGTAAGGCTATATTTTGGATTAGGTTCAGATCCAGTGCTAGTGTTAGGGTTCAGTGTAGTGTTAAGATCAGGTTTAAAACTAGTGTTCATGTTAGGGTCAGAATAAGGGTCAGGGTTAGTGTTTTGATTTAGGATAGGATTAGAGACAGAATGAGGGCTAGTGTCAGGGCTATTAATAAGGTTATGATTTTGGTTAGCCTAGGGATTAGACAAAGGTCTATGGCTACCATTAAGGTTAGGGTTATGTTTAAGGTTACAATGATATTTAGAGCTAGGGTTATGAGTCAGGGTCAGGGTTAGGGTTAGGACTCGGATTAAGAATACATTTAATTTTATGTTTTAGTTTAAGGTTAGGAGGGTGTTTAGAGCTATGGTGAGTGTCAGGATATGAGTCTGGTTCAGGGTTAGATTTAAGGGTTAGATTTAATGCAATGATTATGTCTAGATGTAGTGTTAGAGTTTGGTTTAAGTTAAAGTTTTTGATTAGGGCTATTGCTCAGTTTATTTTACTGTTATCATTAGAGTTAGGGCTAGTTTTATCATTAGCATTAGGGATAGGGCTAGTTTCAGTGTTTGGCTTAGGCTTAAAGTTAGAGTTAGATCTAGGGTTAGGGCTAGGACTAAAAATATGGCAAGAGTTAGAGCTACGGTTAGGGTTATGGTAATGTATAGGCTTATAACTAGGAATAGGTATAGTGTGAAAGTTAGAGTTAGTCCTAGGGCTAGGTTTAGGCTTAGGTTTATGTATAAGATAGCGGTATGGCCAGTGTTAGCCTTTGCTCTATATTTAGGGTAAGTTTTAGACCTAGGTATTGTGTTAGGGTCAGAATAATTGTCAGGGTTAGCATAAGGGTTTGGGATAGGATTAGAGCTAGAATGAGGGCTAGAGTCAGGACTATTAATAGGGTTTGGATTTTGGTTAGCCGAAGGATTAGGGATAGAGCTAGGTTTACCATTAGTGTTACGGTTTCCCTTCAGGTAAGGTATAGAGTTAGAGCTAGGTTTACAGCTAGATTTAGGATAGGGTTAGTGTTAAAGTTAGATTTAGGATTCAGATTAGGGTAGTTTTGTGTTAAGGTTAGGATTAGGCTTAGGGCAATCACTAATATAAGAACTAGGTTTACAATTAGGGTTAGTTTTAGGGTTAGGGTTAGGGTTAGGGGTAGTTTTAGTGTTAGGGTTAAGTTTAAGTTTAGGGTGATATTTAGATCTAGGGTTAATTTTAGGATATGAGTCAGGGTCAGGGTAGTGTTAGTACTCAAATAAGGGCTAGGGTTACTGTTAAGATTTGTTTTAAGTTTAGGATGGTGTTTCAATCGAGGGTTTAGCATATGAGTCAGTGTCAGTTATACTATTACGATTAGGGTTAGGACTCAAATTAAGGCTATGGTTATATTTAGGTGTAGTGTTAAGGATTGGTTTAAGATAGGTTTAGGGTTATGACTTTTGCTTGGTTTTGTTTTACTGCTAGTGGTAGGGTTAGGGCTAGTTGTATGATTAGTGTTAGGATT
The DNA here is from genome assembly GCF_052094955.1 of Ictidomys tridecemlineatus. NCBI lineage: Eukaryota > Metazoa > Chordata > Mammalia > Rodentia > Sciuridae > Ictidomys > Ictidomys tridecemlineatus. The sequence continues at coordinate 119,323,585 of NC_135480.1, read as the reverse complement.
AGGTTTAGTGTTAGTGTGAGACTTACGCTTAGAGTTAGGGCTAGGACTAAGGTTTGGGCAAGAGTTAGGGCTAGAGTTAGGATTATGGTAAGTGCTAGTATTAGAACTTGTGATAGGGCAAGTTTGAGAATTATTGTTTGTCTTAGGGCAAAGGTTATAGTTAGGGTTAGGAATAGGGCTAAATTATGGCTAGGATTATTTTTATGGTTAGTGTTCAGTTTAACCATAGGGTTAGGATTAGATTTAAGATTTAGTTTAGGGTAAGGAATGGTGTTATGCTAGTTTTATAGGTAGGGAGATGTTTAGAATAAGGGTTAGGATTAAGGTTATGATTAAGGCTAGGTTTAGGGCTAGGATGAGGCCTAGGGTTTGTTATAGGGTTAGGGCTAGGATTAGGAATATGGCTAATTTCTCATCTAGAATTATGCTTAAAGATAGTTTTAGGGTTGGAATTATGGGTATGACTAGTGTAAGGTTTAGGTTTAGGTTTAGGGTCAGTTTGAGGGCTAGAGGTATTATTGAGGTGAAGGTCTATGTTAAGGTTTGGAATAGGTTAAGGCTTAAAGTTGGTGATTTAATTAACATTAGGGTAAGGGTTTGGGTAATGATAGGCTTAGAATTAGGGTTCCAGTTAGGTTTGGCAAAATGGATAGGGATAGGATAAGAGATAGAGTTAGATTTATTCCTAGGGTTAGCATTAGGGCTAGGGTTATTGTTAAATTAATGTATAGGATTAGGGCTGGGGTTATGGTTATGATTAGGGCTAGGGCTGGGGTTATGGTTATGATTAGGGCTAGGGCTAGGGTTAGAGTTAAAGCTCGAGTTAGGGCTTGGATTAGGGCTAGGATTTGGGTTAAATTAGTGCTAGGGTTAGGATTACGGCTAAAGTAAGTACAAGGGTTATGATTGGAGCTAATTTTAAGGTTTTGATTAGGGCTAGGTTTAATGAAAGGCTTAGTTTTGGGATAAGGGTGATGTTTAGAGCTAGGAGTATTGCTAATGTCAGAGTCAGTATCAGGGTTAGTCTTAGAGTTCGGCTTAAAACTCAAATTACTGCTAGAGTTAAGTTTAGGTGTATTGTTAGGGTTTGGTTTGGTTTATTAGTTAAGGATCGAGCTTATGGCTCGGTTTTGTTTTAGGGCTAGGGCTAGGATTGCAGCTAGTTTTAGGATTAATCTTAGCCTTAGGGCTAGAGTTAGGGTTAGGCTTAGGCTTCAGGTCAGTATTAGATTTAGAGAGATTATGATCTAAGTTTAGTGCTTGGGCTTTGGATAGGGCAAGGGTTAGGACTAAGTTTAGGGCTAGGTTTAGGGTTACTTTAAGGGGTAGGGTTAGAACTACTAATAGGGCTAGTGTGAGAGTTAGATTTATTCTTTGGTCTAGGGTTATGGTTAGGTTTAAAAATAGGGTGAAATTAGGGCTGAAATTAGGGCTAGGGTTAGAATTGGGGTTAGACTTAGGGTTAAGTTTAGGGTTAGGATTTATCTAGGTTTAGGGCTAGGATAAGGGCTGGAGGTTTTTTTAGGGTTATGGCTAGGATTATGGCTAGGACTAATGTCAGGTGTGGGGTTATGGTTGAGGAGAGGACAGTTTTAGGATTAGGTTTATGGCTAGGTCTACTTTAAGCATTAGGTTTAGGGTTAAGAGTCAAATTTAGAGCTATGGGATTTATTAGTGTCAGGATGAGGTTAGAGTTTGATTGAGGTTAGGGTTTAGTGTTAGGGCTCACATAAGCATTAGGGTCAGGGTTAGGGTAATGCTAGATTTTGTTTAGGGTTCTTGTTAGGTTTACAGTAATTGGTAGGGTCATGTTTAGCAAAAGGGTTTGTGTTAAGACTGGGGTTAACATTAGTTTAATGGTAATGGTTAGGATAAAGAATAGGGTTAGAGCTAATGTTAGAGCTAGAGTTATGGTATGAAAAAGTCTTGTGTTAGGGTTTGGGTTAGGGTTACAACCAGTGTTAGTGTTAGGGTTATGTTTATCATAAGGGTTAGGTTTTGACCTAGGGTTAGGTCTAGGGTGAGGGTTAGGTTTAGAATTAGGTCTAGGGATAAGATTAGGGTATGGTTAGGGTTGGGATTGGATTACGGCTAGCATAATTTTTAGGGTTAGGGTTAGTTAGCATAATGGATATGGTTAGATGTAGACATAGGCTTATGGTTAGTGTTAGATTGAGATTTAGGTTTAGGTTTAGGGCTATGGTTATGTTTAGGTTTGTGGTAAGGGTTAGGGTTTGAGGTAGAGATAGGTCTATGGCAAGTATGAGGTTTAGGGTTAGGTCTAGTGTTAGTTTCTTGTATGTTTAGGGTTACAGTTAGGCCTAGGGTAATCAATAGTTTTAGGTTTAGTTTTAGGGTAATGGGTAGGTTTAGAGCTAGGTTTAGGGCTAGGGTTAAATTTAGGATTGGGGCTAGTGTTATGTGTATATTTAGGGATAGGTGTAGGTTTATGTTTAGGATTAGGTTCAGGCTTTGCGCAAGGGTTTGGACTAATCAAGTGTTAGATTAGGATTACGGTTTGGGTTATGCTTAGGCCTAGGATTAGCTCTAGGTTTTGTGTTAGGTTTAGGCCTAGAGTTAGGGCTGTGGGTAATGTAAGAGCTAGGGTTATGATTATGGCTAGTTTGAGGGTTGGGATTTTAGGTAGGTCTAATGTTAGGTTTAGATTTTTGGTTAGTGTCAGATTTAGAGGTCAGTTTACTCTTAAATGCAGGTTCAGTGTTTGGGTTCGAGTTAGTGTTAGGGTTACAGCCAGAATTAGAACTAGATTTAGGTCTAGGGGTAGTGTTAGTGTTTGTGTTATTTTAAGGGTTACTTCAAGGGCTAGGATTAGGTTTTTCTTTACATTTAGGGCTAGTTTTAAGGCTATATTTAGGATGTGGTTTAGGTCTAGGGCTAGTGTTTTGGTTTGGTCTGGGGTTAGGGCTAGGTTTAGACCTCGGGTTACTGTTAGGGTCAAATTAATTATCAGGAATAAAATTAGTGTTTGTGATAGGGTTAGAGCTAGATTTAGGGTAGGGTTATGACTATTAATAGGGTTAGGTCTTTGGTTAGCTTAAGGATTAGTTTTAGGTCTAGGGTTATAATTAGGGTTAGGGTTTCACTTTGGGTAATGTATAGGCTTAGAGCTAGGGTTAGGGCTAGAGTTAAGCTTAGGGTTAGTATTAAATCTTTTTTAAGGGCTCAGATTAGGGCTAATTTTTTTGTTAGGGTTAGGGCTAATGTTATGGCAATGAATAATGTAACAACTAGGTTACAATTAGGGTTATGGGTAGGGTAGGTCTAGTGTTAGAATTAGGTTTAATATTAGGGTGATATTTATAGCTAGGTTAGGATTAAGATAATTCAGAGACAATGGAATTTTTAGGGTTAGGGTTAGAACTCAAATAAGGGCTTGGATTACTTTTAGGGTTCAGCTTAAGGAGAGGGCAGTGTTTAGAACTAGGGTGACACTTAGAATATGAGTCAGCATCAGGGTTAGTTTTAAGGTTAGGGTTATGACTCAAATTAAGGCTAGGGTTACTGTTAGGGTTCAGTTTAAGCTTAGGGTTGTGTTTAGATCTCGGGTGACATTTAGGATATGATTCGTGGTCAGGGTTAGTTTAAAGTTATGGTTAGGACTCGAATTATGACTAGGGTTAGGTCTAGGTGTAGTATTAGGATTTGTTTTAAGTTAAGGTTTAAGATTAGGACTATTGCTCAGGTTTTTTTCTAAGAAAGAGGGAGAGAGAGAGAGAGAGAGAGAGAGAGAGAGAGAGAGAGAGAGAGTGAGAGAGAATTTTTTAAATATTTTTTACTTTTTGTTTTTGGTGGAAACAAAATCTTTTTCTTGAATTGTATATTTATTGTTACTGAGGATCAAACCCAGCACACTGCGCATGCCAGGCATATGTGCTACCATTTGAACCACATCCTCAGCCCCTGTTAACTCAGTTTGTTTTTGTCTTAGGTTATATGATTAGCATTAGGTTTAGGGCTAGTGTTTGTGTTAGGCTTATGCTTAGGTTTAGGTTAAGACTTGGAGTTAGGGTTAGATCTAGGTTTAGGTCTAGGTCTAAGGATAGGGCAAGGGTTAGGGCTAGGTTTAGGGTTATGGTAAATGATAGGGATAGAACTAGGGATAAGGCTAGTGTGAGAGTTAGAGGTTAGTTTTACGGCTAGGGTTATGGTTAGTTTTGGGGATAGAGAAAAATCAGGGCAAGGATAAGAACTAGAATTAGTGTTCATCTTAGACCTAGCATTAGGGCTAGGTTTAGGGTTAAGTTTAGGGTAAGGGATATTTTATAGCTAGGTTTAGAGGTAGAGTGAGGTTTAGAATTAGGATCAGGGCTAGCGTTAAGGTTAGGTTTATGATTAAAGCTAGGTTTAGGGCTAGGATGAGGGCTAGGGTTTGTTGTAGGGTGAGGTCTAGAATGAGATCTAGAGATAATGTCAGGTCTAGTGTTACAGATAGGAGTAGATTTAGAATTAGGTTTATGTCTTAGTCTAGTTTAAGTGTTACGTTTAGCGTAAGAGTCAGTTTTAGAGCTAGGGGCATTTATGTTCTGGGTCACGTTTACAGTTTGTATTAGGTTAAGATTCAGGAATAGGACTCAAACGAATATTAGGGTTAGAGTTGGGATTAGGGTAATGAATAGGTTTATGTTTAGGGTTCAGAATAGGTTTAGGTTAATGGAAAGATTTAGGGTTTGTGACAGGGTTAGGGTTAGGGTTAGGCCTAGGGTTCGAATTAAGAATAGATTTATCATAAGGGTAATATATAGTGTTATGGTGAGGGTTAGGATTAGGGCTAGGGTTAGGGTTATTTTTAGGGATAAGGCAAAGGTTATGTATAGGACAAAGATTAGGCATTGAGCTATGGTTAGGTCTAAAGTGATGGTTAGGATTAGGTTTAGGGCTATTTTTAGGGTTAGGGTTATGCTTATTGTAGGTTTAGGCCTTGGATTAGGACTAGGTTTTTTGTTAGATATAGGTCGAGGGTTAGTGCTATGGGTAATTTAAGATCTAGGGTTCTAATTAGAGATAGATTTAGGATTAAGGTTATCGCTAGTTTTCGTGTTAGATTTAGATTTTGGTTTAGAGTTATTTTTAGAGCTAGGTTTAGTGTTAGTGTCAGGATCAGTGTTCAGATTAGAGTTAGGGTGAAAGCAAGAATCAGGAGTAGATTTAGGTTGGGGGTTAGTGTTTTTATTTGGTTTATGTTAAGGGTTATTGTAAGGGCTAGGACTAAGTTTTTGCTTAGGTCTAGGGCTAAAGTTATTGCTGGATTTAGGATTACATTTAGTTCTAGGTGTAGTGTTAGTGTTAGGTTTCAGTTAATGTTTACTTGTTTCAGAGTTCAGTTTAGGGTTAGGGTCAGGTTTAGACCTATAATTATTGTTATTGTCAGAATAAGGGTGAAGGTTAAAGTTAGGTTTTGGGTTAGGTTTAGAGCTACAATGAGGGCTAGGTTTTGGACTAGTAATAGGGTGAGTGTTTGATTTAGGCTAAGGACTATGATTCAAACTAGGGTTAGCATTATGGATAGGGTTTGGCTTAGGATAAAGGATAGGGTTAAATTAGGTTTAGGGTAAGTTTTAGGGCTAGGGTTAGCATTAGGGTTAGGGTTAAAGTAATAGATAGTGTTAGGTTTAGGGTGCAGGTTAGGTTTAGAGTAATAGATAGGGTTAGTGTTAATTAGAGGATTAAGGCTAGGTCTAGCCTTAGCATTTCGGTTAGGTTTATGTTTAGGATAAAGGGTTAGTGCTAGTGTTAGGGCTTGTGTTAACATTAGGATTTTGGCTAGGTTTAGAGATAGGCCTAGATTAGTGTTAGTGTTAGGTTTAACAAAAGTGTTAGGGTTTGAGCTAGGGTTACCACTAGGGTGAAGGTTAGAGTCAGAGCTACGGTTATAGTTAAGGTTAGGGTTATGGCTTAGATTAGCATTAGGGTTAGGGTTATGTTTAGGGTAATAGATAGAGTTTTTGCTAAGATTTGTGCTATGGTTACATTTACGATTAGGGTTAGGTTTAGGGTTAGGATGAGGGTTAGGGCTATTGTTATATTTAGGGTAACCATTAGAGTTTAAATAGGGTTAGGGCCAGGGCCAGTGTTAGGGTTAAATTTAATCCTAGGTATAAGGTCAGGGTTACACTTATGTTTAGGTTTAGATCTAGGATTAGGCCTAGGTTGTGTGTGACGTTTAGGGCTAGTGTTAGGTGTATGGGTAATGTAAGAGCTAGTGTTATGGTAATGGAAAGATTTAGGGTTTGTCTAGTGTTAGGGTTTGTTTTTCCGTTAGGATAAGTTTAGAGCTAGGGTTTATGTTAGGGCAAGTGTCTAGGGTTAAGTCTAGGGTTATGATTAGGGATAGATTTAGGGTTATGTTTATGATTATGTCTAGTGTAAGGGTTAGATTTAGAGTAAGGGTCAAGTTTGGAGCTGATGTATTATTAAGGTTATGGTATGGCTTATGGTTCAGTATAGATTAAGGTTTTGGTTTAAGCGTTTAATTAGAATTATGGTTGGAGTTAGGGTTAGGGTAATGAATAGGCTTAGGATTAGAGTACAGGTTATTTTTAGAGTAATGGATAGTTTTAGAGATTGTGATAGTGTTAGGGTTAAGCATAGGGTTAGAATTAGTGTTAGAATTATGGTTAGGGTAATGGATATGATTAGAGCTAGAGTTAGGGCTAGGCTTATCATTAGGATTAGGGCTAGGGTTATGGTTAGGGTTATGATTATGGTTTGTATTAAGGATAGGGCTAGGATTACAGCTAGGGCAAATGAGGTCTATGATTACGTTAGGAATAGTTTTAAGGTTAGGTTTATGGCTAGGTCTAGTATAAGAGTTAGTTTTAGTGGTAGGGTCAAGGTTAGAGCTAGGTATATTATTACAGGAAGGTCAGAGTTAGGTTTTGGCTTAGGTTAAGTTTAGGATTAGGGCTCTAATTAGCATTAGCGTTAGGATTAGGGTAATGATAGGGTTAGGTTTAGGGTTCAGGTTAGGTTTAGGTTAATGAAAAATATTAGAGTTAGTGATAAGATTAGAGTTAGTCCTAGGGTTACCATTGGGTTTATGGTTATGGTTAGAATAATGGATAGGGTTTGATCTAGTGATAAGGCTACGGTTATAGTTAGGATTCTGTCTAGGGTTAGGGTAAAGTTTAGGGCTAGGTTTTGGGTTTGGGTTAAGTTTAAAACTAGGGTTAAGTCTCAAATAAGGGCTAGGTTTTGGGTTTGGTTAGTGCTTGGGTTAGTGCTAAGGCTAATTAATGAACTAGTGTTAAAATTAGTGATAGTTTTAGGGTTAGGGTTAGGGTGATGTTTAGAGCAAGTTTTATATTTAGGGTCAGTGTTATTTTTAGTTTTAAGTTTAGGACTTGAATTAGGGCGAAAGTTAGTCATAGGTGTAGGGTTAGGTTTTCGTGTAGGTTAAGGGTGATGATTAGAGCTATGCTCAATTCTAGGGCTAGAGTTAAGGCTAGATTTTGGAATAGTATCAGGGTTAGGGCTAGTGTTAGAGTGAAGTTTATGCTTAGGGTTAGGATTAGAATAGGGTTGATCTAGAGTTAGGGCTTCTACTCAGGTTAAGTTTATGGTAAGGGATATGGTTAGAATAAGGGATTCGTCCAGCGTGAGAATTAGAGTTTTTCTTATGAATAGGCTTAGGGTGAGGGTTAGGGTTAGGGCTACATTAGGCCTAGGATTGGGACTACGGTTAGTGTTTGGGTTAAGCCTAGGTTTTGGGCTAGGTTTAGAATTAGCACTGGGGTTAAGTTTAAGTTTAGAAGAATGGGTGGGGTTATAGCTAGGTTTAGGAGTAGGGTGAGGGTTAGAATTAGAATTTGGCCTAGGGTCATGATTCAGTTTAGGATTAAGGCTAGGATTATTTCTAGGTTGAGGAGAAGGATTTCTGATAAGGTTAAGGCTATGACTCAGGCTAGGGATAATATCAGGTATAGGGTTATGGTTAAGCATAGTTTTAGGGTTAGGTTATGGCTAGGTCTACTGTAAGGGTTAGGTTTATGTTAAAGGTCAGATTTAGAGCTAGAATTATTATTTGTGTCATGGTCAAGGTCAGGGTTATCGTTTGGTTTACATTAAGATTAAGGTGTTAGGCCTTGAATTAGCATTAGGGTTAGGTTTAGAGTTTAGGTATTGTAAGGGTTTACTTTAGGTTTCTTAGTTAAGGTTTAAAGTAACAGATTGGTTAGGTTTCTGCGATTGGGTTAGGGTTAGCATTAGGTTTAGGGTTATATTTTGTGTAATGAATAGTTTTCGAACTAGGGTTAGGTCTAGGTTATGGTTTGGATTAAGTCTAGGATTAGGGTTAGATTTTGGGTTAAGTTTAGGGTTTGGTTTAAGGTAAGTGTTAGGGTTACGGTAAGTGTTAGTTTAGAGTTAAGGTTATATTAAAGTTAAGAAAAGGGTTGGTGTTTGATCTAGGGTTAGGGCTAGTGTGTGGGTTAGGTTTGGGTTTACTTTTAAGTTCAAGATTATGTTTAGTGTTAGGTTTAGTGTTAGGGATAGGGTTTTAATTAGGGTTCGGTTCAGGGTTAGGGTAATGGGTATGGTTAGAGATAAAGTTTTGGCTAGGGTAAAGTTTAGGATTAGGTCCAGTGTTAAGATTAGGATTTAGGATAGGGCTAAAGTTATGATTAGTGTAAAGGTTAGACTTTGAGCTAGGGTTAGTTCTAAGGAGAGGGTTATGATTAGAGTTAGGGTTAGGGCTAGGCTTAGGTTTATGCTTAGAGCTAAATTTATGCCTAGGATTAGCTCTAGGTTTTGTGTTAGGTTTAGGTCTAGGGTTAGGACTACGGGTAATGTAAAAGCTTGGGTTATGTTTAGGGCTAGTTTTAGGTTTAAGGTTATGGCTAGGTCTAGTGTTAAGCCTAGGTTTTTGGTTAGTGTCAGGTTTAAAGCTAGTTTAAGTGTTAGGATCAAAGTCAGTTTTCAGGATTGGGTTAGGTTTAGGTTTAGAGCCAGAATTAGGACTAGGGTTAGGTCTAGGAATAGGGTAAGTGTTTGGTTTAGGTTAAGGGTTATTGTTAGAGCTATTTCTATGATTTGTTTAGATCTAGGGCTAGATTTATAGATATATTTAGGATTATCTTTGGGTCTAGTTCTAGTTTTAGGCTTTGGTATATGTATAGGCTTACCAGTAGGTCTAGTGTTACATTTTGGTTTACGATTAGGGTCATATTTAGGCTTAGGGTTACTTTTATTGTCAGATGAGGGCCAGGGTTAGGGTTATAACTATAATGAGGGCTAGAGTTAGAACTAGTAATACTGTTAGTATTTAAGTTTAGGCTAATGATTAGGGTTAGGACTAGAGTTAGCATTTGGTTTAGGGTTTGGCTTAGGGTAAGAGATAGGGTTAGAACTAGGGTTAGGGCTTTGGTTAGGGTTAGAGTTAGGACTTGTGTTAGGGTTAAAATTAGGGCTTAAGCTGGGGTTAGAACTAGAACTAGGGGTAGGATTTGTGTTAGGGTTAGGGCTAGGGTTATGACAATGACTAATGTATGAACATAGTTGTACAAATAAGGGATTTAGGGTTACGGTTAAGGCTAGGTCTAGTGTTAGGGTTGATTTAAGTTATGGTGATTTTTAGAGCTAGGATTAGTGTTAGAGTAAGCATCAGGGTCAGAGTAATTTTTAGACTTAGGGTTATGGCTAGGTGTAAGTTTTTGGTTTGGTTTAATTTAAGGGTTTAGGTTAGGGATTTGGCTTGGTTTTGATTTATGGCTAGAACCAGCGCTATGGCAAGTTTTAGGATTAACATTGTGGTTAGAGGTAGTGTTAGGGTTTTGTTTGGCTTATAATTACAGTTATATTTAGAGTTAGGTTTCCATTTATAGTTAGGTTTTGATCTACTTTTAGGTTAGGGATAAGGGTAGAACTAGGGCTAGAGTTAGGGAAAGAATTATAGTTAGTCTTTGGGCTAGGTTAGGTTTATGATAGGATTAAATTAGGACTAGGTTTAGCGCTAGACTTAGTATTAGTATTAGGCCTAGGGTTAGGGTGGGGGTTAGGGCTAGGTTTAGGGTTACAGTTAGGTTTGTGGTAAGGGATAGGGTTACAGATAGGTTTAGCTCTAGGGTGAGGGTTAAAATTAGGGTTAGGGATTGGGTTATGTTTTGGGTTAGGATTAAGGCTAGGTTTAGACCCAGAATTATGATTATGACTAATTTTAGGTCTAGGTTTATGCTTAAAATTAGTTTAAGATTAAGTTTCTGGCTATGCCTTGTGTAAGCATTAGGTTTAGATTTAGGGTCAGGTTTAGAGCTAAGGTTATTATTAGGATCATGGTCATGATGAGTGTTTTAGATAGATTAAGGTTTAATGTTAATAGATTGGGTTAAGATTAGGGTTCATTACTAGTGTTATCATTAGGGTTATAGTTTTGGTTATGGTAATGTATAGAGTTACAGATCAGTTTAGGGCTAGGTTTATGGTTATGAATAGGGCTAGGGTTAAAGCTAGGATTAGGGCTATGTTTTTGGTTAAGTTAGAGATAGGGTTAGGGTTAGGGCTAATGTAAGTACTAGGGTGATTTTTAGGGCTAGTTTTAGGGTTTTAGGGATAGATTTAGTGTTAGGGTTAGGATTGGGGTTAGCGTGATGTTTAGAGCTACTAGTGTGAGGGTCATTGTCAGGTTCAGGGTTAGTTTATGGATTTGTCTTACAACTCATATTAGGGCTAGGGTTAGGTCTAGGTTTAAGGTTAGAGTTTGGTTTAGGTTAAGGGTTAGGGTTACAGCTATATCTCGGTTTTGTTTTAGGGCTAGGGCTAGGATTAGGGCTAGTTATAGGATTAGTGTTATTGTTTGGGCTAGTGATAGGGTTTCGCTTAGTCTTCAGGTTAGTGCTAGATTTAGAGTTAAGTTTTGTCTCAAGTTAGTGCTAGGGCAAAGAATACTTCAAAGGTTAGGGTTAGGGTTAGGGTTTCAGTAACGGATAGAGTTAGAATGAGTGAAAGGTCTAATGTGAGAGTTAGAGATAGTCTTAGGACTAGTGTTAGGGATAGGGCTAAATTAGGGCTAAGATTAGGGCTAGGGTTAGTGTCAGTGTTAGGCCTAGAGTTTGGAATAGGATTGTAATGATGGCTATGTTTAGGGCTAGAATGAGGGCTAGGGTTTGTGTTAGGGTTCTGGCTAGAATAATGTGTAGGGCTAATGTCAGGTCTAAAGTTACAGTTAGGGATAGTTCTAGGGAAAGGTTTATGGCTAAGTCTACTGTAAGGGTAAGGTATAAGGTAAGAGTCAGGTTTTAAGGTAGGGGAATTATTAGCACCATGGCCAGTGTTAGGGCTTGATTTAGGTAAGAGTTTAGGGATATGGCTCAAATTAGAGTTATGGTTAGGGTTAGGGTAAAGATAGGGTTAAGTTTAGGGTTCAGGATAGGTTTAGGGTATTTGATGGTTTTGGGGATAGTGATAGGGTAAGGCTTATCTTAGGGTTAGCATTAGTATAAGGGTTATTTAGGGTAATGTATACAGTTAGACTTACGGTTAGGGCTAGGGTTAAGGTTAAGATTAGATCTTGGGTTAGGGTTAGGGTGAGTGTTAGGATTATGGTTATGTTTACGGCTCAGATGAGAATTTGTGTTAGGGCGTGGATTAAGGCTAGGGCTAATGTCAGGTCTAGCATTACAGCTAAGGGTAGTTCTAGGGTTTGGTTTTGAATAGGTCTACTGTAAGAGTTAAGTTTATGGTAAAGGTCATGTTTAGAGTGATATGTATTATTATGGCCAGGGTCAGGATTAAGGATTGGTTTAGTTAAGGTTTAGGGTTAAGGCTCAAATTAGCATTAGGTTTAGAATAATGGATATGGTTAGTTTAAGGGTTCAGGTTAGGTTTAGGGTTTTGAATAGCCTTAGGGATAGCTATAGAGTTAGTTTTCATCCTATAGTTAGCATTTGGGTTTGGCTTGATTTTAGGTTAAAAGATAGGATTACAGCTAGGTTTAGGGCTACTTTTAAGATTAGGATTAGTGCTAATTTTAGGGTTTGATTTAGGGTTAGGTTTGGCCTAGGGTTAGGGTTAGGTTTAGTGTAAGTGTTATGGTTGAAGCTAGATTTGGGGGTAGGGCGAGGGTTTGGGTTAGAGCAGGTCTAGTATAAATGTTAGGGTTAGGGCTACATTTAGCATTGGATTTAGGGTTAGAGTTATTGTAATGGATAGAGTTAGAGCTAGGGTTTGGGCAATAATTACAGTTAAAATTAGGGTTAAATTTAGGGACAGGGATAGGGTTATGTTAATGTGTAGGGTTAGGATTAGGGCTCAGTTTAGAGGTACTGTTAGGGTTAGAGTTTCTTTTTTTTCAAATTTCTTTGATACATTTTAGGTTTCATCCTTAACTAACCTTATTCTGTTTTCCAGGTTTAGGCATTTTGATTCAAAAGTTTGGTTTGTTGAACCGTTAATATTTTCATTGTACATAAATTTGACCTATGAGTAAATGTAAATGGACCTGGAAATCAAACAGGGTTTATGCTAGGTACTTGAAACTTAACACACACCCTCAGTTCTTCCTGGGGAAACTCTGGTATGTTCCTTGTAAATTCAGGCCTAAGATGAAGCATGCAAAAACAACTTTATTCGAGAACCTGTTAGAAGAAAGCAGGGAATATGCATGCACTGAAATTCCTCCCATAGTTATTTTGTAGATTTATTTGATACTCAGTAGGATTCATTGTTTACCTTGTCCCACATATCTCTTTAAGTGTGGGACTTCTAAGATCAATTGTTCTCTAGTCAGGCTAGGGTTAGTGTTAGGTTTGGGGTTAGGGCTAAGGTTAGATGTAGTGTTAGGGTGAGAGTAAGTTTTGTACAAATTTCTTTGATACTTGTAAGGAGTCATCTTTTTTCTAGCCTTAATATGCTCCTCAGGTTTGGGCCTTCACATTTCAATGGTTCGCTAACAGGAAAACTCTGTATTTTAAGGTTTCACTTCATATTGACCTATATAGTTAAATGAAAATGGAGGCTGAAATCAAACCGGGTTGGTGCTAGCTGATTGAAACTTCAAACACTGCAACATTTCTCTGTGGGAACTCTGGTTTGTTCCTTGTGAAAGTAGCCCTAAGATGAAGATGGCAAAAACAACTTTTTCTTAGCGTCTTTTAGCAGAAAACGGAGAAATATTCATGAACTGAACTAACACCTCAATTATTTGGTCATATTTTTTTGAAAATGCATAGGATTCATCTGAGAGCTTAGCCCACTAGGCTTCCCATGTTTGGGACTTCAAGGATCAACAGTTTTTCAAACAGGTAAGGGTTTGTGTTAAGGATAGTGTTAGGGCTAGTGTTAGAGCTAGTATTAGTGTTAGATTAGTTTTGTTCAAATTTCTTTGATACTTGGCAGCATTCATTTTTCTACCGTCCTTACTATACTCCACATGTTTAGGCCTCCTAGGTTCAATGGTTCACTTTAAGGAATAGTTTATAGTTTAAAGTTTCTGTTCATTTTGTCTTATATAGTTAACTGAAAATGGAGCTGGAAACCAAACAGCATTGGTGCTAACTGCTTGAAACTTCACACTCCATCAGTTCTCTGTGAGTAATCTGTGGTTTGTTCCTATGACAGTAAGCCTAAGCTAAAGCACATAAAAACAATGTTGATATGTTTTTTTTTTTTATCCAAGTAGGCCTATGTTTAAGCATGAAAAAACAACTTAATCTCTGAACACTTTAGGAGTAAACAGGAAAATATTAATGTACTGAAATACCTCCCATAATTATTTGGTCAGATTTGTTTGATGTTACGTAGGATTCATCACTTAGCTTGCCCCACAAGGCTCCACAAGTGTGGTAATTCTAGGATCAATGGTTCCCTAATCAGATTAAGGTTAATGTTAGGTTTAGGGTTTCAGCTAGGGCTAGGGTTACAGGTAATGTTAGGGTGAGAGTTAGTTTTGTTCAAATTTCTTTCATACTGTGCAGGTGTCATCTTTTATCTAGACTTAGTATGCTCCCAAGGTATGTTATTCTCAATTTAATGGTTAACTATAATGAACACTTTGTATTTTAAGGTTTCACTTCATTTTAACATCTATGAGTAAATAGAAATGGAGGTGGAAATCAAACAGACAGCGCTTTCCCTAAACCTAACCCTAAACTGAACCATAAAAATAGCCCTAATCCTAGGCATAAGCCTAACACTAATCCTAGACCTATTCCTAGCCATAATATAGCTTTTTCCCTAACCAAAATTCTAGCTCTAAGACTAACTCTAACTCTTGCCATAGCCCTCTTTCTAGTTCTAACCCTATCTTTTACCATAACCCAAACATTAGCCCTAATCTTAGCTCTAAAACTAGCCATACCCCAAACCCTAGAATTAACCATAACTCTAAATCTACTCCTAAGCCTAAACTCATCCTATCAGCAGCAATAACATGAATGCTAATTATAAAACTACCTTTAACTTTAGCTTTATTTCTAGAACAAAACTGAGCTATAGGACTAAACCTAACCATTAAACTAAACCAAATCCTAACCCTACCTCTAACCCTAAATTTACCCCTAATTTGAGTCTTATCCCTAACCATAAAATGAATCATGATTCTGACTCGGGCCGTAACACTAACCCTAGTTAAAAACATCACCCTAAATCTAAACATAATCCTAAAACTAGACTCAGTCCTAAATGTAACCCTAAAACTAGCACTAATTATAATCTTAGTTTTTACATTAGCCGTATCCCTAAGAGCTCTAACATAATAAAAAACCTAACCCTAATCCAAGACAAAGCCCTAGCTAATCCTAGCCAACTAACCATAACCCTAGCCTAACCCTAACCCTAACACTAACCCTAACACTAACCCGAAAACAAACATGAACACTAACACTAACCATAACCCTAATCATACCCGTAAACATAAGAGAACACTAAACCTAAACGTAACACTAACACAAAACCTAACAATGATCCTAACAGTAACGCTAACCATAAACCTAACCAAATCCCAATTGCAACCCAGCCCTTACACTAACCCTGAAACTAACACAAACTCTTAGACTTCCTCTAATTCCAAGCCTAACACAAACACTATCTCTAAATATAAAACTAATCCAAACTCTAAAACTAACCCTAAAACTAACCCTTAACCTAACCCTAAAAACAACATTAAACCTAACACATAACCCACCCCTAAATGTAACCATAAACTAACACTAAATCTAACCATAATGCTAATCTCAGCATTAACCTTAACCCTAAATTCAAACCTAAATCTAATCCTAAACATAATCCTAACCCTAACCCAAACCACAACCCTAACACAAACCTAACACTAACCATATCACTAAACTGAACTCTAACCTTAACCCTAACCCTAAACCTAATATTAACTCTAAACCAAACCAAACCCTAACACAAACACTAACCCTAACCCTATACCATACACCTAACCTTAACCACAATTTTACCCATAAACCTAAACCTAACCTAACCTAACCCTCACACTAAAACAAAACCTAACCCTAAACCTAACACTAAACCTAATCCTAACACTAACACTATCAGTATGATTAACATTGAACCTAACCATAAACCTAAACTTAATAGTAACCCTAAACTAAAAATTACCCTAACACTAACCCTAACCCTAAACTCAAAAATAAACAAAATACTAACCCTAACCCTTACTCTAACACTAACACTAACTGTAACCCTAAACCTAACACTAAACTTAACCCGAACCCTAACTCTATCACTAATTCTAACACTAATCCTAACACTATACCTAACCGTAACACTAACACTAACACTAACCCTATACCTAACATAACCCTAACACTAAACCTAATACAAACCCTAACCCTAAATCTAACCCTAATCCTATTCGTATACCTAACACTTACCCTAACCTTAACCCTATCAAATAACCTAAACTTAACCCTAAACCTACCACAAACCCTAACCCTAACACTAAACCTAAAACTAACCCTAACAATAAGTCAAACCCTAACTCTAAAACTAACCCTAAACCCAACACTAAACCTAACACTTATTCTAACCCTAATCCTCAGCCTAACACTAACCTTAACACTAACACTAAACCTAAACATAACCCTAACCCTAACCATAACACTAACCCTAACCCTAACCCTAATCCTAACACTAACTCTAAACCTATCCCTAATCCTAACAGTATCCTTAACACTAACCCTAACCGTAAACCAAACACTAACAGTAAAACTAAACTTAAACCCAAACCTAACACTCATGCTGATTCTAACCAAACATGAACCCTAATCCTAACACTAACACTAACCCTAAAGCTAAACCTAACCCTAACACTAACTAAAAACCAAAACTTATCCATAGCCCAAACACTAACACTAACCCTAATTCTCAAACTAACCCTAAACCTAACACTAACCCTAACCCTAACTCTAAACCTTACCCTGAAAATAAACCTAACACTAATTCTAATGCAAAAATTAACACTAACATTAACCTTAATCCTAACTGTAAATTTAACCTTACACTTACCTTAAACCTAACCTTAACAAATCTCTAACTCTAACCCTAACATTAACTCTAACTTTAACCCAAATCCTAACATTAACCCTAACTCTAACCCTAAACTTCACCATAACACAAACTCTAACACAATATTTAAAAATAACCCTAAACCTAACCTTAACCTTAACCTAATCCTAATCCTAAACATAAATATAATCTAACCCTCAAATTAACCCTAAACCTAACACTAACACTAAACCTAACTTTAACCATAACCCTATTCCAAATCTTAACCCTTACCCTAAACTTAACATTAAACATAACCATAACCTTAACCCTAACACTAATCTTAACACTAAACCTAAACCTAATTGTAACCCTAACCCTAAAAATAGCACTAAACTTAAGCCTAAACCTAACAGTAACCCTAACAATAACCTAAACCTAATGCCAACCCTAACACTAAACATAAACTTAATTATAATGCTTGCCCTAACACTAACCCTAACCCTAACCCAACCATAACTCTAAACTTAAACCCTACACCAAAACCTAAAACTAACCCTAAACATAACCCAAAACCTGATGCTAATCTTAAACTTAATCTGAATCCTAAACCTAAAACTAACCCTCCCTAAACACTAACCCTAACACTAAACCTAAAACTAAACTTAACCTAAATCTTATGATAGTGCTAAAAAAAAAACTTAACCCTAAACCTAACCCTAAATGTTACCCTAAAACAAACCTTAACACTAACACAAACATAACCCTACCCCCAAACTAACCCTAATTTGAATATTATCTGTAACTAAACCTAAATCTCACCCTAACACAAACCTTAACACTAACCTTAATACTAACCCTAAGCTTAACATTAACCATAACCCTAACACTAATTCTTACCCTAAACTTAACACTAACGCTAACTCTATATATAACCATAATCCAAACCCTAACACTTACCCAAACACTAATCTTAACCCTATCACTAACGCTAACACTAACACTAACACTAATTTTATCCCTAACCCGAATAGTAACCTTAACGCTAACCCTAACCCTATCACTAACTCTAACTCTAAACATAAACCTAAAGCTAACCCTTAACTTATTCCTAACCTTAAACCTAACACTAACCCAAACACTAAACCTAACCCAACCCTAAACCTAAACCTAATCCTAACCTTAACACTCACCCTAACCCTAACCCTAATACAAACCTTAATGCTAACCCTAACACTAATCCTAATTCTATCCCTAACACTAACACTAACCCTAAACCTAACCCTTACAATAACTCTAATTCTAACACTAACCCTACTCCTAACTCTAACACTAACATTAACCCTAAACCTAACACTTACCCTAATCAGAACAGTAAATCTTACCCTAACAGAAACCCTAACACTAAGCTTAAAAATAACTCTAAACTAACTCTAACAGTAACCCTAACAGTAACCCTAACCCAAACCCTAACAATAAACCTAAACTTAAGCTTAAACCTAATCATAACTCTGAAACGTACCCTAACGCTAACCCTTAACTGAGCACTAATCGTAACCCAACCCTCATCCTAACACTAATTCTAAACCTAACCATAACCTAACACTAACCCTAATTCGAAACCTATTGCTAACACGAACCATAAACCTTATCCTACCACTCAACCTAACCCTAACCCAATTTCTAACCTAAACCTAACCCTAACTTTAACATTAACCCTAACCATTACCCTAATACTATCACTAACTTCAACCTGAAACCTAACTCTTACCTAAAATTAAACCTAATCTTAACCCTAACACTAACCCTAACCCTAAACCTAACTTTAACCCTAACTCTAACCATAACCCTAACCCTAACACTAAACCGAACCCTAATCCTAGTTTTAATCCTAAACTTAAACCTAACCAAAACCCGAACACTAATACTAACCCTAAACCTCACCCTATCCCTAACCCTAATCCTAACACTAAAACCAAACCTAACACTAACCCTAACAACGTAATTAATCCTAACTCTAAAACTAACCCTAACCCAAAACTAAACATAATACTAAACCTAAACATGCCCCTAACATGAACCCTAACCCTAAACTTAACCATACCTTTAACATGAAACCTAACCCTAACACTAAACCTTACCCTAACCTGAATCCTAACGATAACTGTAACCATTACCCTAAGACTAACCCTCACCCTAACACAAACCCTAACACTAACCATAACAATAGCCCTATACCAACACTACCACTATCCGAAACTCTAACTCTAAACCTAACACTTACCCTAACCCTAACCCTCACTCTAACCCTAAGCCTAACCCTAATGTTAAACTAAACATAACCCTAACACTAAACATATCCCTAACATGAACCCTAACCCTAACCTTAACCATAATTTAACACGAATCCTAAGCCTAACCCTACCCCTAACTCTAACCTGAATCCTAACCATAACCATAACTATAACCATAACCCTAAGCCTAACCCTCACTCTAACACAAATCCTAACACTAACAATAAAAATAGCCCTATCCCTAACACTACCAGTATCCGTAACTGTAACCTTAACCCTAACACTTACCCTAACCCTAACCCTCATCCTAAACCTAAGCCTAACCCTAACCCTAAACTTAATCCTAACCTTAGAATTAACCCTAAAACTAATCTTAACACTATCCCTAAAACTAACACTAACACTAATCCTAAACCTAACCCAAACACTGACCCTAACTTGAAACCTAACCCTATCACTAACACTAACCTTAAAAATAACCCTAAACCTATCACTAACCCTAACCCTAGTACTAATACTAACAAAAACCCTAACCCTAACCCTAACCTAAAATTAGCACTAACCCTAAGCCTAAAACTAAATGTAAACTGAACACTAAAATAAAAACTAACACTTATTCTAACACTGACCCAATCCCTAAACCTAACCCTAACACTAAACATAATCTTAAACCTAAACCTAACCCTCAACCTTAGCCTAACCCTAACCCTAATTCGTGCACTAACCCTAACTCTATTCTAACCCTAACCCTAATCCTAACCCTAAAACTAACCCTAACGCTTATCCTAACACTAACACTAATCCTAACACTAACTGCCTAATCCTTACCCTAACTTTAAAACTAACCCTAAACATAACCCTAAAACGAATCCTAACCTGAATCCTTACCCTAATTCTCTCACTAACCAAACCCTTACCCTAAACCTACTCTAACTCTAACACTAAGACAAACCCTAACCCTAAAACTAAACCTAAACTTAACACTAACACTAATCCTAACACTAACACTAACACTGTCACTAACCCTAACCCTAAACCTAAACCTAATACTAACCCTAACCCTAACCCTAAAACTTTCATTAAACCTAATTTTAACTCTACATGAAACACTAACCCTAAACCTTACACTAACACTAACCCAAACCCTAATCCTAACACTAAACTAATCCTAATGTTAACCGAAACCCTAAACCTAACCCTGATCCTAACAAAAATTCTAACCCTAACCCTAACACTAACTCTAACCCTAATCCTAAAACTTACTCTAAAAATATAACTAATCCTAACCATAACCCTAACACTAACCCTAATCCTTACCTTAACACAAAAACAAACCCTAACACTAACTATATCATCAACCTTAACCCTAATCCTTTCCCTAACCTAACACTACACCAAAACCTAACCGTAACCTAACAGTAACCCTAACCCTAATACTATCCCTTACCTTAACACTATCCCTAACCCTAACACTAACACTAATCCTGCAACTAAACCTAACCTAAATGTAAACATAATTTTAACATTAACCCTAAACCTAACCCAACCAAGAACCCTATACCTAAGTCAAATTCTAACCCTAACCCTAACACTAACACTAAACCTAATCCTAACCCCAACCATTACCCTAATACTAACATAAACACCAACCCTATCTCTAACTCAAACAGTTAACCTAACTCTAATGTAAACATTACAAAAGCCATAACCCTAGTCTTAAGCCTAAAACTAACCCTAATCTTAACATTAACCGTAATACTAACATTAACCCTAATACTAACCCTAACCCTAACAGTAACCCTCAACCTAACCCCAGTCTGAATGCTAATACTAACCCTAAACCTCACCGTATCACTAAACCTAATCATGAAAGTAACACAAAACTAACACTAACCCTAATTTAAACATTAAACTTAAGACTAACCCTAACACTAAAACTAACCCTAACCCTAAACCTAAACCAAAACCTAACACTAAACCTAAAGATATTTCTAACATGAACCCTAACCCTAACACTAAACCTAACAGTAACTATAAACATAACCTTAACTCTAAAACTAACCCTAAACCGAATCCTAAACCTAACCCTAACACTAACACTAACCCTAACACTAACACTAACCCTAACACTAACTTTAACCCTAACTCTAACACTTTCACTAACCCGAAACCTAACCCTAACCCTAGCCGTAACACGAACCCTAAACTTAATGCTAAATGTAACCCTAATCCTATCCCTAACATTAAGACTATTGCTAACCCTAAACTTTATGCTACCCTAACACTAACCATAACATTCATTCTAATACTAACTCTAACCCTAATTTTAACCATAACCTTAACTCTATCGCTAACCCTAACAGAAAACCTATTCCTAACATTTACACTAACCCTAACACATAACCTATACCTAATGCTTATACTAACCCTAACACTTTTACTAACCCTAAATCTAACTCTAACTCTAACCCTAACCCTAACCTAACCCTAACTGTAACACAAACACTAATGCTAATCATAACCCTAGCCTAAGCTTAAACCTAAACATAACCTAAAACTTACCCTAACCCTAATCCTAACAGTAATCCTAGAACTAAACTTAATCTAAATCTAACGATAAAACTAACAATAAATATAACCCTAAACCTAAACTTAAATCTAACCCTAACAAAAACCATAAAACTAACCCTAACTTAAACCCAACCCTAACCCTAAACCTAACCCTATTCTGAATCCTAAGTGTAACCACAACCCTAACCCTAACCCTAACCCTTTACCTAACACAAATCGTAACACTAACCCTAATAGTAACCCTAAATTTCATCTTAAAGCTAACCCTAGCACTAATCCTAATCAAAAATGTAACCCTAACCCTAATACTAACCGTAAACACAATACAAACACTAACACTAAGCCTATAAGTAACAGTAACCTAACCCTAACACTAACACTAAATCTAACTCTAAACTTAACCCTATCCCTAAAACTACCACTAACCCTAACACAAATCCTAACCCTAACCAAAACACTAACCCTAACCACAACCCTAACCCTATCATTAACACTAATAGTAAACTTAACCTTAAACTTATCACTAACCCTAAGCTTAACCCAACCCTAAACCTATCACTAACACTAAAACTAAACATAAACCTAAACCATTCACTAACCCTAATCCTAACCCAAACCTGAACACTAACACTAACCATAACCTTAACCTAACAGTACCACCAATCCTAAACTTAACCATAAATTTAAACTTAACACTAACCCTAACACTAACACTTATCATAACACTAACCATATTGTAAACTCTAAACCTAACACTAACCCTAAACCTAACCCTAACCCTAAATGTAATATAAAACCTGAACCTAAGCCTAACACTAACTCTTAACCTATTTCTCACCCTATCACTATCCATAACCCTAACACTAACCCAATCACAATTACTAAAACTAACTCTAACCCTAACTCTAACCCTAATACTCACCCTAAACCTAACCCTTACACTAAACCTAACCTTAAACCTAAGCATAAACCTAACCCTATAATTTACACTAAACCAAACACTAACCTGAGAACTTACACAAACCTTAACCCTAAGCCTAAAACTAACTCTAACCCTAACAGTAACTCTAGGACTTACCCTAACTCTAAGCCTAATAATAACACTAAACCTAATACTAACCCTAAAACTTATTCTAAACCTAAACCTAACTCTAACCCTTACACTAACCCTAACTCTAACCCAAACACTACATCTAACCATAATTCTAACCCTAACCTTAACAAAAACCATACCCGAAACCTTAACTCTAAACCTAACTCAACCCTAACCCTAATGATTACCTAACCCTAAGACTAACCCTAACACTAAAAATAAAACTAAAGCTAAAATTAACCCTAACCCTATCCATAATCCTAACCCTAACCCAAACCCAAACACTAGAAATAATCCTAACACTAAACCTAACCCTAACCCTAACCGTAACGCCATAACCCTAACCCTAACACGAACTCTAACCATAACTTACACTAACCCTAACCCTGTCCCTAACTCTAAAACTAAACGTAAACCTAACCCTTTCAATAACTCTAACCAAATCCTAACACTAACACTAATCCTAACTCTAACCCTATCCCTAACACTAAACCTAATCTGAATTGTAACCCTTATCCTAATACTAACCCAAACACTAACACAAACACTAACACTAAGACTAAAACTAACCCTAACCAATATTCTTACCCTAACCCTAATACTAACACTAACACTAAACCTAACACTAAAACTAAACCTAATCTTAAACCTAAAACTAACCCTAACCAAAATTCTTACCCTAACCCTAATCCTAACCCAAGCAATAACCTTAATCCTAACAATAACCTGAACCCTAACACTAACTCTAAAACATACCCTAACACTATCCCTAATGCTAACCCTAACACTAATTCTAAAACTAACCCTAACTCTAAACCTAACTCTAACCATGTATCTAACCTAATCTTGCACTTAACCATAAGCTTATTTCTAACTTTAACCCAATCATAAACCCTAACCCAAACCATAACCCTAAACCTAATAAAATCCTAACCCTAACCGTTACCTAACGCTAACACTAACCCTAACACTGAGGACAAAACTAAAGCTAAAACTAACACTAACCCTAACACTAACCCTAACCCTAACTTTAACCCTAATCATAAGAGTAAACGTAACTCTAACCCTAACCCTAACACCAACCCTAAAACTATACGTAACCCTAACTCTATACCTAACCCTAACTCTATACTTAACCCTAACCATAACCCTAATATTAACACTAACTTTAACACTAAAACTTAACCTAAAACTAACCCTAACCTTAACCCTAAAGCGAACCCTAACCCTAAAGCAAAATCTAACCCTAAAACTCTATTACTAACACTAATCCTTACCCTAACCCTAACCCTAAATCTAACACTAACCCTAAAGCTAAGGAAATCCCTAACCATAACACTAACATTAGCCATAAATCTAACAAGAAACCTAAACCGAACCCTAAACCTAATCCTATCACTAACCTAACCCTAACTCTAAATCTACACTAACCCTAACCCTAAACCAAACGCTAACCCTAAACCTAACCATAAGCCTAACACTAACACTAATTTAACCCTAACAAAAACCTTTCACTAACCCTAAACCTAACACTAAACCTAACACTAACCCTAACCCTAAACCTAATGATAACCTGAAAGCTAATACTAACCCTAAAACTCACCCTAACCCTAACCCTTATACTAACAGTAAACCTAACACTAAGACTAATGCAAACATTAATCCTAACCCAAACCCTAAACCTAAACAAAACACTGACACTAAACACATGAAACATAAACCTAACACTAAACATAACTTTAACACAAAATTTAACCCTAACACTAACCCTAAAACTAAACTTAACCCTAACACTAACCTTAAACCTAATGCCAAACACAACACTAAACCTAACCCTCACCCTGACCCTAGCACTAACATTAACCTTAAACCTATCCCTAACATTAACACTATCTTTAACCCTAACCACAAACCTATCCCTAACATTAACACTATCCCTAAACTTAACCCTAAACCTAACCCTAACACTAACCCTAATCCTAATCCTAACAGTAACACTAAAACTATCCCTAACCAAAACACAAAACAAAACCCTAATGCTAACACTAATCTTACAAAACCCTAATCCTAACCAGAACCCTTACACTAAACCTAACCTTAAACTTAACACTAACCCTAATCCTAATCATTTCCCTAAATCTAACTCTATTAATAACCCTAACCCTAACACTAACCCTAAACCTAGACCTAACCCTAACAGTAACACTAACCCTAACCCTAACTCTAAACCTAAGCCTCACACTAATACTAAACTTACCCCTAATCCTAACAATATATATAACCCTAACCCTAACACTAACCCAAACACTAAAACTTTCCCTAACTCTAATTCTAAACCTAACATTAACCCTAACACTCACCCTAACTCTAAACCTAATATGAACCCTAACCCTAGCCCTAACACTAACACTAACCTTAACACTAACCCTAATACTAACCCTAAACTTAACCCTAACCATAACCGTAAATCTAATCCTAAATCTAACTCTTTCCACAACTCTAACATTAATCCTAACCTTAACATTAACTCTAATCCTAACCCTAATACTAACCCTAAACATAACAAAAACCCTAACACTAAGTCTAGAAGTAATCCTAACCTAACACTAACACTAACCCTAATCCTAATCCTAAACCAAATGCTAACAATGAACCTAACCTACAAACTAATCCTAACCCTAAACCTATCCTAACCCTTTCCCTAAACTGAGAACTAACCCTAACACTAACCCTAACCCTATCCCTATCCATAACGCTAACACTAACCCTAACCTAAAATTTACACTGACCCTAAACCTAACCCTAACACTAATGAGAACCCTAACACGAATGCTAAACCTAACCCTAACGCTAACCCTAACAATAACTCATGTCCTAAACTTAACCTTACACCTAACACTAATCATGACCCTAACCCTAACACTAACAGACCCTAACCAAACCATAAGCCTAAACTTAACCCAACCCTAACCCTATCCCTTAAGTAACTTTAACCCTAATACTAACACTAAACATAAAAGTAAAGCTAAAACTAACCCTAATTCTAACACTAACCCTAACCCTAATGCTAACCCTAACCATAACACTAAACCTAACTCTAACCCTAACCCTAAATCTAAACCTAAACCTATTCAAAAGTCAACACTATACCTAAAATTAACTGTAAACCTAACACTAAAGTAATTTTAAAAGTAAACCTCAACCTAAAACTAACCCTAAACCTAATCCTAACATGAACCCTAACCTTAACCCTAATATTAAACCTAACCCTAAACCTATTACTTTAGTTTTAACTAATTCTAAACCTAAACCTAAACCTAATCCTAACCCTAACCCAAACTCGAACCCTAACCGTAACTCTAAGAAAAAACCTAAACCAAACCTTAAACCTAACGGTATCACTAACCTAACCCTAACCCAAAACCTACACAAACACTAAACCTAAAACTAACCAAAACCCTAAAGCTAATCATAACCCTAACACTAACTCTAATCCTAACTATAACACTAAACCTGTCCTTATCCCTAACCCTAATCCTAACCCTAACTCTAACCCTAACACTAAACTGAACCATAACCCTAAACCTAACACTTACTTTAACAAGAACCCTAACCCTAACCCTAATCGTAAGTATATCCTAACGCTAACCATAAACATTACCCTAATACCAATCCCAATAGCAACCGTAACCCTACCCTTATCCGTAACCCTAACCCTAACATTACACAAACACTAACCTAATCGTAAACCTAACAAAACTCTAACCCTAACCGTAATTTTAAACCTAACACTAAACCTAAACCGAATCATAAACCTAACACTAACCCAAACAGTAACCCTAACACTAACCCTACTCATAACTATAACAGAAACCCTAAAACTAATCTTAACCCTAACAGTAACAATAACCCTAACCCTAACTTGAACCCTAAAACTAACCCTAACTCTAAACACAAACCTAACACTAACCCTAATCCTCAACTTAAACCTAAAACTACAAGAACATTAATACTAACCCTAAACCTTAGCCAACTCTAACTCTAATCCTAATACTAACACTAAACCTAACTAAAACTCTAATCCTAAATCTAACCCTAACTCTAACCATAACACTAACCCTAAACTTAAACACAAAACTATAACTAACCCTAAACCAAATCCTAACATTAACCCTAATCCCAAACCTAACAATAACCCTATCATGAACCCTGAACCTAACCATAACTCTAAAGCTAACACTAACCCTAAACCTAATCCTAACAATTATACTAACCCTAACCCAAATACTAACACCAACTTAAACACTAAGCCTAACCCTAATATTAAACTTAAAATTAACCCTAACTCTAACCCTAACCAAACAGAAAATCTAAGATAAACCATAACCTAACCATAATGCTAATCCATACCTAACCCTAATTCTTGCCCTAACAATAGCCCTAACGCTAACTCTAATCCTAACATTAACATGAACACTAACCCTAAATATGCCACTCAGCCCAATCCTCACCCAAACTCTAACCCTAACACTAAGCCTTACCCTAAACCTAAAGCTAACCCTAACACTAACCCTAAACCAAACCATAACGCTAACCCCAACCCTAACTCTAACACTAACCGAAATATTAATACTAAAACTAATCCTAACTCTATCCCTTAACAAAACACTAGTCCTAATCCTAACCCTAACCCTAACATGATACTAACCCTGAACCTAATCCTAACTCTAACATTAACCATAACACTAACCACAACCCTAACCATAATCCTAAAACTAACTCTAACCATAACAATAACCCTAACCTTAAAACTTACCCTAAACCTCACCATAACCCAAAACCTAACCCTAACACAAATCTAACAATAATTCTAACATTAATCTGAACACGAACCCTAACCCTAACTCTAACACAAACCCTAAAGCTAACCCTAACCCTACCCCAAACCCAACCCTAGACCTAACCCAAACGCTAGACCTAATCCTAATCCTAACACTAACACTCACCCTAACCTTAACCCTAACCACATCCCTAACCCCAACCCTAAACCTAATTCTAAACCTTACCATAAACATAACCCCAACGGAACCCTTACCCTAACCCTAAAGTAACACTATCCCTAACCCAAACTTTATCCCAAAAACTAACCCAAACCCTTACTGCAACCCTAAATCTAACTACACCTAACCCAAACCCTAATGATAACACTAACCCTAACCATAAAACAGACCGTAATACTAACCTTAAAACTATTCAAAAGCTTAATGTTAATCCTAGACCTAAACTTAACCCAAAAACTAATACAAACCCTAACCCTAACACTAACACTAACACTAACCTTAACCCTTACCCTAACACTAATCCTAACACTAAGCCTAACCATCAACATAAACCTAAACCTAACCTTAACACAAACAATAACCCTAACCATAACACTATTACCCTAAAACAAAACCAAACCCTAATCCTAACTGTAACACTAACCCTAACACTAACCCTAACACAAACCTTAACCTATCCCTAAACTTAACATTTTCCCTAACCCTATCCCTAACCCTAACAGTAACCCTAATCTTAACCGTTACCCTAAACCTAACACTCACATAATCCTAACTCTAAACCGAACCCTAACCCTAACCGTAACCCTAACGCTAACCCTAAACCTAACTGTAACCCTAATCATAATACTAATGCTAACCCTAACCTTAACCCTAAGACTAACACTACCCAAAACCACAACCCTAAAGATAAACCTAATTTTAACAGTAACCCTCACCCTAACCCTAAAGCTAAACCTAACACAAACACTAACCTGAACACTAACCCTAATCTTAACCCTAATCCTTACCCTAACACTAAACCTAAACCTAACCCTAACACTAACACTAAACCTCTCCATAAACCTAACCCTAACCTTAACACTAAGTCTAACCCTAATCGTAGCACTAACCATAAACCTAACTGTAACCCTAACCCAAACATTAATCCTAACCCAAACCTGAACCCTAACTGTAACACTAACACTAACCTTAACCAGAAACCTACACCTTACCTTAACACTAAATCCAAACCTAACCTTAACACAAACCCTAACCCTAACCCTAACCCTAACACTAACCTATATCCTAACAGTAACCCTAATACAAACCCTAAAGTTAACCCTACCCCTAACACTAACCTAACCCTAACCTTATCCCTAACCCTATACTTACCCTAACCCCACCCTTGCCTAACCCTAACCCTAACATTAACCCAAACATGAACTTTAATCTTAAACCTAACACAAATCCTAACACCAATCATAACTCTACAACACTAATCTTAACCCTAATCCTAATCCTAACACTAACCCTAAACCTAGCCTAACTTTAACCATAACACTAACATTAACCCTAACCATAACCCTAACCCTAAGCCTAATCCTAATGCTAAACCTAACCCTAACGCTAACCAATAACCTAACCATTACAAAAACAATAAACCTACACCTAACACTAACCGTACCAATAACCTAACCTGAACCCTAACCCTATCCCTAACCCTATCACAAACACTACCGTAAAACTAACACTAACCCTAACCCTAAGCCTAACCCTAAAGCTAACCCTAAATATAACCCTAATCTTAACTGGAATGCTAACTCTAACCCAAACCCTAACTCTAATACAAACCCTAACACTAACCCTAACACCAACCTTAACCAAAAAACTATTCCTAACACTAACACTAATCCTAATCTTAATCTTAAACCTAAAAATAAACCTAACCCTAACCCTAACCAAAATACTAGCCTTAACCCTAACCATAACCCTAATCTTAACGTAACCCTAACCCTAACCCTAACGCTTACCATAATCCTGACTCTAACCCTAACACTCGCCTAATCCTAACAGTAAACCTAACAGTAACCCTCAGTCTTACCCTATCCTTAGCAGTACCTCTAACCCTATACCTTACCCTAAGCCAAATACTCACCCTAATGCTAGCCTAGTCCTAATCATAATTTTTAGCCTTCCCCAAATGCTAACTCTATTACTAGTCCTAAACATAGCCCTCATTGCACCTCTAACCCTAACCCTAACCCTGACACTTATTCTGACCCTAACACTAACCCTAGATCTTAACCTGACCCTAACCCTAAACCAAACCCTAACACTACTCTACCTGTAAACCTATACCTAAACCTAATAGTAACATTAGCACTAGACAGACCTTATTTTAAATAGAGTCATAAATCTAGCCCTAGCCCTAAACAAAAACCTAGCACTAGCCCTAACAATAACCTTTAACCTAACGTAAAGACTAAACCTCTCAATAGACCAAACGTTAGTCCAAATTGTGACTCCAAACCTGAAACTAACCCTAACCCTACAATGATCATTAATCTAATAGAAACCCTAGCTCAAAAACCGTATACTAAACCAAAACCTAACCCTGACACTAGACTTATCCATTATCTTTACCCTAAAACTAGCCATAATTATATCCCTAGCTTTTACATTACCCAAGCCCTAAAGTTAGCCCTAAATATCACACAAAATCTAGCCCTTTTCCTAGATTTAACCTAGCCCTTATCATAAATATAACCATAAACTTAGACTTAACCCTAACGCTAACCTTCGCCCTAGCCCTAACCCTAGCTCAAACTTTAGTCCTTAACCTAAAGATAATCCTAACACTGAACCTAAAACTAGCCTTGACTCAAAACCTAACCCTTGCCGTAGCCCTAGCCCTAGTTCAAAAGCCTACACTTACCCTAACTCTAATCCTAATATTAACCCTAGGCCTAACCTTAACACTAACCCTAATGCTAACCTTAACCCTAGCCCTAACCTTAGCTCTAATCCTATCCATTAACCTAAAAAAATGCCTAATTCAAATACTAACCCTAGGCCTAACGTTAACCCTATGGTTAACACTAAACATATCCATTACTTTTAACCTAACTGGAACCATAAACCTAATTCCATAATTACCCTAACTCTAACCCAAACCCACTTCTAATTCAAGCATTAACCCCAAATCTTAACCTAACTAAATCATATCCTGACTCTGACCCTAATAATACACCTAGTTCTAAACTTACATAAACCTTACAAGACACATAACCATAACTTAAAACTAAAACTAATACTAACCATAAACATAGACTTGACATTAACCCTAGCCCTAATCCTAGCCGTAGCCCTAACACAAACCCTCAGCCTAGTCCTAAACCTCATCTTAATCCTAACCCGAACCCTAACCTTAGTCCTAACCCTAATACTAACCCTTGTCCTAAACCTAAAGCTAGCTATAACCCTATCCCTTCCGCTAAACCTAATCCTAACCCTAACACTAACATTTACTTCAACCCTAGGCCTAACCCTAACACTAATCCTAGCACAAATTCTAGCCCTAATTTAGCCCTAACCCTAAACCTACCCCTAACCTTAGCCCAAAGACTAACTTGAACTCTCAAGCTATCCCTATTTCTTATTCTAACCCTGTTACCATAACCCTAACATTAGCCCTAAACTTAGCCCTAACACTAGCCATAGCCCTAAACCTACATCTAACTATAACAATTAATCTAAGACTAAACTTCACCCTATAATTAGCCCTAACAGTATTGCTAATCATAAAACTAGCCCTAACCCTAGGCCTAGTTCAGAACAAAACTGAGCCATAGCCCTATCCCTAACCCTACCTAACCTTAACCCTAGACCTGACATTAGCCCTATCCCTAGCCTTGATCCTAGTTCTATGTCCAGCCTTAATCCTTACCCTGATCTTAACCCCAGCTCTATCCCTAATTTTACTCCTTGTCCTATCACTTAATAAAACTCTAACATCATACCTTACCATAACACTAACACTAACCTTAACCCTAGCCCTAAACCTAGGCCTAAAACTAACACTAACCCTAGCACTAATCCTAGCCTTAATCAAGGCCTAACACTAAACTTAACCCTATCCCTGTCCCTAAGACTAACTCTAACACTTGCTCTAGCGCTACCCTAAGTCTAAACCTATCTTTTAACATAACCCAAAACCTAGCCCTATCTAGCCCGAACCTTAGCCCTAACATTTGCCCTACCCCTAAATCTGGATCAAACCCTACATTTAAGCCTAAAATCTCACCCTAACACTAGCCCTGAACCTAATGCTATTTAGAAAACTAGCCTTAACCCTAACCTAGCCCTAAAAGAAAACTAAGCCATAAACCTAATCCTAACCCTTAACCTAAACCAAACACTAACCCTAAACATAGCCCTAAGCCTTATCATTATTTGAGTGCTAAACATAACCCTAGAAGTAACCCTGACCCTGACTAGGATCCTAACACTAAACCTAGCTCTGAACATTTCCTTAATGCTAAACCAAAAGTAGCACAAATCAGAAATCAAGTTCTTTCATTAGACATAGCACTAATGCTAACATATATCCTAGCACTAATATGAGCCCTAACCCTAGGTTTAACTCTAAGACTAACCCTAACCCTAACCCTATCCCTAACCCTAACCCTATCCCTAACCCTAACCCTAATCCTAACCCTACCTCTAATCCTAACCCTTACCTAAGCCAAACCCTCACCCTAATGCTACCCTGGTCCTAAAACTAATGCTTAGCCTATCCCAAACCCTAACTCTATTACTAGACCTAACCCTAGGCCTCATTTTAGCTCTAGCCCTAAACCAAACCCTGAATGTTATTCTGAACCTAACACTAAAAATATATCTAAACCTGATACTAACTCTAAACAGGACCCTAACTCTACCTTTACCGCTAAACCTATACCTAAACCTAAAGGTAATACTAGCACTAGACCAAACCTAATCGCAAATAGAGTAATAAATCTAGACATAGCCCTAAACAAAAACCTTGAACTAGCCCTAACAATAACCCTTACCCTAACACAAAGACTAACCCTACCCCTAGACCCAATGCTATTCCAAATTCTGGACCTTACCCTAACACAAACCCTAGCTCTAAACCGTATCCTAACACAAAACCTAATCCTAACACTAGACTTATCCATAACTCTAACCCTAAAAATCGCCATAACCATAACCCGAGCCCTTACATACCCATAACCCTAGAGCTAGCCATAAAGATCACAAAAACCTAGCACTTATCTAGCCCTAAACCTAGGCCTAATTTTAACCATAACCATAACCCTAGACATAACCCTAACCATAACCCATGCTCTAGTCCTAAACCTAGCTCATACTCTAACCATTTCCCTAATCATAACACTAACCCTAACCCCAACACTAACCCTGACCCTAACCCTAACCCTCTCCCTAGACCCAACCCTAGCTCAAACCCTAATATTTACCCTAAACCTAACCCTTACACTAACCCTATCCATTGCCGTAACCATAACTCTAGGCCTAAACATAAGCCTATACCTAATCCTAAACCTATGCATTATTCTAAACCAACCTAAACACTTAACCTCACCCTATCATTACACTAACACTAACAATAATGCTAATTCAAGCCCTAATCTTAAAACTTAACCTATCCCAAACTTCTAACCCAGAACTTGATCCTAATAATACCCCTAGCTGTAAACCTGACCCTAACCCCAAACCTAAACCTTACATTACATGTAGCCATAAACCTAACCCTAAAACTATCTTTAACCATAACCCTAGGTCTGATTTTAGCCCAATCCTAATGCTATCCCTAAACCTAATATAAACCATAGCCCTTATCCTAGCACCAAACCTAGCCTAAATCATTACCCTAATGCTAACCATAGCCATAACCCCAATTCTAACTTCACCTTATCTCTAAACCTAGCTATAATATCTTTCCTTACCCTAAACTTAACCATCAACGTAAACCTAACTCTAGGCCTAAGATGAACACTAACCCTACCCTAATCCTAGCCGTAATTTAAATCTATCTCTAACCCTAACCCTAACCATAGCCCTAAGATTCACTCTAACTTTCATACTTGCCCTCTCCCTACTTATAACCCTATCCATTACCGTAATTCTAAACCTAACCCTAAACCTAGCCATAACCATTGCCTAATCCTTATTCCTAGTTCTAACCGTAGATCTAACTCTAAATCTAACCCTAACCCTAAGCCTAAGCCTAAGCCTAATATTAACACAAGCACTTGACTTAAATCTAATCATAAATATAGCCCTAACCCTAACCCTTGCAGTAAAAGAAAAACTAGCAATAGCCCAAAACTTAAACTTTAACTTAAACCAAATCTTAACACTATACCTAGACCTAACCCTAGCCCTAATTTAAGTCCTAATCTTAATCTTATACTAACCCTAAATCTTACTCATTTCCTAACACTCACCCAAGCTCTAAACACCACCTAACCATAAACTGAATCCTTATAATAACCCTAGCCTTTGTTCGTCTCCTAACCCTAACCCTAAAACTAAACCTGACCCTGAATATTATTAACCTAACACTAAAACTAGCTCCAAATTTCACCATAACCTTAAATATAATTCTAACATTAGAGGTTTAACCCCTAACCCTAACATAAAACTAACCCTAGAACCCTAGTTCTTATATTAGCCATTACTCTAACCCTAGCTATAACTGTAACACAAAAACTAGCCCTAATCTGAGCCCTATACCTAGTTTAACCCTAACCATAGACCTAACCCTAGCTCTAATTCTATGCCTTTCCCTATACCAAACTCTAAACCTAATGCAAATCCTAATCTTAATCCTAAACTTTAACCTAACCTAAATCCTTACCCTATTAGTAGTCCTAACCCTAGTCCTTATTCTAGCTCTAACAATAACACAAACACTAACACTTACCCTTATTCTGACCCTAACATTAATCTTATTTCTAACTAAACCTAACCCTAAACCGAACTCTAACACTAGCATTACTGGTAAATTTATACCTAAACCTAACCTTAACACTACTCCTAGACCTAAACCAAATCCTAATCTATCAATAACTCTAGCCCTATACCTAAAGAAAAACCTAGTCCTAGCCCTAATAATAACCCTTAGCTTAAAGCCAAACAATAACCCTTCTCCTAGACTTAATCCTAGTCCTAAATCTGGTTTTCCCAATAACCATAACCCTAAACTGAACACTGACCCTGACACTATCAATAACCCTAGCTCTAAACATCCCCTAGGGAGATGTTTAGAGCTAGCCCGCCCTAATCATAACAAAGTTCTTACATCTGCCATAGTCCTAACCTATTGCAAAACTTAGCCCTAACCCAAACCCTACCATAGCTTTAACCCTAATGCTAACCATAACCTTAATCTTAGCCCTAACTCTAAACATAAGCCTAACCCTAGACCTAACCCTAAACATAATACTAGCCCTATCACTAGCTCTAACCTTATCAATTACCCTAATGACAACACTAAAGCTTCTGCTAACTCTAGTCCAAACGCTAATCCTATCCCTAACCCTAACCTATCTATTACCCTACACCTAACCTGAACTCTAAACGTAAAACTATCATTAACCTATCCCTAACTGGAATGATAACTTGAGCCTTTACCCTAAACCTTAATCTAATAAAAACCCCAAACCCAACACTGACCCTAATAATACCCATAGCTCTACAGCAGACCGTAACAAGAAACCTGACCCTTACAATAGACCTAGCTATAAACCTAACCCTAAAACTCTCCATAACTATAACACTAGACATGACATTAGGCCTAGCTCTAATCTTAGTCCTAATCCTAACAAAAACCTTAGACCCCATCCTAACCATAAAACTTGCCTTAATCATAAAGCTAACCCTAAACATAACCCTAATTATAATCCTCACCCTAGTCCTAAAAGTAGCTATAATTTCATCCCTTAAACTAAACATAACCCTATCCATAACCCTAACACTAACCCTTGCCCTAAACCTAGGCCTAACCCTAACATTATCCTTAGTCCTAATCCCAGCCCTAATTTAGCCCTATCCCTAACTCAACCCTAAGCCTAGCCCTAAGACTAACTCAAACTCTCGACCTAGCCTTATACCTAGTTCTAACCATATACCTTGCTATCACGCTAAACCTAGCACTAAACTTCGCCCTAATCATAGCCCTATCCTTAGCCAGAGCTCAAAGCCAAGAATTAAACCTAACTCTAAATCTAACTCTAAATCTAAGTCTAAACCTTATACTAACACTAGTCCTAATCCTAAAATTAATCCTAAAACTAGTCCTAACTCTATCTACCTCCAGCCCTAAAAAAAAAACTGAATCATAATCCTAACCCTAACACTTAACCTAAACCAAAGCCTAAACCTAAACCAGGCCCTAATTCTATCTCTAATTCTAGTCCTAAAACTAACCTGAAAACTAATCCGAACCCTGACTCTGACCCTAACGTTAAACCTAGCTCTAAACATCATCATAACCATAAACTTAACCCTAACACTACATGTAGCCCTAATCCTGACCCTATCATTAGCCCTAATCATACCGCTACTTTGTACATTAGCCGTAGCCTTAACCCTAGCCCTAAACTAACCAAAAACCTAGCCTTGATCCGAGTCCTAAAGTTAGTTGTTTTAATATATATTTTTTAGTTTCCAGTGGACACAACACTTTTGTTATTTGTATGTCTTGCTGAAGATCTAATGCAGCGGCCTGTGCATGCCAGCCCAGCACGCTACTTCTTGAGCTACATACGCAATTGCTAAACCTAGCTTTAACTCTAAATGTAAATCTAACCCCCCTAAAAAACCCTAATCCTATACATAAAGCTACCCCTAATCTTAGGTCTAAACCTATCCATTACCCTAAGGATAACCCATTATGCTAACCCTAGGCCTAACCCTAACCATATCCATTACACTAAACCACACTTAATTCCTAACACTAACCCCTCAAAAAAGCCCTAATCCTATACATAAGCCTACCCCTAATCTTAGTTCTAAACCTATCCATTACTCTAATGAGAACCCTTGTGATAACCCTAGGCCTAACCCTAACCGTATCCATTACACTAAACCATACCTAAATTCCAAAACTAACACTTTCATTAACTTTACCAGAAAACCTAATGATAATTTAAGCGCTAAACCTAAACCCTAACCTAAAACAAACGCACACCTTGATCCTGACCCTAATAATAACTCTAGCTCTAAAACAGATCCTTAGTATAAACTTAACCCCTACACTGGAGCAAGCCAGAAATCTAACACTAAATCTATCCCTAACTGTAACCCTAGATCTTACATTAGCCCTAGCTCTAAGACTAGCCCTAAACCTGACACAAACTTTAGCCCTCATCCTAACCCTAAACCTAGATTTAATCATAACCCTAAACCTAACCCTAGCCCTAACCCTAATACTAACCCTTGCCCTAGCCCTCAACCTAGCTATAACCCAATACCTTAACCTAAATGTAATCCTAACTCTAACCCTAACCCAACACTAACCTAACACTAACCTTGCCCTAATTTAGGCCTATCCTTAAACCTAACTCTAACCCTAGCCCTAAGACTAACTCTAACTCTCATACTAGCCCTATCACTTCTAACCCTATCCCTTACCATAATCCTAAACCTAACCCAAACCTTAGTCCTAACCCTTGCCCTATCCTTAGCCCTAGCCCTAACCATAAAAAAAAACCTAACTCTAAATCTAACTCTAACCAGAAGCCTAAGCCTAACCATTATAAATACATTTATATTTAGATTCTGGGTCTGCATATGTTGGCTTCAATTATTAATTATAATATAGTAATTAGTTTCCTATAGGAATACCATTTCTGGTGGTGTTTAGAGAACTGAGGGAAAGGGATAGAATGCTATGTTAAGGGAGAAAGGATTGAGGGTATGTGATTAATCTAACTTAGTAACTTTGGAGGAGAACTCTAATGAATAGACAGGGGGAATTCATGGAAAAAGTTATGAAATAAAACTCCTTATCAGTATTCATAAAATTACCCTATGTACTAATAGTAAAATTTAGGATGCTGAAAGTGGGTTAGAGGAAGAAAAAAAAAAGAAAAAAATAAGAAGGGAAGAAAGAAAGAGAGGGATTAAGAAAATAAGAGCAAATAAAGAGGTGGTGAGGTGGGGCCTATGCGATTCCTCTATATTATAGCATTCTAATGACTCAGTTCTTAAAGTCCAATTTCATTGAAAGTTCTTGGTTTTACATATGTTGAGGTTATGATGACAAGAGAGGGAAGGGTAGAGGAGGATGGATGAGAAGAGCAAAAAAAGAAAGATGAGAAAAGAAAAAAAGTCTCTCAGAACTCTGTTTTTTTTTTTCTTGCAGTGGATGGAGTTGTTGATTCCTAGTTTAAGTCTCTGTGCTCATGTTGGTGGAGGAAGCCAGGGTGAGAGGGCTTGAGCTTCTACCTTGAGCCTCTGTACTTTTAGTCTCTGAATTGGAAACCAGATGTCTGCACACTTGCTATTCTGCATTGATAGCTACACCCACCAAAAGCTTGTGAGAAAAATCTTAAATTATCACAGCTGGAGGGAGGGGAGTTGAAAATTGGGTACCTAATAAGCTGCAGAAACAAGATGGTAGTCATACCCACTGATAGATGGCGAGTAAAGTTTTGCAGGTTGGATTCCATCTATTACCCATGTATGGTGTTTGCTGAGGTGGGTGGTTCTGGAGTGACCTTGTGCTGTCTCCAGAGCTCGGTCTGGTGACCTGCAAGATAGCTTCTGTGTTCTGTGCTGCCTTCCTTCTGTGCAGAGAGCGCCTGTGTGGCTGAGACTGCTATCTGCACCCAGAGAAACTGTGCAGCCCAGCCTTCCATCTGCACCGAGAGCACCCATACGGCCCTAGTTTCTTAAAATGTCTATGACACTGGGCAGGATTCATCTTTTACTTAGCCTTACTATGCTCCACAGGTTTGGGCCTAGTCAGTTCAATGGTTCGCTGTCAGGAACAGTTTGTATATTAAGCTTTCCCTTCATAATGACTTATTGATGTGAAAGAAAATTGGGGTGGATTTGAAACAGGGTTGGCAGGAAGTGCTTGAAACTTCAGACAATCAGTTCTCAGTGGGCACTCTCTGGATTCTTTCTTTTGAACTTAAGCCAAAGATGAAGTATGCTAAAGAACCTGTATCTGAGAGCCCTAAAGGAGAAAACAGAAACATGTATATACTGAAATAAGTCTCCAAAAAAATTTATCAGATTTCTTTGATACTACACAGTATTCATCTTTTAGCTTGCTACACTAGGCTCCAAAGTTTGGCATTTCTAGGATCAATGGTTCTCTAAAAAGGTAAGTGTTAGTTTTACAGTTAGAGTTAGGGCCACCTTTAGAGCTAGTGTAAGGATTAGAGTTTTTTGGTTCACATTTCTTTGATACTGGGAAGATTTATATTTTGCCTAACCCTACTATGTGCCCCAGTTTGGGGCCTTTTCAGTTCAAAGATTTCCTGTTGGGAATAGTTTGTTTTTAATGTCTCACTTAAATGGAATTCAGAGGGTTGGTTCTAGCTGCCTGAAAATTCACATACTCAATCAGTTTTCTGTGGGCACTTTCTGGTTTCTTCCGTGTAAAAGTAGTGATAAGCTTCAGCATGCAAAACAAGTTTATCCAAGAGCACTTTAGGAGAAAACAGGGCAATGTTCATGTACTGAAATACTTTCCTCAATTATTTGGTCAGATTTTTTGATACTGTGCAAGATTAATCTGTAAGCCTGACACACTAGTATCCCCAAGTTTAAAACTTTTATAATCAAAGGTTCTCTTTACAGTTAGGCTTAGGGTTATGGTTGCAGTTAGCGTTAGTACTAGTATTAGGGTTGGAGTTAATTTTTTTCAAATTTTGGGATCCTGGGCATGATTTATCTTTTTCCTATTTTTAGTATGCTCCCCATGTTTAGGCCTCCTAGTAAAATGGTTTGCTCTCAGGAGCAGTTTTAATTTTCATCTTTCACTTCATTTTGCCATATAGGGGTGAATGGAAATGGAGCTGGACTCAAACAAGGTTTGTCCTAGGTGCTTGAAACTTCACACACTCAATCAGTATCAGTGCACATTCTATCATTTGTTTCTTGGGGTAGTAGCCAAAAGCCTAATTAGAAAGAAACAACTTTATCTGTGAGAACTTTAGGAGCAAGCTTCATTTTATTTTTCATGGATTACTTTGATATTGTACAGGATTCATCCTTTTCCTAGTCTTAGTAACATCCCCAAGTTTGGGTTTTCGGGTTTGCAAGTTCACTGTCAGGAAAAGTTTGAATTTTTAGGTTTCACTTTATTATGTCCTGTAGACGTGAATGAAAATGGAGCTGGATATCAAACAGAGTTAGTACTAGCTGTTTGAAACTTCGCACACTCAATCAGCTCTCTGTGGGCACTCTCTAGATGCTCATTGTGAAAGTATCTTAAACTGAAGCATAACAAAATAATTTATCAAAGAGCACATTAGAAGAAAACAGGGAAATATGAACGTACTGAAATACCTCCCTTAATTATTTGGTCAGATTTTTTTGAAACTGCACAGGATTCATCTGTTAGCTTTTCTCACTTGGCTCCATTATTAGTGTACTACTATGATCAGTGGTTTTCTAAACAGGTTAGGTTAGATTTAGTATTAGTTTAGGGCTAGGTTTACAGCTAGTGTTTTGTTAGATTTAGTTTTTGTTCAAATTTCATTGATACTGGGCAGGATTAAACTGTTACCTAGCCTAACTATATTCTTTAGGTTTGGGCCTTTTTGATCAAGGCTTTTCTCTCCTGAACAGTTTGTATTTAAATTTTCATTTCATTTTGACTTATGCATGTAAATGGAAATGGAGCTGGAAATCCAACAGGGTTGGTGCTAGCTACTTCAAACCTCACAGACTCAATCAGTTTTCTATGGGCATTCTCTGGTTTATTATTTGTAAAAAAAAAAAAAAAAAAAAAAAAAAAAAAGCCCTAAGCTGAAGCATGCAAAGCAACTTTATGTTAGAGCACTTTAGGAGAAAACAGAAAAATATGCATGTACTGAACTACCTCCCAATTATTTGGTTAGATTTCTTTGATATTGTGAAAGATTCATCTCTTAGCCTACTCAAAGTGGCTCCCCAAGTCTGGGACTTCTAGGATCAAAGGGACTGTAAACAGGTTAAGGTTAGTGTTAGGGTTAGTTTTAGGACTAGGATAAGACCTAGTGTTAAGGTAAGAGTTAGTTTTGTTTTCAAATTTCTATGATACTGTGCAGGATTCATCTTTTTCCTATTTTGACTATATTCCAAATGTTTGGGCCTCTTACATAAAGTGTTTGCCTTCAGGAACAGTTTCAATGTTCATTTTTCTATTCTTTTTGTGCTATAGGGGTGAATGGAAATGAAGCTGGAAATTGAACAGGGTTTGGGCTAGCTGCTTGAAACTTCACAAACTCCATCAATTTCAGTGAGCATGTTATTCGCCATGGATATAGCCCTAAGATACAGTAGAAAGTAACAGCTTTATCTCTGAGTGCATTAGGAGCAAGCAAAATACCCAATTTTTAGGTTTCATTAATTTGATACTTTACAGAATTCATCTTTGCCTTAGCCTTAGTAGGCTCCCTAAGTTTGAGCCTTCAAGGTTCAATAGTTAAGTGTCAGAAACATTTTGAATTTTTAGGTTTCATTTTATTTTGGCCAAAAGGTGTGAATGCAATGGAGCTAGATATCAAACAGGGCTGGTGATAGCTGTATGAAACTCACTTATCTCTCTGTGGGAACTCTTTGTTTTTTCTTTGTGAAAGTACCTTAAGCTAAAGCACAAAAAAACAATTTATCCATGAGCACTTTCAGAAAAAAAAAACAGAAAATATGAATGTACTGAAATATCTCCCCCAATTTTTTATCAAATTTCTTTGATACTACACAAGATTCATCTGTTAAATTTTGCTGCTAGGCTCCCCAAGTTTGAGAGTTCTATGAATCATAAGTACTCTAAACAGGTTAGAATTAGGTCAGGGTTGGGTTAGATCTAGTGTTAGAGTTAGAGTGAGTTTTGTTCAAATTCATTTGATACATAGCCTAATTCATCTTTTACCTAGCCTTACTATTTTCCCCAGGCTTGGGTCTTATACCTTCAATGGTTTGCTGTCAGGGACAGTTTGTATTTTAAACTTTTCTTCATTATGACCTATATGGGTAAATGGAAATAAAACTTAAAATCAAACAGGACTTGGTGCTCACTGCTGAAAACTGCACACACCCAATCAGTTCTATGTGGGCACTCTGATTTCTTTCTTGTGAAAGTTTCCCAAAGCTGAAGCATGCAAAAACATCTTTATCCGAAAGTACTGTTGGAGACAACAGAAAAATATACATGTACTGGACTACGTCCCCATTATTTGGTCAGATTTATTTCACACTGCACCAGATTCATCTGTTAGCTTGCTCCACTAGGCTCCCTTAATTTCGGACATCTGTGATAAAAGATTGTCTAAACAGATTAGGTGAGGTTTATATTTTGGGTAAGGGCTAGGTTTAAACCTAGTGTTAGGGTTAAAGTCAGTTTTTTTCATGTATCTTTGATACTGGGAAGGATTCATGTTTTACATAGCCTCACAATGTTCCCTGGTTTGGGCCTTCTCAGTTCAATATTTTGCTTTCAGGGACAGTTTGTATTTTAAGGTTTCACTTTATGTTGAACTATTTTGTTGAAGAGAAATAGAGCACAAAATCAAACAAGGTTGGTGATAGCTGATTGAAACTGCACAAACTCAATCAGTTCTCTGTGGGCAATCTTTTGTTTGTTCCTTGTGAATGTTGCCCTCAGCTGAAACATGCAAAGCAACTTTATCCCAGAGCACATTTGGAGAAATCTAGGAAATATGCATGTACTGAAACACTTTGCTCAGATTTCTTTGATACTGTGAAGGATACATCTGTTAGCTTGCCGCACTAGGCTTCCTTAGTTTGAGATTTCTATGATCAAAGGTTCTCTAAACAGGCTAGGGTGAGCTGTAGGATTAGGATTAAGGATAGATCTACTATTAGGTTTACAGTAGTTTTGTTCAAATTTCTTTCATACTAGGCAGGATTTATCTTTTACCTAGCCTTCCTATGTTTCCCAGGTTTGGGCCTTCTATGTTCACTGGTTTGCTGTCAGTATTTCAGTTTTTATTTTAAGGTTTCACTTCATTTTGACCTACATGGGTAAATAGAAAAGGAGTTGGAAATCAAATAGGGTTTTTGCTAGCTGCTTGAAACTTCACACACTCAATCAGTTCTCTGTTAGGACACTCTAGTTTTATTTTTGTGAAAGTATCCCAAAGATGAAGCATGAAAAACAAAAAACTATTCGAGAGCATTTTAGGAGACAACAGGAAAATATGCATGTACTGAACTACCACCCCCAATCATTTGGTCAAATTTTTGGATACTGGGAAGGATTCATCTGTTAGTTTGTTCCACTGGGCTCCTCAACTTTGATACTCCTATGATCAAAGTTTCGCTAAACAGGTTAGGTTAGAGTTAGGTCTAGTGTTAGGGTTAGAGTTTGTCTTGTTCAAACTTCTTTGATACTGGGCAGGATACATTTTTACATAGCCTTACTATGTTCCACAGATTTCGGTCTTCTTGGTTCAATTCTTTGCTGACAGGAACAATTTTTATTTTATGGATACACTTCATTTTGACCTACATGGGTAAATAGACATGGAGCTGGAAATAACACAAGGTTGGCACTAACTGCTTGAAACTTCACACACTCAATCAGTCCTCTGTGGACCCTCTCTGATTTGTTCCTTGTAAAATTAGTAATAATCTGAAGCATGCAATACAAATTTATCTGAGAACACTTTAGGAGAATACAGGGAAATATGCATGTACTGAAATAGCTCCCCGAATTATTTTGTCATATTTATTTGAAACTGCCCATGATTCATCTGTAAACTTGCCCCACTTGACTCCCAAATTTTGAAACAAGGGTTAGACTTAGTGGTAGGACTAGTTTTAGACCTGGTGTTAGGGTTAGAGTTAGTTGTTTTTTTTTTTTTTAATTTCTATACTACTGGGCAGGATTCAATTTTTTCCTATTTTTACTAAACCCTAAATATTTGGGCCTCCTATATAAAAGGGTTTTCTCTCAGGAACAGTTTCAATTTTCATGATTCTCTTCTTTTTGCCCTATAGCGGTGAATGGAAATGAGGCTGCAAATCAAACAGGTTTTATGCTAGCTGCTTGAAACTTCACACACTCAATCAGTTCTCAGTGAGCATTCTCTGGTTTGTTTTCTGTGAAATATCCCTAAGCTGAAGTAGAAAGAAACAACTTTATCTCATAGTTCTTTAGGAGCAAGCCAAATACACATGTACTAAAAGAGCTTCAAATTTTTTTTTGGTCAGATTACTTTGATACTGTACAGGATTCATCTTTGACTAACCTTAGTAGGCTTCCCAAGTTTGAGCCTCCAAGGTTCAATGGTTCAATGTCAAGAAAAGATTGAAATTTTAGTTTTCACTACATTATGGCCTATATGTGTGAATGGAAATGGAGCTGGAAATCAAATACGGTTGGTGCTAGCTGCTTGAAACTTCACACACTCAATTACTTCACTGTGGGCATGCTCTGGTTTATTCCTTGTGAAAGTACCTTAACCCAAAGCATGAAAAAAAATTTATTTAAGAGCAGTTTAGGAGAAAACAGGGGAAATAGGCTTACACTGAAACATCTTCCCCAATTATTGGTCAGAAATTTTGATACTGGGCAGGATTCATCTGTTACCTTGCCCTACTAGGCACCCCAAGTTTTTAACTTATATGATCAAGCTCTATAAACAGGAAAGGTTTAGTTTTAGAATTAGGGTTAGGGCTAGGGTTAGAACTAATATTTGGGTTAGAGTTAGTTTTTTTCAAATTTCTTTGATACTGATCAGAATACAATTTTACCTACCATTGCAATGTTTACCAGGTTGGTCCTTCTCAGTCCAGGGTTCACTGTCAGGAACAGTTTGTGTTTTAAGGTTTCACTTAATCTTGACTTCTATGGGTTAGGGTTAGGGTTATAGCTATGGCTCTTTGGGGGGGGAGGGCTATAGTTAGGCTAGATTTTCAATTATTTTTAGATTAGGGCTAGTGTTATGGTGAGGTTTAGAGTTAGGGTTAGATCCAGTGTTAAAATTAAGGCTAGGGTTAGTGTTATGGTAAGGAATAGGGTTAGAACTAGGGAAACGGCTAGAAGAAGAGTTAGATTTTGATTTAAGACTAGGTTTAGGGGCAGGGTAATGGTTAAAGATAAATTATGGCTAGGATAAGGGCTAGGGTTAGCGTTAGGTTTAAGCCTGGGAGTAGGGC
This sequence comes from Ictidomys tridecemlineatus, assembly GCF_052094955.1. NCBI lineage: Eukaryota > Metazoa > Chordata > Mammalia > Rodentia > Sciuridae > Ictidomys > Ictidomys tridecemlineatus. Next base: position 119,278,955 of record NC_135480.1, on the reverse strand, counting down.
TAGTTTTAAGATTAACATTGGGGTAAGAATTAAGTCTAGGGCAATGTGTGGGGTTATAGCTTGCTTTAGGGCTTAGGTGAGGTTCAGAATTAGAATTCGGGCTAGATTTAGTGTTTAGGTAAGGATTAAAGGTAGGTTTAGGGCTAGGGTTTCTGTTAGGTTCAGGGCTGAAACAAGGGATAGGGCTAATGTCAAGTCTAAGGTTATGATTAAAGACAGTTTTAGTGTTAGGGTTATGGCTAGGTCTAGTGTCAGAGCTGAGTTTAGGGTAAGGGTCAAGTTTAGAGTTAGGGATATTATTAGGGTTAGGGTCAGGGTTAGCATTTGTTTTCGCTTAAAGTTTAGGTTTAGGGCTTGAATAAGTTTTAGGTTTAGACTCAGGGTTAGGGTGATGGATAGGGTTAGGTTTAGGTTTAAGTTAAGGTTTAGGGTAATGGATGTGTTAGGTTTAGCTATAGGGTTAAGGTTAGCATTAGGTTAGTTTTATGTTTAGTGTAATGGATAGATTTAGACCTAGGGTCAGGGCAAGGTTATAGTTTGGATTAAGTCTAAAATTAGAGTTAGTTTTAGGGATAGTGATATGGTTTGGTTAACGGTGTTAGGTTTAGGGCTAGGCTTATGATTAAGTTAGGGTGAGAGTTACTGTCTGATATAGAGTAATGGCTAGAGCAAGGGTTAGGTTTACATTCAGGTCTAGGGATATGTTTATTTTTAGGGTTTGGTTTAGGGTTAAGGTTTGGCTAGAGTTTCATTACAGTTAGAGTTTAGTTTTAGTGCTAGGGTATGGATTAGGGCTAGTCTTAGGATTAGGTTTAGTGTAAGGCTTAATATTTCCACTAGGGTTAATGTTATGAGGTTTAAGTTTATGTTTACGTCTTGCGATACATTTATGGTTAGGGTTAGGTTTAGTGTTAGGGATTGGGTTATAATTATGTAATTGACATGGTTAGAACTAAAGTTCAAGCTAGGATTAAGGTTAGGATAAAATCTAGGATTAAGGTTATGGTTTAGGGTAGAGCTAGGGTAATGTTTAGGGTAAGGTTTTGGCTTTGAGCTAGGGTTAGGTCTAAGGCAAGTGATAGTGTTAGGGTTAGTGTTATTCTTAGAGTTAAGTTTGGGCCTAGGATTATGTCTAGATTTTGTGTTAGGTTTAGGGCTAGGGTTAGTACTATGGTTAGGGTTAAGAATAGATTTAAAATAGGGTTAGGGCTAGGGTTATGCTTAGGGCTACAATTAGGGTTAGATTTATTGCTAGGTCTAGTGTCATGAGTAGTGTTAGGTCTATGGGTATAGTAAGTGTTTAGTTTAGGTTAAGGGTTATTGTTAGGGCTAGAGATAGGATTTTGTTTAGGTCTAGGGCTAAAATTATACCTATATTTAGGATTAGTTTTGTGTCTAGATTTATGTTAGGTTTAAGTATAGCTATAGGCTTACTGGTAGGGCTAGTGTTAGGGTTTGGTTTAGGTTTAGGGTCAGGTTTAGACCTAGAGTTACTGATAGGATCAGAATAAAAATCAGGGTTAGGGTTAGAACTACAATGAAGGCTAGAGTAAGAAGTAGTAATACTGTTTGTGTTTAAGTTAGCCTAAGGATTAGGGTTAGGACTAGGGTTAGCATTTGGTTTAGGGTTTAGCTTAGGGTAAGTGATATGGTTATAACTAGGGTTAGGGCTCATGTTAGGGTAAGGATTAGGGCTAGTGCTAGGCTTAATATTAGGGATTAAGCTAGGGTTAGGACTCGAATTAAAGGTAGAGTTGGTTTAAGGGTTAGGGCTATGGTTATGACAACGACTGATATACAAACTAGGGTACAAATAAGGCTAGTTTTAGTGTTACAGTTAAGGCTAGGTCTAGTGTTAGGGTTAATTTAAGTTAGGGTGATGATTAGAGCTAGGATTAGTGTTAGGGTCAGCATCTGGGTCAGAGTAATTTTTAGAGTTAGGGTTAAGATTAGATGTAAGGTTTGGATTTGGTTTAGGTTAAGGGTTTGGGTAAAAATATGGCTTTGTTTTTTTTTATGGCTAAGGCCAGGGCTAGGGCAAGTTTTAGGATTAGCATTATAGTTAGAGGTAGTGTTAGTGTTTGTTTGGCTTACGATTACAGTTAAATTTAGAGTTAGGTTTAGAATAAGATTTAGGTTTATATCTAGAGTTAAGATAGGGCTAAGGATAAAACTAGGGCTAGGTCTAGGGCAAGAGTTATAGTTAGGTTTGGGGTTAGGGTTAGGATAGAATTAAATTAGGGCTAGGATTAGCACTAGGCTTAAAGTTAGTATAGGCCTATAGTTAGGGCGCGGTAAGGGTTATGTTTAGGGTTATGGTTTGGTTTAGGGTAAGGAATGGGGTTATAGCTAGGTTTAGGGCTAGGGTGAGGGTTAGAATCAGTGTTAATCATCAGGTTACGGTTTGGGTTAGAATTAAGGCTAGGTTTACGGCTAAGATTAGGGCTAATTTCAGGTCTAGTTTAACAGTTTAAAATAGTTTAGGGTTAGGTTAGATGTAGTGTAAGGGTTAGTTTTAGAGTTAGGGTCAGGTTTAGAGCTAATGGTATTGTTTGGGTCAGGGTCTTGATCATTGTTTGGGGTAGGTTAAGATTTAAATTTAAGTCTCAAATTAGCATAGGTTTAGGATTAGGGTAATGATATAGTTAGGTTTGTGTTTCAAGGTAGGTTTAAGGTAATGGATAGGGTTTCAATTTGGGATATGGTAAGGTTTAGGCATAGGGTTAGCATTAGGGTTAGAATTATGTTTAGGGTAATGGATAGGGTTAGAGCCAGGGTTAGACCTAAGTTTATGGTTATTATTATTGCTAGGTTTAGGGTTACAGTTAGGGTTAGGTTTAAAGCTCAGTTTAGAGCTCAGATTAGGCTAGGGTTTGGGTTAAGTTAGGGCTAAGGTTAGGCTTATGGCTAATGTAAGTACTAGGGTGACAATTAGGGCTAGTTTTAGGGTTACATTTAGGATTAGGGCTAGGTCTAGTGTTTTGTTTAGGGTTATGTTTAACTTGATTTTTAATGCTAGGGTTAGTGTTAGCATCAGAATCAGGGTTAGGGTTAGTTTAAGTGTTCTGCTTAAAACTAGATTTAGGGCTAGGGTTAGGGCTAGAATTTTGTTTATTTTAAGGGTCGTGGTTAGGGTTATGGCTTGGTTTTGTATTAGGGCTAGGGCAAGAGTTAAGGCTAGTTTTAGGAGTAGTGTTAGGGTTAGGGTAAAAGTTAGTGTTGGGTTTAGGCTAAGGCTTTACATTAGGGTTAGATTTAGAGCTAAGGTTAGATCTGGGCTTAAGACTAGGGCTAAGAAAATGGCTAGGGTTAGGCCTTGGTTTAGGGCTAGATTTAGAGTTCATTAAAAGATAGGGTTAGAACTATTTTTAGGGCTAGGGAGAGAGTTAGACTTAGTTCTAGGGATAGGGTTAGGATTGCAGTTAGGGATAGAGCTAAGGTATGTCTAAGATTAGGGATAGGGTTGGTTTTAAGTGAGGCCTAGTTTTAAGGTTAAGGTTATGATTAAAGCTATGTTTAGTGCTAATATGGGCTAGAGTTTGTGTTCGGATTAGGGTTACGATAATATTTAGGGCTAATGTCAGGCCTAGGGTTATTGTTATGGATAGTTTTAGGTATAGGTTTTGGCTAGGTCTAATGTAAGGATTAGGTTTAGGGTAAGGGTCAGGTTAGACCTAGGGAATTATTAGGGTGAGGGTCATTGTTAGGGTTTTTTTTAGGTTTGAGTTTAGGGTTAGGGCTCAAATTATCATTAAGATTATGGTTAGGGTAATGATAGGGTTAGATATGGGGTTCAGGTTAAGTTTAGCATAATTTATAGGGTTGGGTTTAGTGATAGATTTAGGGTTAGGCCTAGAGTTAGCATTAGGGAAAGGGTTATGTTTAGGTAATGGATACAGTTAGACTTAAGATTAGGGCAATGATTATGTTTAGGATTAGGTCTTGAGATATGGTTATGCCTAGAATTATCATTAGGGTATGTATTATAATTAGGGTAATTGATACAGATAGAGCTAAGGTTATAGCTAGACTTATTGTTAGGATTAGGTCTTTACTTAGTGTTAGGTTATGGGTTAGAATTAGGGTTAGAGTTAGTGTTATATTTAGTTTCAGCATTAGCTTTTGAGCTATGATTAGGTTTAAGCAAGGGTTAGGGTTCAGGGTTATGTTTAGGGATAGGATTACGGTAGGTTTAGGTTTAGGGTTAGCGTTAGGGGAATGCTTCTAATTAAGTTTAGGGTTAGAGTTAGGGTAATTAATATGGTTAAATGTAGGTTTAGGGTTAGGGACAGGGTTAGACTTAAGTTTAGGGTTAGGGTTAGGTCTATGGTTATGTTTACGTTTATGGTAAGTTTTAGGGTTTGATCTATGCTTAGGGCTACAGTGAGTATTAATTTAGGGTTATGTCTAGGGTTAGTTTTCTGTTTAGGGTTAGGATAATGGTTAGGGTTAAAGCTAGGTTAAAAATTAGGGTTAGGCTTAGGGTTAGGGTAATGGGTAGGTTTAGAGCTAGGGTTATGGCTAGGTTTAATATTAGGATTAGGAATAGATTTAGGGTTAGATTTAGGGAAAGTTCTAGGTTTATGTTTATAGTAAGGATGAGGTTTTGAGCTAGAGTTAGGACTAAGATGAGAGGTAGATTTGAATTAGGGCTTGGGTTACGGTTTAGGTTATGTTTAGAGCTAGGTTAAGGCCTAGGATTAGCTTTAGGTTTTGTGTTAGGTTTAGGCCTATGGTTAAAGCTGTGGGTAAAATAAGAGCCAGGGTTATGAATAGGGCTAGTTTTAGGGTTAGGGTTATGAAAAGGTCTAATTTTAGGTGTTGATTTTCAGTTAGGGTCAGGTTTAGAACCACATTTAATGTTAAAGGCACAGTAAGTGTTTAGGTTAGAGTTCAAGTTACGATTACAGCCAGAATTAGGAGTAGGTTAAGGACTAGGGATGGGGTTAGTTATCCTAAAACTAGGTTAAGGGTTATTGTTAGGCCTAGGACTAAGTTTATATTTAGGTCTAGAGCTAGAGTTAAGGCTAGATTTCGGATAAAGTTTAGGTCCAGGATTAGTGTTATGTTTTAGTCTAGTGTTAGAGTTAGGTTTAAAACTAGGGTTGGTGTTAGGGTTAGGATAAGTGTCAGGGTTAGCATTTGGGTTTGGGATAGGACTAGAGCTAGAATGAGGGCTAGGGTCAGGACTAATAATAATGTTAGGATTATGGTTAGCCTAAGGATTTGCCAGAGGTCTAGGGGTACCATTAGATTTAGGGTTATTCATAGGTAAAGTGATAGCCTTAGAGCTAGGGTTAGAGCTAGAGTTAGGGTTAGGGATAAATCTAGGTTTAAGGCTCTGATGAGGGCTAGTTTTTATGTTAGGGTTAGAGCTAATGTTAGGGCAATGGCTAATGTAAGAACGAGAGTTACAATAAGGGTTAGGTTTAGGGTTAGATTTAGGGGTAGGTCTAGTTTAGAGCTAGGATTAGTATTAGGATATGAGTCAGGGTCAGGGTTAGGGTTAAGACTTGAATTAGGAAGAGGTTTACTTTTAGATTTCAGTTTAAGGTTAGTTGGAGGGTATTTAGAGCTAGGGTGAGTGTTATGATATCAGTCAGGGTCAGGGTTAGATTTAAGGTTAGTATTAGGACACAAATTAAGGCTATGTTTAGGTCTAGGTGTAGTTTTAGGGTTTTCTTTAAGTCAAGGTTTATGGATAGTGCTATTGCTCAGTTTGTTTTACTGGTAGGGTTAGGGTTAGGGCTAGTTTTTCAATTAGCATTCGTGTTAACGCTAGTTTTACTGTTAGGTTTAGGCTTAGGCTTAGGGTTAGATTTCGAGTTAGGATTAGATCTAGAGATAGGGCTAGGACTAAAAATATGGCAAGGGTAAGGGCTAGGGTTAGGGTTATGGTAATGGATAGACTTACATCTAGGGATAGGGATACTGTGAGAGTTACAGTTAGTTTTAGGGCTAGGGTTAGGGTTAGGTTTAGGCATAAGTTAGTGGTATGGCTAGTGTTAGGGTTTGTTCTAGGTTGAGGATAAGTTTTAGACCTAGGGTTTGTGTTAGGGTCAGAATAAGGTTTAGGGTTAGTGTAAGGGTTTGGGATAGGATTAAACCTAGAATGAAAGCTAGAGAGAGGACTATTAATAGGGTTAGGATATTGGTTAGCCTAAGGATTAGAAATAGGTCTAGGTTTACCAGTATGGTTAGGGTTTCACTTAGGGTAAGGGAGACAGTTAGAGCTAAAGTTAGGGTATGGTTAGGGTTAAATTTAGATTTAGGGTTCAGATTATGGCTAGTTTTGTGATAGGGTTAGGACTAGGGTTAGGGCAATCGCTAATATAAGAACTAGGGTTATAATTAGGCTTAGTTTTAGGGTTAGGCTTAGAACTATGAGTAGTTTTAGTGTTAGGTTTAAGTTTAAGGTTAGGGTGATATTTAGAGCTAGGGTTAGTTTTAGGAAATGTGTCAGAGTCAGGGTTAGAGTTAGGACACAAATAATGGCTAGGGTTACTGTTAAGTTTTGGGTTAAGTTTAGGATGGTGTTTTGAGCTACAGCGAGTTTAGCATATGAGTCAGTGTCAGGTATACAATTAAGGTTAGAGATAGGACTCGAATTAAGGCTATGGTTAGGTCTAGGTGTAGTGTTAGGGTTTGGTTTAAGTTATGTTTATGGATAGGGGTATTTCTCAGTTTTGTTTTATTATTAGTGGTAGGGTAAGGGCTAGTTTTATGATTAGAGTTAGGATTAGATTTAGTGTTAGTGTGATTCTTAGACTTAGGGTTAGGGCTAGGTATAATGAATGGGCAAAGGTTAGAGCTAGGTTTAGGGTTATGGTAAGGGCTAGGAATAGAACTAGTGATAGGACTATTGTGAGAATTATTGTTAGTCTTAGGGCTAAGGATAGGGTTAGGGTAAGGGATAGGTCTAAATTAGGGTGAGGATTAGGTCTATGTTTAGTGTTGAGTTTAAGCATAGAATTATGATTAAATTTAAAATTCAGTTTAGAGTAATATAGGTTAGTTTTAGAGGTAGGTTAGTATTGGGTTTAGAATAAGGTATAGGATTAGGGTTATCATTAAGGCTAGGTTTTGGGCTACTACGAGGGCTGGGTTTTGTTTTAGGGTTAGGGCTAGATTTAGAATTATGGCTACTTTCAAGTCTTGAATTATGTTTAAAGATAGTTTCAGGGTTAGAATTGTGGGTACGTCTAGTTTTAGGTTTAGATTTAGGGATAGGGTCAGGTTTAGGGCTGGGGTATTATTAAGATAAAGGTCTAGGTTTGGGTTTGGAGTAGGTTAACCTACTTAAATATAGGGATTAAATTTGCATTAGGGTAAGGGTTTGGATAATGATAGGTTTAGAATTAGGGTTCATGTTAGGTTTAGGGTAATAAATAGGGATAGGATTAGAGATAGGGTTAGCTTTAGGCCTAGGGTTAGCGTTAGGGTTAGGGTTATTGTTATGGTAATGTTTAGAGTTAGGGCTAGTGTTATGGTTATAATTAGGGCTAGGGCTAGTGTTCGGTTTATTGTTAAAGTTAGGGTTAAAGCTCTGTTTACGGCTCAGATTAGCACTAAAATTTGGTTTAAGTGTGCTAGGGTTAGGATTACAGCTAATGTAAGAACAAGGGTTACGATTAGTGCTAATTTTAAGGTTAAGATTAGAGCTAGGTTTAGTATTAGGGTAAGTGTTAGGATTAGGGTGACGTTTAGAGCTAGGATTAATGTTAGTGTCGAAGTTAGTGTCAGGGTTAGTTTTAGGGTTCGGCTGGAAACTTAAATTAGGTCTAGGGTTAGGGGTAGGTGTATGGTTAGGGTTTGGTTTAGTTTAAGGGCATGGAATAGAGCGTATAGTTTGGTTTTGTTTTAAGGCAAGGACTAGGATTAGGGATAGTTTTGGAATTAATGTTAGGGTTAGGGCTATTGTTAATGGTAGGCTTAGGCTTCGATCAGTGTTAGATTTAGATATATATTATGATTTAAGGTTAGTGCTTGGGCCATGGTTAGGGCAAGGTTTAGGACTAAGTTTAGGGCTAGGGTTAGGGTTAGGTTTAGGACTAGTGATAGGGCTAGTGTAAGAGTTAGATTGATTCTTAGATCTAGGGTTATGGTTATATTTAAAGATAGGGAGAAATTAGGACTAAGATTAGGGCTAAGATTAGTATTGGGTTTAGAGATAGAGTTAGGTTTAGGGTTAGGATTAATCTAGGTTTGTGGCTAGGATAAGGGCTGGGTTTTTGTTAGGGTTAGGGCTAGTATTAGAACTAGGGCTAATGTCAGGTGTGGGGTTATGGTTGAGGAGAGGACAGTTTTAGGATTAGGTTTATGGTTTGGTCTAGTTTAAGATTTAGGTTAAGAGTTATGGGTCAAGTTTAGAGCTAGGGGAATTATTAGAGTAAGGATCAGGTTAGAGTTTAGTTGAGGTTAGGGTTTAGGGTTAGGGCTCAAATAAGCATTAGGGTCAGATTTAGGGTAATGATAGGTTTTTGTTTAGGGTTCGTGTTAGGTTTACAGTAATTGATGGGTTTAAGTTTAGCAATAGGGTTTGTGTTAGGCCTAGTGTTACCATTAGGGTAAGGGTAATGGTTAGGATAATGGGTAGGGTGAGAGCTAAGGTTAGGCATAGGAATATGGTCATGAATAGATCTTGATTTAGGGTTAGGGTTAGAGTTAGAACTAAGTTTGTGTTAGGGTTATGTTTAGCATAAGGGTTAGGTTTTGAGCTAGGGTTAGGGCTAGCGCGAGGGTTAGGTTTAGAATTAGGTCTAGGGATAAGATTAGAGAATGGTAAGGGTTAGTATTGGATTAGGGCTAGAATCATCATTAGGGGTAGGGTTAGGGTTAGAGTAATTGATATGGTTAGATGTAGGAATAGGGTTATGGTTAGTGTTCTATTGAGGGTTAGGTTTACATTTAGGGCTATGGTTATGTTTAGGTTTATGGTAAGGTTAAGGTTTTAGCTACAGTTGGGTCTATGGCAAGTGTGAGGTTTAGGGTTAGGTCTAGTGTTAGTTTTCTGGTTATGTTTAGGGTTAGTGTTAGGCCTAGGGTTATCAATAGGTTTAGGGTTAATTTTAGGCTAATACATAGGTTTAGAGCTCGATTTAGGGCTAGTGTTAAGTTTAGGATTCGGTCTAGTGTCAGGGATATTTTTAGGGAGAGGTGTAGGTTATGTTTAGGATAAGAGTCAGGCTTTGAGCTAGGATTAGGCCTGATCAAGTGTTACATTAGGGTTAGAGTTACGGTTACGCTTAGGCCTAGGATAAGCTCTAGGTTTTGTTTTAGGTTTAGGCCTACGATTAATGCTGTGGGTAATGTAAGAGCTAGGGTTATTTTTAGGGCTAGTTTGAAGCTTAGGATTTTGGGTTGGGCTAGCGTTAGGGTTAGTTTTTTCATTAGGGTCAGGTTTAGAGGTAGATTTACTCTTAATGGCAGGGTCAGTGTTTGGATTTGAGTTAAAGTTAGGGTTGCAGCCAGAATTAGACCTAGGTTTAGGTCTAGGGGTAGGGTTAATGTTGGTGTTAGATTAAGGGTTTTTTTAAGGCCTAGGGATAGGTTTTTGTTTAGGTCTAGGGCTAGAATTAAGGCTATATTTAGGATTTGGTTTAGGTCTAGGGCTAGTGTTATGGTTTTGTCTAGGATAAGGGCCAGGTTTAGACATAGGTTTAGTGTTAGGGTCAAAATAATGGTCAGGGTTAACATTAGGGTTTTGAATAGGGTTAGAGGTAGAGTGAGGGTAGGTCATGACTATTAATAGGGTTAGGGCTTTGGTTAGCTTAAGGATTAGGGATAGGTGTATGGTTACCATTAGGGTTAGGGATTCATTTTTCTTAAGGGATAGACTTAGAGCTAGGGTGAAGGCTAATGTTAGGTTTGGGTTTAGGGTTAAATCTAGGTTTAGGGCTCAGATTAGGGCTAATTTTTATGTTAGGGTTAGGGCTAATAATATGGCAATGGATAATATAAGAACTAGGTTACAATTAGGGTTAGTGGTAGGGATAGGTCTACTGTTAGATTTAGGTTTACTGTTAGAGTTATATTCACAGATAGGTTAGTATTAGGATAGGATTCAGAGACAGTGTTAGTTTTAGGGTTAGTGTTAGGACTCAAATAAGGGCTAGAATTACTTTTAAGGTTCAGTTTAAGGTGAAGGCGGTCTTTAGAGCTAGGGTGACTGTTAGGATATGAGTCAGCATCAGGGTTTGTTTTAAGGTTAGGGTTATGACTCAAATTAAGGCTAGGGTTACTGTTAGGGTTTGGTTTATGTTTAGGGTGGTGATTAGAGCTAGGGTGAGTGTTAGGATATGATTCAGGATCAGGGTTATTTTAAGGTTAAGGTTAGGACTCAAATTATGGCTAGGGTTAGGTCTAGGTGTAGTGTTAGGTTTGGGTTTAAGTTAAGGTTTAAGATTAAGACTATTTCTCAGTTTTGTTTTAGTCCTAGGTTATATGATTAGCATTAGGATTAGAACTAGTGTTTGTGTTAGTCTTAGGCTTAGGGTTAGATTAAGACTTGGAGTTAGGGTTAGATCTAGGGTTAGAGCTAGGTCTAAAAATAGGGCAAGTGTTAGGGCTAGGTTTAGGGTTATGGTAAATGTTAGGGATAGAACTATGGATAAGGTAGGGTGATAGTTAGAGTTAGTTTTAGGGCTAGGGTTATGATTAGTTTTAGGGATAGGGCTAAATCAGGGCAAGGATTAGAACTATTGTTACTGTTCAGCTTATTAGTAATATTAGGGCTAGGTTTAGGGTTATGTTTAGGGTAAGGGATGTGTTATAGCCAGGTTTAGAGGTAGAGTGAGGGTTAGAATTAGAATTAGGGCTAGGGTTAGGGTTAAGTTTAGGTTTATGATTAAGGCTAGGTTTATGTCCAGAATGAGGGCTAGGGTTTCTTTTAGGGTTAGGTCTAGAATTACGGCTAGGGATAATGTCAGATCTAGTGTTACAGTTAGGAGTAGATTTAGGAATAGGTGTATGTCTTAGTCTAGTGAAAGTGTTAAGCTTAGGTTAAGGGTCAATTTTAAAGCTAGGGGTATTATTAGGTTCATGGTAAGGGTTACGGTTTGTATTACGTTAAGGTTTATGTATAGGGCTCAAATGAACATTAAGGTTAGAGTTAGGATAGGGTAATAAATAGGGTTAGATTTAGGGTTCAGGGTAGGTTTAGGGTAATGGAGAAATTTAGGGTTTGCGATAGGGTTATGGTTAGGCCTATGGTTAGCATTAGAAATAGGGTTATCATAAGGATAATGTATAGGTTTAGGGTTATGGTTAGGGTTAAGGCTAGGGTTACGGTTATTTTTAGGGATAAGGCTAGGGTTATATTTAGGCCAAAATTTAGGTTTTGAGCTATAGTTAGGTCTAAGATGAGTGTTAGGCTTATGGTTAGGGCTAGGTTTAGGGTTAGGGTTATGCTTAACGTTTAATTGGAAATTTACAAAAGGAATTGGCTCCTTCTATCTTAGATTTGCCTCTAGATACAAATGAAAAGGAGGAGGTTGTAAAAGATGCGCAGCAATTAACTCATAATTCTAGTTACAATTCGGCCTATATTGTTGACAGTAAAATTACAAAGAAAATGAAAGTAAAAACGACGATTGATGATCGTTCTGTCTCAGAGCAATTAAAACTCGTTATGGAGGAGGTTCTGGGACGTCTCAATAAATTAGAAGCTAAAGCGGACTCTAGGCCTTTATGGGGAACCAGGCCCTCTGCCCCTCTGGCCATTAACCCTTTTTTGGCAGCTTCTTTAAAGGCTGTCCAGGAAATGGACTCAGAGCCTTCTGACGATGAGGACAAAACTCCTTTCTTTGCTTTTCCTATAATCAGGCCTGATCCAATTAATGGACTGGCACATCCACCTCGGTGTGAGGGGATTGATATTGATCATATTGACAGATTAAAAAAGGCAGTGACAATGTACAGACCTCAATCTCATTATGTTAAAAAATTGCTTAATGCTTTTGCTACTCATTACAATAATTTGCCCTGAAAATGGGCAGAAGACTCCATGTTGTTTGCATCACCATGGTAACCATGGGGTGCCTGGCCGGAAGATTGGCTTCCTGGTCCTACCTCCCACACTTTTGTGGGCTTCCGATTGGTTCTTCCACAGTCACTTAGACAGGACTTCTAGTCTCACCTTCCAGCCACTAACCTGCACTACTGTGTTTCAGATTTCTACCGGAGCTGCTCAGAGCCTTTATTTTTAAAAAATGCCTACCTGTAAATGCTAACGAAAGATATCTTTTTCAGACAAAATTTAATTCCACAGGTTTCTATGTTACAGTCCTAAATTTAAGGTAGTTCTAAGTTAAATAACCTGACTTTTCTCTATAGTTGTGTTACTAAATAATGTTCTATTGATGAGAGATATTAAATATGCTTCTTTATATTTTACTTTTGATTTTGGAGGTTATGAGGATGCATTTGCTCTCCACTTGAACAAGCCGGCAAAGTTCCTGTGATGACCAAAGGATCCTTATTCTCAGTGCTAACTATAAAAATGAAAATGTATACTCAAGGATCTTATTTCAGTTACATCAAGTGACGTCACATAGAAGAGTGCACTCCTGGTTAAAAATAAATTAAAATGGATCCAAATATTTTAAGACCACGTGGTTACATAAAATTAACACAATTATGTAATGTTCTTATTCTTAATATGTATATCATTTTATATATATTTAGATAACCTATATTTGTTAATCTATAAATTAATTAGAACATGTCTAATTAATTAGTTAATATATATTTGCCTAATTGTTTTTCTTCAAAAGAAAACCCATAATTTATGTTTTATATTTACATTTATCAGATACTCTGCCTTTTCAGTTACAGATATTTGAGATAAATGTGTTTACTATAAATTTGCTTTCAAGTAAAAATACAATCAAGTAGTTTCTAATTCTCAAAGTTACTGTTTAAACTCATAAGATGATAAATAATTATAATTATTTCTACTAAATATTTAAGAGTATTAACTATATTTTCATTGATATTTTTTATCAAAATATAATAATTTATTTATTAATTCAAATTTTAAAGTTTTTTGCAAATTATATGATATTGTTCATCTAACCGGAATAGAATATATTCCACAAGGGCAAGCTTTAGTAGAACGTGTACATGCTATGCTTAAAACACAAATTAAAAAATTAAAAAAAAGGAAAATGACAGATTTAAATATGCACTTGTTTAGACATTTACAAAATCAACCTAAAGCATTGTTACATCAAGCATTATTTATTTTAATTAATCTGCCTCAAGGAGAAATACTAACAAGAGCAGAGAGACATTTTGAACAAAACGCATTGGATACAGTACATGAGCCAGTTTGGATAAAAATCGCAGCGGATGCTGAATGGCAACCAGGTGTCTTACTATATAGAGGGAAGGGTTATGCTTATGTTTCCACAGAAAATGGACACCGGCAGTGGCTCCCAGGGCGTTGGATCCAGGTCCGTCACGATCAGGACTGTGCCAAGAGGAACACCGTATCCACCACCCAAACCCGGGAATCAAGATCCTGAGCTTGATGTTCCGGTGGCAGCAATGAATCCCGCCAGAAGAGAGATGGAATGAAACCATTTGGAACGACAAATTGATGGCCTGGGGTAATAGCGAAATTGCCGTCCCACGTTTGGCATCACTTCAACATCCTTATAATGTGCAAACTCATCTTTGGAAGATTGCTGCGGCTATGAAGCCTGTAACCCTTTTAAACGGCTCTTTTTCAGGAACTAGTAAATCTCGAGCTTCTTATAGTTTTACTATATTTCAAGAATATAATGTCACAACCTGTGCTCCTATGCCATACCTCTTTCTAATAGGAAATATAACATTTGATTTAGGAACATTTTATTTAAATTTTAAATTATATACTTGTATCAATACTTCTGTACCAATTCCCCCTGGCCATTCTGTCATGCTGTTACAACAACGATCTCATATTTGGCTTCCTGTTAACTTACAAAGACCTTGGTCTCAAGATCCTGTAAATACTTTAGTTATGGAATTTTTCGGAAAATTGTTAAAAAGATCTAAACGCTTTGTAGGAGTATTAGTTTCTGCAATTCTAAGTCTCATAGCTGTTACAACATTGGCAACAGTATCGGGAATAGCTTTGCATACTTCACTACAGACTAAACATTTTGTGGAAGAATGGCATAAAGATTCTCATGAATTATGGTTATCTCAAACCAGAATCGATTCTAGACTTCAAACTCAAATAGATATTTTAAAACAAACTGTGAATTGGTTAGGTAAAAAGGTTATAACATTAGAGCAAGAAATTCGGCTAAAATGTGATTGGAATTATACTTCTTTTTGTATAACCAATGTACAGTATAATCAAAGTCTTCATGAATGGAATACTATACAAAATTACTTAGATGGTAATGATACTGCGAAATTAATGATTGCTTCCTTACAAAAAGATATATTTGAAGTATTTGGAAAGGGATTTCAACATGAAGATGCTCCCCAAATAGCAGAAATGTTTTTGAGATAATTAGAAGGGTTAGATCCGAAAGGAATTGTACAAAGTTTATATCATACTGTGGGAGGGGTAGGTGTGGTATTAATTTTGGTGTTAATTCTTTTTATAATTTTATATTACATTTGTATCAAACCCTCTCAAAATTCTATCCTAACCTTATGGAAGGCTGTGTTGGACAAACAAAAGAAAAAGGAAGGAAATGTTGAGGTTCAGTATGCTTGTTGAAGCCCCCTAGAGCCCAAGGTTGTGCTAAAGCAGTGGCTAAGACAAAGGTCAGCTGATGGCAAGCCAAGCTAGGAGGAGAAAATGTTCTCTTCCCCTTATCTTAAGTCACAAGCTTTGTACACCTGGGCCAAAAGGGAGAGGCTCTTGGCATACTCAGCCTGGAAACAGTATATAGTAAAGAAACACATGCAGCTTTAGGGGACTAGATAAACTCTATAAAACTCTATAAAAGAACTCTTAGCTTTACTGTGCAAATAGACAGGAACGATCAGAGTTTAGCTTTGTATATTTTCTGGAGCATGTTATTAGGGCAATGCGGGCATTATGTAACTAAGGAATTGTTTGCCTTATGTCAAGAAATATATAAAAGGAGCTGAGAAATAAACGTCAGCATGCAGTTGCATGTGCTGCCTTTGCTCTGCATCCCCTGTGTCCTGGTTTTTTGTGACCCTTACCCAGGGACCCGAACGCACTAGACGTTCACACTTATGGTAGGTTTAGGCCTTGGATTAGTGCTAGGTTTTCTGTTAGGTTTATGTCTAGGTATAGTGCTATGGGTAATGTAAGATCTAGGGTTCTAATTAGGTCTAGTTTTAGGGTTAGGGTTATGGCTAGTTCTAGTGTTAAGTTTAGATTTTGGTTTAGAGTTATTTGTAGAGCTAGGTTTAGTGTTAGTGTCGGGGTCAGTGTTCAGATTAGAGTTAGGGTGAAAGCCAGAAACAGGGGTAGGGTTAAGTCTGTGGGTAATGTTATTGTTTGGTTTAGGTTAAGAGTTTTTGTTAGGAATAGGACTAAGTTTTTTGTTTAGTTCTAGGGCTAGATTTATTGCTAGATTTAGGGTTAGGTTTAGGTCTAGTTGTAGTGTTAGGGTTAGGTTTAGGTAAAAGTTTACTGGTAGGGCTAATTTCAGGGTTCAGTTTAGGGTTAGGGTCAGGTTTAGACCTATAATTAGTATTATGGTCAGAATAAGGGTACAGGTTATGGTTAGGTTTTGGGTGAGGTTTAGAGCTAGAATGAGGGCTATTGTTTGGACTAGTAATAGGGTCAGTGTTCGATTTAGGCTAAGGATTAAAATTAGGAGTAGGGTTAGTTTTATGGATAGGGTTTGGCTTAGGATAAGAGATAGGGTTAGAGCTAGTCTTAGAGCTAGTGTTAGGGTTAGGTTTAGGGCTAGGGTTAGGATTAGGCTTAGGGTTAAATCTACTTTTAGGGCTAAGATTAGGGCTATTTTTGTTTTGGGGTTAGGGCTAAGGTTAGGACTATGGCTAATGTAAGAACTATGGTTATTATTATGGTTAGTTTTAGGGTTAAGGTTTGGCCTAGGAATGGTGTTAGCATTTGCTTTATGATTAGGGTGATATATAGAGCTAGGGCTCTATATATTATAGGGCAAGGGCTGGGTTATTATTAGTGTTTCAATATGAGTCAGGGTAAGGTTAATTTTAGTCCTAGAACTCAAATTTTCGCTAGGATTATGGCTAGTTATAGGGTTACGGTTTGGTTTAGGTTAGCTTCAAGTGTAAGATAATGGCTCAGTTTTTTTTTTTTTTCAGGGCTAGACCTAGTGTTAGTGTTAATTTTATTACTAGTGATAGTGTTCAGCTAGTGGTAGGGTGAGGTTTAGTCTAAAGGTTAGGGTTAGATTTAGAGTTTATAACCACAATTTAGAGGTATGGTTAGATCTAGGGTTAAGGCTAAAGTTAGGGCTAGTGTTAGGGTTATGGTAATGGACAGGTTGAGAAATAGAAGTAGGGCTAGGTTGAGAGTTAGAGTTATTCTTAGAGCTAGAGTTAGGGATTTTCTTAGTGTTAGGGCTAATTTAGGGCTAGATTAGCACTAGGCTTAGTGTTAGGGTTAGGTGCATGTTTAGGGCTAGAATTAGGGTTAGTGTTTGTGTTAGGGTTATGGTTAATTTTAGAGGACGGAATGAGGTTATGGCTAGGTTCAGGGCTAGGGCGAGGGTTAAAATTAGGTATTCGGATAGAGTGAGTGTTCTGTTTAGGATTAAGGCTAGGTTTAGTGCTAGGATGAGGGCTAGGTTTTGTGTTAGGGTTAGAGCTAAGATTAGAGCTAGGGCTAATTTGAGGTCTAGGGTTATGGTTAGGAAAAGTGTTAACTTTAGGATTATGGCTAGGTCTAGTGGAAAGTTAGGTTTAGGGTAAAGGTCAGGTTTAGAGCTAGGTGTATTATTAAGGTCAGAGTTTGATTTAGGATAAGGTTTAGGGTTGGGGCTCAAAATATCATTAGGGTTTGGGTTAAAGTAATGGATAGTGTTAGGTTTAGGGTTCAGGTTAGGTTAGGAGTAATAGATAGATATAGTGTTAGAGATAGGATTAGGGTTAAGCCTAGGGTTACAATTGGGTTAGGTTTATGTTTAGGGTAAAGGATAGGGTGAGTGCTAGTGTTAGGGCTTGTGTTAATGTTAGGATTTTGGCTAGGTTTAGAGGTAGGCCTAGGGTTAGTGTTAGTGTTAGGTTTAGCAAAAATGTTGGGGTTTTAGCTAGGGTTAGGGCTAAGGTGAGGGTTAGAGTTAGAGTCAGGGATACGGTTAGGGTTACATTTATGGTTATGGCTTGAGTTAGCTTTATGTTTAGGGTTATGTTTAAGGTAATTTATAGAGTTTTGGCTAGGATTGGTGCTATGGTTACAGTTAGGATTAGGGCTAGGTTTGGAGTTAGGTTGAGAATTAGGGCTATTGTTATCTTTAGTGTAAAAATTAGAGTTTGAGTAGGGTTAGGGCCAGGGCCAGTGTTAGAGTTATGCTTAGGTCTAGGTTTAGGGCTAGGATTAGGGCTAGGTTGTGTGTGATGTTTAGGGCTAATGTTAGGTGCATGTGTAATATAAGAGCTAGGGTTATGGTTATAGGTAGATTTAGGGTTTTTCTAGTGTTAATGTTAGTTTTTTCAGTTAGGATAAGGTTTTGAGCTAGGGTTTGTGTTAGGGTAAGTTTCTAGGGTTAAGTTAAGGGTTTAGGTTATTGTTAGATTTAAGGTTATGTTTATGGTTAGGTCTAGTGTAAGGGTGATATTTAGGGTAAGGGTCAATTTTAGAGCTAGATCTATTATTAAGGTCAGGGTATGGCTTTCAGTTCAGTTTAGGTTAAGGTTTAGGTTTGGGGCTTTAATTAGCATTATGGTTAGAGTTAGGGTTAGGATAATGAATAGGCTTAGAATTAGAGTACAGGTTACTTTTAGGGTAATGGATAGGTTTAGAGATTGTGATAGCGTTAAGGTTAAGCCTAGGCTTAGAATGAGGTTTAGGATTATAGTTAGGGCAATAGATAGGATTAGAGCTAGGGTTAGGGCCAGGGTTTTGGTTAAGATTAGGGCTAGGGTTAGGGTAGTGTTTAGAATTGGAGCTATAGTTTGGGCTATGGTTAAGGTTAGGATTAGGGCTAGGGTTAGGTTAGAGTTTAGGATAGGGCTAGGGTTATGTTTAGTATAAAGCTTAGGATATGATTTAGGGTTAATTCTAAGGGCAAGTTTAGGGCTAGGGATAGGGCTACGGTTAGTTTAGGGTTACACTTAGGGCTGGGTTTAGGCCTAAGATTAGGGCTTTTTTTTTTGTTATTTAGGCGTATTTTTGGTCCATGGGTATGTAAGAGCTAGGGACATGATTAGGGAAAATTTTAGGGTTAGGGTTATTACTAGGTATAGTGTTAGGATTAGGTTTTGAGTTAGGGTGAGCTTTGGAGCTAGGTTTATGTTAGGGTCAGCATTAGTGTTTATGTTAGAGTAAGTGTTTGGGTTAGAGCCAGAATTAGGACTAGGGCTAGGTCTAGAAATAGGGTTAGTGTTTGGGTTATGTTAACGGTGGTTGTTAGAGCTAGAGCAAGGTTGTTGTTCAGATCTGGGCCTAGAGTTATGGCTAGGGATTAAGTTTAGGTCTATCACTAGTGTTAGATTTATGTTTAGGTATAGGATTACCAGTAGGGCTAATGATAGGTTTTGGGTTACACCTACAGTTAGTGTTAGTGTCAGTATAAGTTTCAGAGTTAGGATTAGGGTTTGGGTTATGATTAGAGCTAGAATGAGGGCTAGGGTTAGGACTAGTAATAGGGTTAGTATTTGGGTTAGACAATAGATTAGGGTTAGGACTAGGGTTAGCATTAGGTTTATGGTTGGACTAAAGGTAACAAATAGGATAATTTCTAGGGTTTGGGAAGGGTTAGAGACTGGCTTATGGCTAGGTTTAGATTTAGGGTTAAAGCTAGGGTTTGCACTCGGATTGGGGCCAGGTTTTGGATTAGGTTAGGGCTAGGGTTAGGGCTACAGCTAATGTATGAGCTAGGGTTATGATTAAGGCCAGTTTTGGGGTTAGTGTTATGGCTTGGTCAAGTGTTAGTTTTAGGATTAGTGTTAGCATGATGTTTAGAGCTACAGTTAGTGTTAGGGTCAGGGTCAGTGTTCAGGTTAGCTTTAGGGTTAAAGCCATAATTATCACTAGGGTTAGGTCTAGGAGTAGAATTCGTGTTTAGGTTAGGTTAAAGTTTATTATTAGGGCTAGGTCTAGGTTTTGGGGTATGTCTGGGGCTAGATAGATGGCTATATTTAGAATTAGGTTAAGGTCTAGGGCTAATGTTAGGGTTAGGTTCAGGAATAGGTTTATTTTTAGTGTTAGTGTTAGAATTCAGTATAGCTTTAGGATCAGGTTTAGACTTACGGTTACTATTAGAGTCAGAATAAGTTTCAGGTTTGAGATATGGTTAGAGCTAGAATGAGGCATAGGGTTAGGACTAGTAATAGGATTAGGGTTAGGGCTAGTGTTAGCACTAGGGTTATGGTTGGCTTAGGGTAAGGGATAGGGTTAGACCTAGGGTTAGGGCTAAATTAGGGTAAGGTTAGAGCTAGTGTTAGGATTAGTTTTAGTGTTAAAGGTAGGCTTAGGTTTCAAATTAGTGCTAAATTTTTGGAGACTCTGGGCTAGGTTTAGAGTTACTGGCAATGTTTGCAGTAGAGTTACGATTTTGGCTAGGTATAAGATTGTGGTTATGACTAGTTCTAGTATTAGGGTTAAGATTAACATTAGGGTGATATTTATAGCTAGGCTTAGTATTAGGGTCAAAATTAACGTCACGGGTAGTTTTAGGGTTAGGGTTTGGACTCAAATTAGGACTATGATTAGGGGTAAGTGTAGAGATAGGTTTTGGTTTAGGTAAAGCTTTAAATTTAGGGCCATGGCTCTGTTTTGTTTAGGGGGAGGGCTATGGTTAAGGATAGTTTTAAGATTAGCATTAGGTTTAGGACTAGTGTTAGGGTTAGGTTTAGTCTTAGATTTAGATTTAGAGTTAGGATTACAGTTTTACAGTTAGGGCTAGGGCGAGAGTGAAAGTTAGTCTTAGGTCTAGGCTTAGGGTTTGGTTTGGTATAAGGCTTAATTAGTCCTAGGAATAGGGCAAGGTTTATGTTTATGTTTAGGCTTAGGGTTAGTTTTGGGCTTAGAGCTAGTTTTAGTGTAAATAATGAGGTTGGAGCTAGGTTTAGGGCTAGGATGAAGTTTAGAATTCGTGTTAGGGCTAGAATTTCTTTAGAGTTATGATTCAGGCAAGGTTAAAGGCTAGGATGAGGGCTAGGGTTTGTGTTTTGGTTAGGGCTAGGATTAGTGTAAGGGCAAATGTCATTTCAAGGGTTATAGTTAGGGATAGTATTAGGGTTAGGTTTATGGTTATGTTTAATGTAAGGGTTAATTTTAGGGTAAGGGTCAAATATAGACCTAGGCGTATTATTAGGGTCAGGGTCATGTTCAGGTTTTTTTTTTCGATTAGGGTTTAGGGTTAGGGCTCAAATTAGCATTAGGGTTTTAGTTAGGGTAATGATAGGGTTAGGTTTAGGGTTTAAGTTAGGTTTAGCCTAATGGATAGGGTTATGTTTAGGCATAGGGTTAGATTTAGGCCTATGGTTAGCATTAGAATTAGGGGTATGTACAGGGTATTTGATAGCGTTAGAGCTAAGTTTAGGGCTAGGGTTATGGTTAGGTTTAGAGCTAGGGTTAGGGTTAGGGTTAGAGTTAGGGCTATAGTTGGTGTTTAGGTTAGGGCTAGGATTACAGCTAGGGCAAATGTAAGTTTTATGGTTAGATTAAAAATAGTTATAGGGTTAGGTATATGGCTAGTATAAGGGTTAGGTTTAGGGGTAGTGTCAGGGTTAGAGCTAGGTATATTATTATGGAAAGGGTCAGAGTTTGGGTTTGGCTTAGGTAAATTTAAGATTAGGGCTCAAATTAGCATTAGGGTTAGCGTTAGGATAATGATAGAGTTAGGTTTATGGTTCGGGTTTGGTTTAGTTTAATGAATAAGGTTAGGGTTAGCCCTAGAGTTACCATTAGGGTTATGGTTATGGTTAGGGTAATGGATAGGGTTAGAGCTACTGATAGGGCTAGAGTAATTGTCACAATTCTGGCTAGGATTAGGGTAAAGTTTTGGCTAGGATTTGGGTTAGAGTCATGTTTAAAACTAGGGTTAAATCTCAAATAAGGGCTAGGTTCTGGGTTTGGTTAGGGCTAGGGTTAGGAGCATGGCTATTGTTTGAACTATTGTTACAATTAGTGCCAGTTTTTTGGTTAGGATTATGGTGATATTTACAGCAAGGGTTATATTTAGGATTAGTGTCAGGGTCAGGGTTAGTTTTAGTGTTATGTTTAGGACTTGAATTAGTGCAGAAGTTAGTTCTATATATAGGGGTAGGTTTTGGTTTAGGTGAAGGGTTATAATTAGGCTAAGACTCAGTTTTGTTTTACAGCTAGGGCTAGGGTTAAGGCTAGATTTTGGATTAGTGTCCGGGTTAGGGCTACTTTAGAGTGAAGTTTATGCTTAGGGTTAGGGTTAGATTGAGAGTTAGGGTTGATCTACAGTAAGGGCTCATGCTAGGGTTAGGGCTAGAGTTAGGGTTATGGTAACGAATATTGTTAGAACTAGGGCTACGTCTAGGGTGAGAATTAGAGTTATTATTAGAAGTAGGCTTAGTGTGAGAGTTTGGGTGAGGGCTAAACTAAATTAGGGCTAGGTTTAGGACTAGGGTTACTGTTAGTGTTAAGCCTAGGGGTTGGGCTAGGTTTAGGGTTATCACTGGGGTTAGGGTTAAGTTTAGAGCAATAGGTAGGGTTATAGCTAGGTTAAGGGTTTGAATAAGTGTTAGAATTAGGATTAGGCCTAGGGTTATGGTTCATTTTAGGATTAAGGTTGGCATTAGGCCTAGAATGAGGGGTAGGTTTTCTGATAGAGTTAGGGCTACAACTCGGTCTAGGAATAATATCAGGTCTAGGGTTATGGTTAAGGATAGTATTAGGGTTAGGTTATTGCTAGGTCTAGTGTAAGGGTTAGGTTAATGTTAAAGGTAAGCTTTAGAACTAGAATTATTATTTGTGTCACTGTCAGGGTCAGGTTAGCGTTTGGTTTATGTTAATGTTAAGGGGTTAGGGCTCGAATTAGCATTAGGTTTAGGTTTATAGTTAAGGTAATGGAAGGGTTTACTTTAGGTTTTAGTTAAGGTTTAAGGTAATGGATGGGTTAGGTTTCAGTGATCTGATAAGCATTTGCATTTGGGTTAGGGTTACGTTTAGTGTAATGGATAGATTTAAAGCTAGGGTTAGGACTAGGTTATGGTTTGGATAAAGTCTAGGATTAGGATTAGGTTTAGGGCTAGGTCTAGGTTTTGGTTTATGGTAAGTGTTAGAGTAAGGGTAAGTGTTAGTTTAGGGTTAAGGTTTTGGTTAGGTTAGAATAAGGGTTAGTGTTTGAGCTAGTTTAGGGCTAGTATGAGAGTTAGGTTTAGGTTTACTACTAAGTTCAAGATTATGGTTAGAGTTAGGTTTAGTGTTAGGGACAGTGTTTTAATTAGGGTTAGCCTTATGGATATGGTTAGAGCTATAGTTTGGACTAGGGTCAATGTTAAAATTAGGGCTAGTGTTAGGATTAGGATTTAGTATAGGGCTAGGGTTATGTTTAGTGTAAGGTTTAGGCTTTGAGCTAGGATTTGGTCTAAGGAGAGTCTTAGGGTTAGAGTTAGGGTTAGGGTTAGTGCTAGGCTTAGGTTTATGCTTAGAGATAAGTATAGGCCTAGGATTAGCTCTATGTTTTTTGTTAGGTTTAGGGCTAGGGTTAGTACTATGGGTAATGTAAAAGCTAGGGTTATGTTTAGGGCTAGTTTTAGTTTTAGGGTTATTACTAGGTCCAGTGTTAGGTCTAGGTTTTGGATTACTATCAGGTTTAAAGCTAGTTTAAGTGTTACCATCAGGGTCAGTGATTGGGATAATGTTAGGTTTAGTTTTAGAGCCAGAATTAAGACTAGGGTTAGGTCTAGAGATATGGTAAGTGTTTGGTTTATGTTAACGGTTTTTGTTAGGGCTATTTCTAGGGTTTTGTTTAGGTCTAGGGCTAGGGTTATAGCTGTATTTAGGATCAGGTTTGATCTAGGTCTAGTGTTAGGTTTAGGTATAAGTATAGGGTTACTGGTAGGTAGTGTTAGGTTTTTGTTTAGGTTCAGAATCAGGTTTAGACCTAGGGTTACTTTTAGGGTCAGATGAGGGTCAGGGTTAGAGTTAGAACTAGAATAAGGGCTATAGTTAAAACTAGTAATATTGTTAGTGTTTAAGTTAGTCTAAAGATTAGGGTTAGGAATAGGGTTAGAATTTGGTTTAGGGTTTGGCTTAGGGGAAAAGATAGGATTAGTGCTAGGGTTACGGTTAGCCTCAGGATTAGTGTTATGGTTAATATTAGGGCTTATACTAGGTTTAGGACTAGAATTAGGGAAAGGATTTGTCTTAGAGTTATGGCTAGGGTTATGAAAACGACTAATGTACGAACTAGGGTTACAATTAAATCTAGTTTTAGAGTTACAGTTAAATTTACATCTAGTGTTAGGGTTAATTTAAGTTAGGGTGATGATTAGCTAAGGATTAGTGTTAGGGTCAGTGTCAGTGTCAGAGTAATTTTTAGACTTAGGGTTAGGGCTAACCTAGGGCTAGGTGTAAGGTTTGGGTTTTGTTTAGTTTAAGGATTTGGGTTAGTAATATGGCTTGGTTTTGTTTTATGGCTAGAGCCAGAGCTAGTGCAAGTTTTAGGATTAGCATTATGGTTAAGGGTAGTGTTAAGGTTTGATTTGGCTTATGATTACAGTTAAATTTAGAATTAGTTTTAGATATAGAGTTAGGTTTAGATCTAGAGTTAAGATAGGGCTAAGGATAGAACTTGGGCTAGAGCTAGGGCAAGAGTTATAGTTAGTTTTAGGGCTAAGGTTAGGGTAAGGATAGGATTAAAGTAGGGCTAGAATTAGTGCTAGGCTTGGTGTTAGTATTAGGCCTAGGTTTAGGGCAGGAGTTAGGTTTAGGTTTAGGGTTATGGTTAGGTTTATGGTATGGGATGGGTTTATAGGTAGGTTTAGAGCTAGGGTGAGTGTTAGAATTAGGGTTAGGGCTCGGGTTATGTTTTGGGTTATGATTAAGGCTAGGTTTATGGCCAGGATTATAGTTAGGGCTAATTTCAGGTCTAGGTTTATGGTTAAAGATAATTTAAGTTTAGGTTTATGGCTACACCTTCTGTAAGCATTAGGTTTCGAGTGAGGGACACGTTTAGAGCTAAGGGAATTATTAGGGTCATAGTCATGATTAGTGTTTTGGATAGGTTAAGGTTTAAATTTAAGATTCAATTTTCAAGAGTCCCCATATTCTTAACAGCTCCAGTTTTGCCCAAAAGTTAGGGCTAGGGTTAGGGTTACAGCTAATGTAAGTACTAGGGTTATGATAAGGGCTAATTTCAGTGTTAGGGCTTAGGACTAGTTCTAGTGTTACATTTAGATTTAGGGTTAGGATGATGTTTTGACCTAGGGTGAGTGTTAAGTTCAGAATCAGGGTTAGGATGAGTTTTAGAGTTCAGCTTAAGACTTGAATTATTGCTAGGGTTAGGGCTAGGTGTAGGATTCGGGCTTGGTTTATGTTATGAATTAGGGTTAGGTCTATGGCACAGTTTTATTTTAGAACTTGGGCTATGGTTAGGGCTAGTTTTAGGATTAGCCTCAGGGTTAGGGCTTGGGTTAGATTTAGGATTTGGCTTAATGGTAGGGTTAGATTTAGAGTTAGGGTTAGATCTAGGATTATGGCCAGGGATATGAATAGGGCTCTGTTCAGTCTAGGATTAGGCTTCCAGTAAAGTATAGGGTTAGAAATAGAGTTAGGGCTAGGTTGAGAGTTTGTTAGTCTTTGGTCTAGGGTTAGGCTTAGGGATAGGGCTAAATTAGGTCTAGAGTCAGTGTCAGAGTTAGGCCTAGAATTATTGCTAGGGCTAATGTGAGATCTAGATTACAGTTAGGGATAGTTTCAGGGTAAGGTTTATGGCTACATCTATTGTTAGGGTTAGGTATAGGGTAAGAGTGAGGTATAAGGTTAGGGGAATTATTAGCACCAGGGCTAGTGTTAGGGCTTGGTTTAAGTTAAAGTTTAAGGTTATGCCTCAAAATAGAGGTAGGGTTATGGTTAGGGTAAAGATAGGGTTAGGTTTAGGGTTAAGGTAAGGTTGACTGTAACTGATATTTTTGAGATACTGTTAGGGTTAGGGCTAGTCTTAGGGTTAGCATTAGAATAAGGGTTATGTTTAGGGTAATGATACAGTTAGAGTTAAGTTTAGGGATAGGGTTATGGTTAGGATTAGGTCTTGGGTTAGGGTTAGGGTGAAGGTTAGGATGAAGGTTAGGTTCATGCTTCAGATGAGGGATTGTATTAGGTCTAGGGCTAGGATTAAGGCTAGGGTTTATGTGAGGTCTAGCATTACAGTTAAGGGTAGTTGTCGGGTTTGGTTTTGAATAGGTATACTGTAAGGGTTAGGTTTAGGGTAAAAGTCTGGTTTAGGGCTAGGTGTATTATTACGTTCAGGGTCAGGATTAGGAATTGGTTTCAGTTAAGGTTTAGGGTTAAGGCTCAAATTAGCATTAGGTTTAGAGTAATGGATATGGTTAGGTTTAAGTTTCAAGTTAGGCTTAGGGTTTTGAATAGACTTTGGGGATAGCTATACAGTTAGGTTTAGTCCTATTTTTAGCATTTGTGTTAGGCTTAAGTTTAGGGTAAAAGATAGGATTACAGCTAGGGTTAGGTCTATGTTTATGGTTATGATTAGGGCTAGTGTTATGGTTAGGGTTAGTGTTATGTTTAGGCCAAGGGTTAGGGTTAGGTTTAGGGTTAGTGTTATGGTTGGAGATATATTTAGGGCAAGGGGGAGGGTTAGGGTTAGAGTAGGTCTAGGGTAAATGTTAGGGTTAGGGCTACATTTAGCATTAGGGTTAGGGTGAGAGTTATGGTAATGGATAGAGTTAGAGCTAGGGTTTGGGCAATGGTTACAATTAAAATTAGGGTTAAAGTTAGGGACAGGAATAGGGCTATGTTAATGTTTAGGGTTAGGATTAGGGCTCAGTTAAGAGGTAGTGTTAGGGTTAGAATTACTTTATTCAAATTTTTTTAATACAATCCAGGAGTCATCTTTAACTAATCTTACTCTGTTTCCCAGGTTTTGACCTTTTGGTTTAAAAATTTTGTGTCCGGAACAGTTTATATTTTCATTTTACTTTATTTTGACCCATATGAGTAAATGTAAATCGACCTGTAAATCAAATAGAGTTTATGCTAGCTGCTTGAAACTGCACATATACCCTCAATTCTTTGAGGGGATACTCTGGTGTGTTACTTGTGAGTAGAGGCCTAAGCTGAAGCATGCAAAATCAACTTTATTCAAGAGCCTTTAGGATCAATCAGAAAATATGCATGCACTGAAATTCCTCCCATTATTATTTTCTCAAATAAGTTTGATACTGAGTAGAATTTATTATTTAGCTTGCCCCACAGAGCTATCCAAGTGTGGGACTTCTAGGATTAATGCTCTAATTAGGTTAGGTTTGTTGTTAGGTTTAGGGATAGCGCTGGGTTAGATGTAGTGTTAGGGGGAGAGTAAGTTTTGTAAAAATTTCTTTGATATTTAAAGGGAGTCATATTTTACCTAGCCTTAATATGCTCCTCAGGTGTGTGCCTTCTCATTTCAATGGTTCACTAACAGGGACACTCTGTACTTTAAGGTTTCACTTCATATTGACCTATATAGGTAAATAAAAATGGAGGTTGAAATCAAACCGGGTTGGTGCTAGCTGCTTGAATCTTCAAACACTGAATCAGTTCTCTTTGAGAAACCTCTGGTTTGTTCCTTGTGAAAGTAGCCCTAAGATGAAGATGGCAAAAACAACTTTATCCAAGAGCCCTTTAGAAAAATCAGAGAAATATGCATGAACTGAAATAACACCTTAATTATTTGGTCATATTTCTTTGATACTGCATAGGATTCATCCGATATCTTAGCCCACTAAGCTCCACATGTTTTGGACTTCTAGGATCAACAGTTTTTCAGACAGGTTAGGGTTTGTGTTAAGGATAGTGTTAGGGCTAGTATTAGAGCTAGTATTAGGTTTAGAGTTAGTTTTGTTAAAATTTCTTTGATCCTGGGCAGGATTCTTTTTTCTCATATCCTTAGTATACTTCATATGTTTCGGCCTCCTAGGTTTAATTGTTCATTGTAAGGAACAGTTTGTATTTTAAAAGTTCAGTTCATTTTGTCCTATACAGGTAAATGAAAATGGATCTGGAAAACAAACAGCATTGGTGATAGCTGCTTGAAACTTTATTGGTGCTAGCTGCTTGAAACTCCATCAATTTTCTGTGAGCAATCTCTGGTTTGTTCTTGTTACAGCAGGCCTAACTAAATCATGTAAAAACAACTTTATGCAAGAGTCCTTTAGGAGATAACAGAGAAATATGCATGTACTTATATACTCTATCAACTATTTGGACAGATTTATTTGATACTGGGCAGCATTCATCCCTTAGTTTTTCCCAATAGGCTCCCCAAGTTTGAAAATTATATGGTCAAAGGTTTCATAAAAATGTTAGTATTAGGGGAAGAGCTAGGGTTAGAGCTAGTGTTAGGGTTAGAGGTAGTTTTATTCAAAATTCTTTGATACTTGACAGGGTTTATCTTTTAGCTAGAATTACTCTGTTCCTCATGTTTAGGCCTTCTCTGCTCACAGGTTCGCTGTCAGGAACATTTTGTATTTTAAGATTTCACTTCATTTTGACCTATATAATAAAGTTAATAGAGTTGAAAATCAAACAGGATTTGTGCTAGGTGATTGAAACCTCACACACTCCATCAGTTCTCTGTAGGGACTCTGGTATGTTCCTTGTAAAAGCAGGCCTATGCTTAAGCCTGCAAAAAAAACTTAATCTGAGAGCTCTTTAGAAGAAAACAGGAAAATATGCATGTACTGAAAAACCTCCAATAATTATTTGGTCAGATATCTTTGATGTTTCATAGGATTCATCACTTAGCTTACCCCACAAGAATCCACAAGGGTGGGAATTTTAGGATCAATGGTTCTCTAATCATTTTTGGGTTAATGTTAGGTTTAGGGATACACCTAGGGCTAGGTTTAGACATAATGTTAGGGTGAGAGTTAGTTTTGTTTAAATTTGTTTCATACCAGGCAGAAGTCATCTTTTATCTAGACTTAGTATGCTTTCAAAGTATGTTCTTCTCAATTCAATGGTTCACTATCATGAACACTTTGTATTTTAATATTTCACTTCATTTTGACACCTATGGGTTAATGGAAATGAAGGTGGAAATCAAACATGCAGCCCTTCTCCTAAATAGAACTCCTAACCTAACAATAAAAAAGCCCTAATTGTAGGCCTCAGCCTAACACTAATCCTAGACCTATTCCTAGCCCTAATTTAGCCATAAACTTAGTCCAAATTCCAGCCTTATAACTAACTCTAACTCTTGCCATGAACCTATTTTTAGTTCTAACCCTACTCTTTACCATAACTGAAATGCTAGCCCTACTCATAGCTCTAGCACTAGCCATAGCCCTAACCCTAGAATTAACCCTAACTCTAAATAAATTAATAAGCATAAAATCACCCTATCAGAAGCAATAACAATATCGCTAATCATAAAACTATCTTTAACTTTAGCTTTAATCCTAAAACAAAACTAAGCCATAGGACTAACCCTAAACATGAACCTAAACCAAATCCTAACACTACATCTAACCCTAAGACTACCCCTAATTTGAGTCCTATCCTGAATCATAAAATGAATTATGATTCTGACTCTGACCCTAACACAAACCCTAGTTAAAAAAGTGACCCTAAAAATAACCATAATCCTAAAACTAGACTCAGACCTTAATGTAACCCTAAAACTAGCACAAATCATAATCTTCGTTCTTATATTAGCTGTATCTCTAAGAAGAGCCCTATCATAACCCAAAACCTAGCCCTAATCCAAGATTCAACCCTAGCTAACCCTAATCCAAGCCTAACCCTAACCCTAATATTAACCTGAAAACAAACACTAACACTAACCTAACCATAATCCTAAACCTACCCATAAACCTAACCTAACACTAAACATAATCTTAACCCTAACACAAAACCCAATAACCCTAACAGTAACCCTAACCCTAAGCCTAACCAAATCCTAATTGCAACGCTACACCTAACTCTAACCCTAAAACTAACACAAAACCTAAGTCTTCCCCTAACCCGAAACCTAACACAAACAGTAACCCTAAACGTAAAACTAATCCTAACTCTAACCCTAACCCTAACAATAACCCTTAACCTAACCCTAACCCTAAAACTAATGCTAACACTAAAAGCAACCCCAATGGTAACCCTAAAACTAACACTAAATATAACCCTAATGCTAACCCTAACACTAACCTTAACCCTAATTCTAACCATAAATCTAATCCTAACTGTAATCCCAACCCTAACCCTAAAAACAACCCTGACAAAAACCCTAACACTAACCATACCACTATACCAAAACCTAACCTTAACCCTAACCCTAAACCTAATATTAACACTAATCTAAACCCTAACCCTAACCCTAACCCTATCCATAAAACTAACCATAATCCTAACACTAAAAATAATTTTAACCATAAACCTAAATATAAGCTAACCCTTACCCTAACACAAAACCTAACCTTAAACCTAACCCTAACTCAAAACCTAACCCTAAGCGTAAACCTAAACCTAACCCTAAAACAGAACCTAACCCAAACCCGAAACCTAACTCTAACACTAAACCAACCCTAAAATTAACACTAACACTAACCCTAACCCTAAAATTAACACTGAACATGACTGTAAACCTAACTTTAAAAGCAACCCTAAAATAAAATTTACCCAAAAACTAACCCTAACAATAACCTCAACAATAAACCAAAGTCTATGTCAACCTTAATACTAACCCTAAATCTCACCCTAACCATAACATGTACCCTTTCACTAAACCTAACACTAAACGTAACGCTAACCCTAACACTAATCCTAACACTAAACTAAAACTTACACTATCCCTAACCCTAAACTTAACATTAAACCTAACCACAACCCTAACTTTATATCTAAATCTAACCTGAACCTTAACACTAAACCTAACCATAAGACTAACCCTAACCCTATCTCTAAACATAACCATAACGCTAACACCAAACCTAACCCAAACCCTAACCCTAAATCTAACCCTAATCTTATTCATATATCTAACACTTACCCTAACCCTAAACACTCAAAAAACCTAACCTTAACCCTAACCCTACCACAAACTCTAACCCTGAAACTAAACCTACCACTAACCGTAACCCTAACTCAAGCCCTAACTCTAAAGCTAGCCCTAACCCTAACACCAACACTAAACCTAACACTAACCCTAACCCTAATCCTTAGCCTAACACTAACCCTTATACTAACACTAAACCTAAATGTAACCCTAACCATAATCATAACACTAACTTTAACCCTAACCCTAAACCTAACCCTAACTCTAAACCTATCCCTAACCCTAACACTACCCTTAACACTAACCATTACCCCAAACCAAACACTAACATTTAAACCTAAACCTAACCCTAAACCTATTACTCATGTTAACTCTGAAATAACACAAAACCTAAACCTAAACCTAACGCTAACACTAGCCCTAAACCTAAACCTAACCCTAACATCAACACTAACCTTAACACTAACTCTAAACTTAACTGTGACACTAAGCCTAACACTAACTCTAATAAAAATACTAACACTAACACTGTCCCTAACACTATGCTTAATCCTACCCATAAACCTAACCTTACAATTTCCTTAAAGTTAACCTTAACAAAAACTTAACTCCAACACTAACACTAACACTAACTGTAACTCAGATCCTAAAATTAACCTTAACTCTACCCCTAAACCTCACCAAAACACTAAATAAGGCAAAATTTAACACTAACCCTAAACATAATCTTTACCCTAAACCTAACCTAATTCTAATCATAAATAAATCCTAACCCTAAAACTAACCTTAACCTTAACCAAACTCTAACACTTAACCTAACTTTAACCATAAGCTTATCCCAAACCCTAACCCTAAACCTAAACCTAACTCTAATCATAACCCTAAACCTAACGCTAACCCTAACACTAACACTAATCCTAACCTCAATGCTAAACCTAAAAACCAACACTACCCATGACATAACCCTTACATTAACCCTAAGCTTAACTAAAACCTAAAACTAACCCTAACCGTAACCTTAACCCTAACACTAACCCTAACCCTAAAAGTAACTCGAACCGTAACTCTAACACAAACAGTAACCCTAACCCTAATAATAACTCTAAGCTTAACCCTAATCTAATCACTAACCCTAAACATAACCCTAACCCTAACATTAAAGCTAACACTAAACGTAAACCTAATGATAAACCTAACTCTAAAAATAACACTAACTCTAACCCTAAACTTAACGCTAACCATAACACTTACACTATCCCTAAAGTTAAATATAATACTAACCTAACACTAACCCAAATTCTAACCTAAACCTAAAACTAACCCTAACCCCAACCCTAAATCTAAAACTAACCCTAAAGATAACCAAAAAACCTAATGCTAATCCTACCCTTATTCCTAATCCTAAACCTAACCCTAACCCTACCATAAAACCTAACCCTAACCATAATGCTAAACCTAACCCCAAACCTAACGCTAACCCTAACATTAACACTAACCCAAACCCTACAACAAACACTAAACCTAACACTAACAATAACCCTAACTCTAATTCTAACACTAACTCTAACCCTAATTTTAACTGTAATTCCAATCCTATCCCTATACCCTAACACAAAACCTAGCCCTAACCCTAAACCTGACCCCAACATAAATCCTAAACTTCATGTTAGCTTAACCCTTACCCAAACCCTATTCCTAAAGCTAAATATAAAATTAAAACTAACCCTAACCATCACCCTTACCCTAAAACTAACCCTATTTCTAACCCTAACCCTAACAATATCCCTAAACCTAGACCTAACCCTAACTTTAACAATAACCCTTACACTAAAACTAATACTAAACTTATGTGAAACCTATCCCTAACCCTAAAACTATCCATAACCCTAACGCTAATGCTGACCAAAAACTAAAACTAACCCTAACTCTAAAAATAACCCTAAACTTTATCCTAACAGTCACCCTAACTCTAAACCTAATATTAACCTTAACTCTAAAGCTAACACTAACACTAACTCTAACACAAACTTTATCACTGTCCCTAAGCCTAACCCTTACCCTAACCATAACACTAACCCAAAACCTAACCCTTACCATATCTCTAACCCTAACTTTAACCCTAACATTAACTTTAATCCTAATCCTAAAATAACACTAGCAGACCCTAACCCTAACCATAATCGTAATCCAAACTGTAATCCTAACCCTAAAACTAACCTAACCGTAACACAAATTCTAACACTATCCCTAAAAGTAACCCTAATCTAACCCTAACACTAACCCTAAACCTAATCCTAAACCAAGCCCTAACACACCAAAAGCTAATCTTAAAAATGTAAACCTAAACCTAAACCTTATCCTAACCCTAACCCATAACTCAGCACTAACCTTAACCCTAACCCTATCACTAATCCTAAAAATTACCCTAACACTAAACCTAACCCTAACCCTAACAGTAACACAAATCCTAATCCAAACCATAACCCTAAACCTAACCTAACCCTAATCCTATCACTTAAGTAACCCTAAACTTAACACTAATAAAAAAATAAAAGTAAACCTATAACTAACCCTAACCCTAACACTAATCCTAACCCTAACTCTAATCCTAACCATAACACTAAATGTAACTGTAACCCTAACCCTAAAGCTAAAGCTAAACTTATCCCTAACTCTAACACTATACCTAAACTTAACTGTAAACCTAATACTAACAATAACTTTAACACTAAACCTAACCCTAAAACTAACCTAACCCTAAACTTACCATGAATCCTAACCATAACCATAACATTAAACCTAAACCTAAACCTATTACTAAAACTAATCCTAACCCTAACCCTAAAAATAACCTTAACCCAAACACTAACCATAACCTTAACACTAACACGAAACCTAAACCAAACCATAAATCTAACCCTATCACTAACCTCACCGTAACCCTAAATTTACACAAATCCTAACTCTCAAACTAATTAAAACCCTAAACATAACCATAACCCTAACAGTAACACTAATCCTAACCCTAACACAAATCCTAACACTAAAATAAACCATAACCCTAACACTGACGCGAACCCTAACACGAATCCTAACCCTAAATGTAATTGTAACTTAACCATAACCATAACCATTACCCTAATACTAACCCTAACACCAACCTTAAACATAACCCTAACCGTAACCCTAACCCTAACCTTTACACAAAAACTAACCTAATCATAATCCTAACACTAACTCTAACCCTTTTCATAATTTTAAAACTAACACTAACCCAAACTGAATCTGTAACCATAAGCCTTCTCCTAACTGTAACACAAACCCTAAACCTAATCTTAACCCTAACACTAACCCGTACCCTAACCCTAACTTGAACCCTAATACTAACTCTAACCCTAAAAAAAAACTTAACACTAACCCTAACCATAAACATAAACCTAAACCTAACACTTCCTGAATGTTAATACTAACCCTAAATCTCTCCCAACCCTAACCTTAACCCTAACATTAAACCTAAACCTAACTCTAACCTTAACTAAAACACTAATCCTAAACCTAACCCTAACCCTAAGCATAACACTAACCCTTAACCTAAACCTAAAACTAAAACTATCACTAACCCTAAACCAAACCATATCATGAACCCTAATCCTAAACTTAAACATAACCCTATCACAAACACTAAACCTAACCCTAAACCTAACCCTAACATTAAAACTAAAACTATCATTAACACTAAGCCTGACCCTAATTTTATTCATAAACTTAACCCTAAGCCTAACCATAATCAAAACACAAAACCAAACCAAAACCATAACCCTATACCTAACCTAACCATAATGCTAATTTATACATATACCTAAGCCTAATCCTAACCTTAAGAATTGCCTTAACAAAACCCTAATCTTAACACTAACATAAGCCCTAACCCAAAAAATTCCACTAAGTCCAAACCTCAACCAAACCCTAGCCCTAACCCTAAGACTAAAACTAAACCTAACTCTAAACTTAACACTAACACTAACCCTAACCCTTACCCTAAACATAACACTAACACTAATACTAACTCTAACTCTAACCCTAACACAAACCCTAACCGTAACCATAACCCTGACCCTAATCTAACCCTGACACTCACCCATACCTAACCTTAACCACTAATTCTAACCCAAAGACAAACCTTAACCCTAAAAAATTCCTAACACTAACCTTAACACTAAAGCTAACCTTAAAACGAAGCCTAACACTAACCCTAGCACTAACTCTAACTGTAACCCTAACCCTAACCTCTAACTAAACTTATCTATACGCCTAATGCTAACCATAACCAAACACTAACCCTACCAATAACCCTAACACAAATCCTATTATTAATCTTAACAATAACAGTAATGCTAACCCTAAAACTATACCCTATACATAACAATAACCGTAACTCTAACCCAAAACCTAACACTAACCCTAACCTTAAATCAAAACCTAACCCTAAATTTAAACCTAACACAAACCATACCCGAATCCATACCCTAACCCTAACCTAACCGTAATGATAACCCTTAACTAACATTAACTCTAATTTGAACCAGAACACTAACCCTAATATTAAACCTAAGTCTAACCCTAACTATAAAACTTAGCTTAAGCCTCAACCAAACCCTAAACCTAACCCTAATACTAACCCTAAACCTAACACTAACATCAACAATAAATTAACCCTAACAGGGACCGTAACCCTAACACTAACTCAAACGCTAATATTAACCCTAAACCTCACTATAACCCTAACCCTAACTCTAACAGTTACCCTAAACCTAATACTAACCCTAACCCAAACACTAATCCTAATTCTAAACATAACCATAACCATAACACTAACCCTAAACCTAACACTAACCCTAAAACTAAAACTAACATAAACCCTAACCTTAACACAAAAAATAAACCTAACACTAACTCTAACCCTAACACTAATCCTAACCGTAATCCTAACCCTAACACTAAACCTAACTCTAAACCTACCCCTAACCCTAAGAAAAACCTTAACCCAAACCATAACCCTGACCCTTATCCCATCCTAACCCTCACACTTACCCAACCCTTACCCTAACCGAAACACTAACCTTAACCCTAATGAAAAACATAACACTAACTCTCACTCTAAACCTAACACTAAACTTTTCACTAACCCTAACAATAACCCTAAACCTAACCTAAGCCTATCACTAACTTTAACTAAAACCCTAACCCTCTCACTAACACTTAACCTAACACTAAACCTAACCCTAAATCTTAACCGAACCCTAACGCAACACCTAACCCTAACACTAAATTTAACCCACACCCTCACCCTAAACCTAACCTATAACCTAACACTAACCCAAAACCTAAACCTAAAACTAACCCTAACATTTACCCTAAACGTAACCCTAAACCTAAACTTTACATTAACCCTAAACCTAACCATAACAGGAATCCTTACCATAACCCAAACTCTAACCTAAACTTAAACCTAAACCTAACCTTAACCCTAACCTAAACCTAACCCAAAAACTAACCTGAACCCTAACACTAACCTTAATCATAATCCTAACCATAACCCTACCCGTAAACCTAACACAAAAAACCTAATCCTAACCCTAAAACTAATCATTATCCTAACCCTAACACTAACCCTAAATGTAACCCTAACCCTAACCCTAAGACAAAGCATAGCCATAACCCTAACACAAAAGCCTAACCCTAACCTTAACACTGTGCTAACCCTAAACTTAAACCTAACCCTAACTCTAAAACTAACCTTAACCCTAACCAGAAACCTAACCCTATACCTAACTCTTAATAACATTAAATGTAACCAATACACTTAACCCAATCTATTAACCTAAAACTAACTCGAACCCTAACCAGAACACTAACCCTAAATCTAACCCTAACTCCAACACTAACCCTAATCCTAAACCTCTCACTAAACTTATTACATAACTCTAATCCTAACCCTAACCTTAACACTAAAACTAAACCTAACACTAACACACTAAACCTAAACCTAAACTTAACCCTAACACAAACTCTAACCCTAATCCTACTACTAACCGTAACCCTAACCCAAACCCTAACCTTAACCCTAACACTAAACATAATGCTAATTTTCACCTTAAATCTATCCCAAATACCAATCCTAATCCTAAAAGTAACCCTAACCCTAACCCTACACCTAACCCTAAAAGAAATCATAACCCTAACACTAACTATAACACTAACCATAACAGTAACTCTAAATTTAACACTAACACTAACCCTAACACTAAACCTAACACTAATCATACACTAAGCCTAAACTTAAAATTAAACTTAACCTTGACGCTAACCTAACTCTAATGCTATCCGTTACCTATTCATAATCCTAATCCTAAACCTAACAATAACCCTGACAAAACCCTAACCCTAACCTAACACAAACGATAACACTAACCTTTCTACTAAGCCCAACCATAACCCAAACCGTAAAACTAACCCAAACCCTAACCCTAAACCTAACCCTAAATTTAACTCTAAAACTAACACTAACCCTAACACTAATGCTAAGTTTAATTCTAACTCTAAAACATACCCTAACACAAACCAAAGCCCTGACGTAATCTAACCCTAACCCTCACCCTTACTTAACCTTTACCCTAACCTTAACACAAACAGTAACCCTAAACATAACCCAAATCCTAACACAAACCCTAAACCTATCCCTAACGCTAACCTTAACACTAACCTTATCCTAACACTAAATCTAAAACTAACTCTAACGTTAACCCTAATCCTAACCCTCAGTCTTACCCTAACCCTTACCCTAACACTAACCATGATTTGAAGCTTAAACCAAAACCTAACACTAACCCTAACCTTAACACTAACTCAAACCCTAAACCTAATCCTAACTCTAAACTATTCCTGACCTCAACTCTAAACGAAACCTAACCTAAACATATTTCTAAAACTAAACTGAACCCTAACAGTAACCATAATCATAAACCTAACAATAATGTTCACAGTAGCTTTAGCATAAAACCTAATCCTAACACTAACCCTAACAGTAACCATAACACTGAACATAACCCTAAACATAAACCTAACACAAAGCCTAACCCAAATCTAACCCTAACCCTAACTTAACTCTAACTCTAATGCTTACCTAACTCTAACCCTAAACCTAATCCTAACACTATACTTAAACCTAACCCTAACACAAAGCCTAAACCTAACCACACCACTATTACTAACACTCAACTAACCTTAATCCCAAACTAAATTTTTCCCTAAAACTAATGCTAACCCTAACCCTAACAAAAAACCTAACCCTAACCCTAAAATTATCCATAATTCTAGAGCTAATAATAACTTAAACCAAAACCTAAACCTAAACCTCAACCTACCCTAACCCTAAAGCTAGTACTAACCATAACCTTAACACTAAAATTAACCTTAACTCTAAATATAAACCTAAACCAAAAACTAATGCTAATTTTTCACCAAAGCCTAACCCTAACTCTAACCCTAAATCTAACACGAACCCTTAACCTTACCCTAACCCTAAACTAAGCTTAACCTTATCTCTAACACTTACCTTAACTCTAAACCCAATTCTAACACTAACACTAATCTTAACCCTAAACCAAACCCTAACCTACCCTAAACCTAAACCTAAACCTAAACCGAATTTTAACCATAACCATAACCCTAAACATCACCTAACAGTAACCCTAACACAAACCTAACCCTAAACCAAAGACTAATACTAACCCTAATGGTATCCCTAACCCTAACCATAATTTTACATGAACACTAATTCTAAACAAAGCCCTAAACCTAACCCTTAACTTTAACATAACCCTAACTCTAACCCTAAAACTAACTTTAACCATTAGGCTAAATCTAACCCTAACCCAAAACCTAACTATAAAACAAAACCTAACTTTTACCATAACACTAATCTTTACATAACCCTAACGCTAACCCTAACCCTAGCCTAATCTAACACTAACCATAAACCTAAACCTAACCCTAACTCTAATTCTAAAGTAAAGCTATCCATGACACTAAACTTAACACTAACCTTAGCCTATCATGAATATTAACCCTTATCCTAACCCTAATACTACCCCTAAATCTAACCCTAACATGAAACCTAACACTAATCCTAAAACAAATCCTAACAATAACCCTAACCATACTTCAAAACTTAACCCTATCATTAACCCTATCCCTAACACTAAACCTAGTACTAAGCCTAACCCTAACCCTAACTCTAACATAAACCTTAATCCTAAACCTTAACCTAACTCTAACTCTAACAGTAACACTAAACCTAACCTTAAACAAAACCCTAACACTAGCAGTAACACTAAGGTTAACCATAACCATGAACCTAACAATAACACTAACCTAACCCTCACCCTAACCCTAAATTTAACCCCAAAACTAACAATAACCCTTACCCTAAACCTAACACTAAACCTTAACCTAAATATAAGCCTAACTCAAATACTAATTTTAAACCTAACAATAACTCTAACATAACCATAACCTAACCCTAACCTAAACCTAAATCTAAACCTAACACTAACACTAACCCTAACCCTAACTCTAACACAAACTGCAATCCTAAACCTAAACCTAACCATAACACTAAACCTAACACTAAACCTAAGCCTACCTAACACTAACCCTAAGGCTTACCCTAACCGTTACCCTAACCCTAACCCTCACCCTAATCCTAACCCTTATCCTAACTCTAACCCTAAACCAAACACTAACTCTTTCCCTAAATGTAACACTAACCCTAAACATAAGTATAACCCTAACCCAAACACTAAGGTTAAACCTAACTTTAACTCTAACCCTAACCCTAACCTATCCCTAACCATAAACAAAACCTAATGTTAACTCTAGGATAACCCTAAACCTATTTTTAACCCTATTCTAAACCTATCCATTACCCTAAACCTAACCATATCCATAACCCTAATCCTAAACCTAACCATAACCCTAATTTGAGCCCTAACCTTAAAAATTAGCCTAACTGAAACTGTAACTCTGAACCTTACCCTAATAATACCCCTAGATCTTAACCTTACCTTAAACGTAACCTAAGCATTAAACTATACCTAGCCATAATCCTAACTCTAAAACTATTCCTCACATAACCCTAGCCTTAATACTAAAATGAAACATAACACTAGCCCTGACTCTAATGCTAATTCTAAAACTAGACTTAACTCTAACCCTAACCCTAGCACTAAAACAAAACCGAGATACAGGCCTAACCCTAAACCTTAACTTAAACCAAACCCTAACACTACACCTAGACATAACTCTAGCCCTAATTCGAGTCTTAATTCTAACCTTAAAAATAACCCTTACTCTGACTCATATCCTAACACTCACCCTAACTCTAAACATGACCCTAAACATAAATCGAACCCTAACCATAAACCTAGCCCTAATTTGAGTCCTAACCCTAACCCTAAAACTATCCTTGGCCCTGATTCATATCCTAACATTAACCCTAGCTATAAATATCACCTTAACCTTTAAACTAACCCTACCACTAGACCTACTCCTAACCCTATTCGTATAACTAACCCTAATTGTAATCCTAGTTAATACATTACCCATTGCCCTAACCCTAGCCTTAACCCTAACACAAAACCTAGTTCTTATCTGAGCCCTAAACCTAGCTAAACCCTAACCCTAACATAACCCTAACACTAACCCTAGCTCAAAGCCTAATCTTTGCCCTAAACATAGATCGAGATTTATCCCTAACTCTAACCCTATCACTAGCCTTAATCCTAAACTTCACCCTATCAATAAACCTAGCTCTAAACCTACCCATTACCCTAACCCTAACACTAATCCTATTGATAATACTAACAAAACCCTAATGCTAACCCTAAGCCTAACTGGAAATCTACCCCTAGACATAACCCTAAATCTAACACTCGCCATAGTCCCAAACCTAGCTCAAATCCTAGCCCAAACCATAATCCTAAACCAAAATCTAACCCTAACCTTAACCCTATATCGAACCATATTCATTACCCTAACCATAACTTACTCCAATCCTATTCCTACACCTAACCCTAAACCTAACCCTCACCCTAGCCCTAACTCTGGCTCAAAATCTTACCCTTACACTAATATAACCCTAAACCTAACCCAAGTTCTAACCATAACCCTTACCCTAACTTAAAACTTATATCTAACTATAACTCTAGCTCTAACCTTAGCTCTAACCTTATCCATTACCCTAATCATAACCCTTATTCTAATGCTAACCCTAGGCCTAACCCTAACCCTATCACTAACCCAAACCCTATGAATTACTCTAAACTTAACCTGAACCCTAAACCAAACCCAACCATTACCATAACCTTAACCTTAATGCTAATTTGAGCCCTAAATTTAAATCCTAACCTAAACCAAACCCTAACCCTGACCCTCACCATAATAATTTCACTAGCTCTAAATCTGACCCTTACCCTAATAATATCCCTAGTTCTAAACTTGAACCTTACCTTAAACCTAACCCTTACACTGGACGTAGCCATAAACCTTACCCTAAAACTATCTTTTAATATCACCCTAGTCCTGATATTAGCCCCAGCACTAATCCTAGCCCTAACTCTAAAACGAACTCTAGCCCTTATCCTAGCCTTAATCACACCTTAACAATATTCCTACACCTAACTCTAACTCTTACCCTCACCCTAACTCTAAACCTAGAAAAAAACATCGTCCCTTATCCTAAACTTAACTCTAACCCTAGCTCTAATGGTAACCTTAACGCTAGCCCTAGACCTAAAAGAAAACTTAGCCCTAGTCCTAACAATAACCCTTAATCTAACACAAACACTAACCCTACCCCTAGACCTAAACTAAGTCCCAATTCTGGCTGTAACCCTAACTCTAACTCTAACCCAAACACTGACCCTGCCTTTGAGAGAAAACCGGGGGCTAAGGATGTGACTCAACTGGTAACATGCTTGCCTGGCATTCATGGGGTGCTGGGCTTGATCCTCAGTAACACATAAAAATAAAAATAAATAAATAAAGATGTTGTGTCCACTAAGAATTGAAAAATAAATATTAAAAATTTCTCTCTGCCTCTATCTTAAAAAATAAGAGTAAACCTACCTCTGAACATGACCCTAACCGAAAACTTAAACCTATCACTAGACCTAGCAATAACCCTAGCACTACAACTAGCCCTAATCATAATCCTAGCTTCTACAATACCCATAGCCCTATTCTTATGCATTAACCTAACAGAAAACCCAGAGTGAATCCTAGTCCTAAACCTAACCTTAAGCATAACCCTAACCCTAACCCTAGCCTTAGTCCTAAATCTAGCTCAAAGCCTAACACTTATCCAAAGTGTAAACTTAAAGGTCTCCCTAACTCTGAACCTAACCCTAATCCTAATCCTAATCCTAACCTTAACTCTAGCCCTAAACCTAGCTCTAAACCTAACCATTACCCTAACCCTAACTCTAACCCTATTGATAACCTTATCCAAAACCCTAACCCTAACCCTAACACTAACCCTAACCTTAATTGGAAAACTTATCCTAGACCTAACCCTAAAACTAACACTCACCATAGCGCTAACCCTAGGTCAAACCCTAACCCATAGTATAAACCTAAACATAACCATAGCCTTAACCCTAACATTACACCTAAGCATATATCTAACCATATCCTTATACCTCAACCCTAATCCTACCCCTAAACCCACTGTAATCCTTTCCCTAGACCTAACACAGAATCTAAACCTCGACATAGCCCTAGCCTTAACTCTAGCTCAAACCCTCACCCTTACACTAAAAAACCTCAGCCAAAACCTTAACACTAATCCTAGCCCTAATCTTATCCATAACTATAGACCAAACCTAGATCTAACTCTATTTTTATACTAACCATAACCCTAAACCTAGTGCTAACCCTAGCCATAAATATAACACTGCTTCTATCCTTATCTCTGATTCTAAGCTGAACCCTTACCCTAGCCCTAACCCTTACCAATCCCTGACACTTACCTTTAACCTAACCATAACACTAACACTAAGCCTAACCCTAACCCTAGCCCTAATCCTAAACTTAACCCTAGCTTTAACCCACCCATTACCGTAACCCTACCAATAAACCTCATGATAAACCTTGCTTGAACCATAAACCTACTCTAATCCTGATGATAAATCTAACCCTAGACTTAACCATAAACCTAACACTTGCCATAGTCCTAACCATAGCTCAAACCCTAACCTAGTCTTAAACCTAACACAAATCCTAACCCTAACCTTACATCTAACCCTGTCCATTACCCTAAACCTAATGATAATCCTAGGCCTAAACCTAATTCTAAACCTATTTCTAACCATAGACCTAACTCTAAACCTAATCCCAGTCTTAGCACTAACACTAGCTCAAGCCCTAACACATGCCCTAAACCTTACCCTAACACTAGCCTTAACCCCAACCCTAATCCTA
This sequence comes from Ictidomys tridecemlineatus, assembly GCF_052094955.1. Classification (NCBI taxonomy): domain Eukaryota; kingdom Metazoa; phylum Chordata; class Mammalia; order Rodentia; family Sciuridae; genus Ictidomys; species Ictidomys tridecemlineatus. The sequence goes on along the minus strand of NC_135480.1, from coordinate 119,236,095 downwards.
ACTCTGTCCCTAATCCTAAACCAAACCCTAGCCCTAACCCTAGCTCTAACCCTATACATTACCCGAAAGATAAACATAAACCTAATGCTAATCCTAGGTCTAACCATAACCCTATCCATTACCCTAAATCTAAATTAAACCCTAACCTACCCCTATCCATTACCCTAACCTTAACTCTAACCCTAACGCCAATTTGAGCCATACCCCTAAACCTTAACCAAACCCAAACTCAAACCTGACCCTGACCATTATAATATCCCAAGCTCTAAAACTAAACCTTAACCTAAAACTAACTCTCACACTACACCTAGCCATGAACCTTACCCTAAAATTATCCCTAACCATAACCCTCAACCTGATATTAGCCCTAGCTCTAATTCTTGCCATAACCCTAATACAAATGCTATCCTTCATTCTAGCCCTAAACCTAGCCTTGATCCTAACCTGAACCCTAACTCTAGCCCTATCCCTAATTTTATCCCTCCCCTTAGTTCTGAACCTAGCTATAACCCCATCCCTTCCTTTAAACCTAGCCCTAACCCTAACCCTAACACTAACCCTAGACCTGATCCTAGCCCTAATTTAACCCTAACCCTAATTCTAACACTAGCACTAAGACTAAATCTAACAATCGCCCTAGCCATAATCACAATTCTAACCCTGTTCCTTACCGAACCCTAACACTTCTCTTTACCTTAGTGATAACTCTACCTCTAGCTCTAACCCTAAATCTAACCATAACTCCAAATTCAAACTTAACCTTAAGCCTAAACTCACACTAACTAAAACCCTAACACTAAAGCTAATACGAAAACTAGCCCTAACCTAGTCCTAGCCCTAAAACAAAACCGAGCCTTAGCCCTATCCCTAAATATTAACCTAATCCAAAACCTAACCCTAAACCTAGCCCTAAACTTAGCCCTAATTTCCATCCTACCCTAACCCTAAAACTAACCTTGACCCTCATTCTGACCCTAACACTAACCCTAGCTCTAACATCACCCTAAAATTAAACCTAACCCTAAAACTATACCAAGGCCTAACTCTAACCCTAAAACTAGCCCTAATTATAACCCTAGATCGTACTTTACCCATACCCCTCTTCCTAGCCCTAACCTAACCCAAAACCTAGAGCTAATCTGAGTTCTACACCTCATTTTAACCCTAATCCTAAACCTAGCCCTAAACATTATCCTAAACCTAACCCTATCCCTAAAACTTCCCTAACCCTAAACCTAACCCTAACCCTAGCCTTAATCTTAACCACAATACTAGCCCTAAACCTAGCTTTAACCCTATCCATTACCCTAACCATAAACATAATTCTAATGCTAACCCTAGGATAAACCTAACCCTATCTCTAACTGTAAATATATACATTACCCAAAACCTAACCTGAAAACTAAACCTTACCATATCTATTATCCTAACCTTAACTCTAACCTTAATGTTAATTTGAGTTACTAACCCAAATCTTCACTGTGATCATGACCCTAATAATAACTCTATCACTAAACCTGACCCTAACCCTAAACCTATCCCTTGCACTAGAATTAGCCATAAACATGTGGTTAACATACCTAGAACTGATATTAGCCCTAGCCCTAATTCTAGCTCTAACCCTAACACAAACCCTAGCCCTAATCCTAGTCCTAAAATTAGCCTTAATACCAAACCTAACCCTAGCCCTAACTGTATTTTGACCCTCTTCCTATACCTAGCTGTAAACTCATACCTTACCCTAATTCTAACACTAATATAGCCCTAAACCTAGGCCTAGCCCTCACATTAACCCTAGTGCTAATCCTTGCACTAATTTAGTCATAACTTTAACCCTAATCATAGCACTAAGACTAACTATAATTCACACCCTAGACCTAACCATAGCTCTAAACCTATCTCTTACCATAAGCCAAACCCTAGCTCTAAAACTAGACCCAACCCTAGCCGTATATTTTGCCCTAGCACTAAACAAAGATCTAACCCTAACTCCAAATCAAACCCTAATCCTAAGCATAAAACGCACCCTAATACTAGACCTATCCCTAATGTTAACTGGAAAACTAGCCCTAACCCTAGCCCTAGCACTCAAACAAAGCTGAGTCATCGGCATAAGCCTAATCCTTAACCTAAACCAAATCCTAACCCTACACCTAGCCCTTATACTAGCGCTAATTCAAGTCCTAACCCTAATTCTAGAACTTACCCTGACCCTGACACAGACCCTAACATTAACCCTCACTCTAAACATCCCCCTAACCCTAAACCTAAATCAAACAATAGACCTTGCCTAACCAGAAAACAAGCCCTAATTGGATCCCTAGTTATTACATTAGCCATAGACCTAACTCTAACAGTAAACCTAGCCCTAATCTGAATCCTAACTCTAGCTTTAACCCTAACCCTAACTTAATCTTAGCCATATCCCTAACCCTAACAACAGCCCTAACCCTAGCTCTAAACCTATCCCTTAACCTAAGCCAAATCCTCATCCTAATGATATCCTAGTATAAACCCTAAATTTTAGCCTACCCCAAACACTAACTCTAATATTATACTAACCCTATCCCTCATTCAATTTCTAACCCTAACTAAAACCTTAACCCTAACCTTGAACATTATTCTGACTCTAATACTAAAGCTAGGTTCAAATCTGACCCTAACTCCAAACCAAACCCTAAAACTAGCCCTACCAGTAAACCTATACCTAAACCTAACCATAATACTAGCACTAGATCTAAACCTAATACTAAATATAGCCTTAACTCTAGCCCTAGCGCTAAACAAAAACCTAGCCTTAGCCCTAATGATAACTGTGAACCTAATGTAAAGACTAACTCTAGCCCTAGACCTAACCCTAGCTGTCATTCTGGCCCTAACCCTAAACCCAACACTAACCCGAACACTGGCCCCAAGTATAAGACAAAACCTAGCACTAACCTTATCTTACCCCAAACCTAACCCTAACACTAGACGTATCCATAAATCTAACCCTAAAACTAGCCATAAAAAAACCTAGATCTTACATAACACATAGCCCTAACATTAGCCTTAAAACTCACACAAAACCTAGCCTTAACCTAGTGTTTAACCTAGCCATAAGCATAACCCTAACTCTAACCCTACCCCTAAACATAACCCTAATGCTTGCCCTAGCCCAGCACTACCTCAAATTCTAACTTTTACCCTAAACATAATCCTAGCCCTAAACCTAACTCTAACCCTAGCCTTAATCCTAACTGTAATCATCGTCCAAAACCTAGCTCTAACTCTATCCATTACCTTAAACATAACACTAACCCTATGCTAACTCTAGTGATAATGCTAACCCTAACCATAACCATATCTTTGACTCTAATCTTAACCCTTGTCCTAGCCCTATCTCTAGCTCAAACCCTAACACTTTACCCTAAAACCTAACCTCAGCACTGGGCTTAACCCAAACCCTAGCCTTAATCCTAAACTGGCGCTAACACTAGCAGTAGCCCTGTCCATTATCCTGAAGATAAGCCTAACCCAAATGCTAACCCTAGGCCTAACCCTAACCCATTGCTAACACTAACTATATACATTACTTTAAGCCTATCCTGAACCCTAGACCTAACCCTATTCATTACTGTAACCCTAACTCTAACCCTAATGCTAATTTGAGCCCTAATTCTAAACCTTAACCTAAACCAAAACCTAACCAGGACTGAGACTCTAATAATTCACCTAGCTCTAAATATGACCCTTACCTTAAGGCTAAGCCTTACAATAGACCTAGCCATAACCTAATCCTAAAACTATTCCTATTGATAACCCTAGACATGACATTAGCCCTACTCCTAATCCTAACCCTAACCCTAACACAAACCCTTGCCCTAGTACTATCCATCAACCTAGACTTAATCTTAACCAAAACCCTCACCCTAGTCTTATCCCTAATTTTACACCTTGCTCTAGCCCTGAACCTAACTATAACCCCATTCCTTCCCCTAAAACTAACCATAATTCTAACCCTAATATTAACCCTAACCCAAGCCCTAACAATAGGCCTAACCCTAACACTAACTCTAGTGCTAATCATGGCCCTAATTCAGCCCTACCCTACCCCCATCCCTAACCCTAGTTCTAAGACTAGCACTAACTCTCGCCATTGCCCTATATATATCTCTAACCCTATTCATTACCATAACCGTGACACTAGCCCTAACCTTATCCCTAACCCTAGCCATAGCACTAACCCTAGATGTAACCCTGACTCTAAATCCAACTCTAACCTTAAGCCTAAATCTCACCCTACCACTAGTCCGAACACTATTACTAATCCTAAAACTAGCACAACCCTAACACTAGCCCTAAAACAAAACAGAGCCATTGCTCTAATCCTAAACCTTACCCTATACCAAACCTTACCCCTATAACTAGTCATTACCCAAGCTGTAATTGGAGTCCTAGGCCTAAAACTCACCTTGACCCTGACTCTTATCCAAACACTAACCCTAGCTCTAAATATCACCCTAACCTGAAAGCTAATGCTAACAAAAACCTAGCCCCAAACCAAACCCTAAAACTAACCCTAATTGTAACCCTAGTTCTTAAGTTAGCCATAGCCCTAACCCTAGCCCTAACCCTAACACAAAATAGCCCTAATCTGATATGGTTAACTAGATTTAACCATATCCCTTATCATAGACCTAAACCTAACCCTAATCCTAGCCCTAAATCTAGGTATAATCTTATCCCTTACCCTTAGCCAAACCCTATACGTCGTAATACTAAACCTAGTCGTAATTCTTATACTTAGCCTAACCCAAACCCTAACCCTATTACTAGTCCAAACCTAGACCTCATTCTAGCTTTAACCCTAACCACAAACCTAACCCTAACCTTCACCCTTATTCTCACCCTAACACTAATTATAGGTGTAAACCTGAATGTAACCCTAAACCAAATACTGAAACTAGCCTACCAGTAACCTTATACCTAAACCTAATCCTAACACTAGCCCTAGACCTAAACCTAATCCTAAATCTAGTGATAACTCTACCCCAAACTGAAACGAAACCTTAGTCCTAGCCCTAAAAATAACACTTAACTTAAACAAAACACTATCTCTACCCCTAGACCTAACCCTAGTCTTTATTCTGGCTTTCATCCTAACCCTAACTCTAACTTGAACACTGACCCTGACACTAACACTAAACCTAGCTCTAAATTTGACCCAAAACAAAAATCTAAACCTAACAGTAGATGTAGCCATAACCTTAACTGTAAAACTAGCCCTAATTAGAACCATAGGTATAACATTACCAACAGCATTAACCCTAGGCCTAAACCCAACACAAAACCTAGCCATAATTTGAGGCCTAAACCTACCCTAAGCATAACCCTCACCTTAGCCCTAGCCCTAACCCTAATCCTAACCCTAACCCTGACTTTAGTCCTAACCCTAGCACAAAGCCTAACCCTTAGATTAAACATAACCCTATCCTTATCCCTAACCAAAACCCTAACACTAGCCCAAAACCTAGCTCTAACCCTAGCCATTATCCTAACTCTAAATCTAATACTAATGATAACCCTAATGTCAGCCATAACACTAGATTTAACTCTATCCCTAATCATAGCCGTAAACCTAACCCTTACCCTAGCCCTAAACTTTAAACCTAAACCAAACCATAAACCGAACTGTAAACCTAACCCAAACCATAAAACTAACCCTAGACCTCAACCTAAACCTAACTCTTTCCATAGCCCTAACTTTAACTCAAACCCTAACCCTTACACTAAATCCAACAGTAAACCTAGCCATAAACCTAAACTTAACCCTAAACCTAACAGTAACCCTAAATCTAACCTTACATCTAACACAATCTATTATCCTAAACCTTACCTTAACCCTAATTAAAACTCTAGCCCTAACCCTAAACCTACCCTGACCATAAACATAACCCTAATCCTAGACCTAACACTAACACTTACCCTCAACCTATACCTAAAGCTACCTCAAAACCTAACATTTATCCTAAACCTAACCCTAACCCTACACTAAGCTAGAGTTACTAGCCTTAAACCTAATGCTAACCCAATCTCTACCCTATTTCAAACCATAACCCTAGCCCTAAAACTAGCTCTAACCCTATACATTACCCTTATGATAACCTAAATTCTAATGCTAACCCTAGGCCTAACCCTAACTCTGTCACTAACCCTAAACCTCTCCATTACTCTAAAACTACCCTGAACCCTAAACCTATCCCTATTAATTACCCTAACCTTAAACCAATCCTAATGCTCATTTGAGCCCTATCCCTAAACCTTAAACTAAAACAAACCCTAACCCTTATCCTGACCCTAAATTTACACCTATCTCTAAAACTGACCCTTACCCTAAACCTAACCCTTAAACTAGACCTAGCCATAAACCTAACCCTAAATCTACCCCTAACTGTAACACTAGACCAGACATTATCCCTAGCCCTAATTCTAGACATCATCCTACAACAAACCCTAGCTCTCATTCTAGCCCTAAACCTAGCCTTAATCATTACCCTAAACATAACACGAGCCCTAACCCTAATTCTAACCCTCACCCTACCTCTCAACCTACCTATACTGCCATCCCTTACCCAAATTTAACCCTAATACTAAGGCTAGGCTTAAGCTTAACACTAACCCTAGCCATAATTTAGCCCTATTCATAACACTAACCATAACCCTAGCCGTAAGACTAACACTAACACTCATCATAGATATATTCCTAGCTTTAACCCCATCCCTTACTGTAACCCTAACCCTAGCCCTAACCTTTGCTCTACTCTTAAATCTAGCCCTAAGTGTAAATCTAAACCTAACTCCAAATCTAATCCTAAACCTAAGTCTAAGCCTAACACTAACACTAGCCCTAACACTAATGCTAATAATAAAACTAACATTAACCCTAAAACTAGGACTAAAACAAAACCGAGCAATAGCCCTAACCCTAAAGTTTAACTTAAACAAAATTCCAACACTACACCTAGACCTAATCCTAGCCCCAATTCGAGTCCTAACTCTAACCTAAAACTAACCAAGACTCTGACTAATATTCTATCACTCACCCTAGCTCAAAACACCAACTCCTAATATTAAGCCTAACCCTTATTTGAGTCATATCCCTAAACGTAAAACTAACCCTGACACTGACTCATATCCTAACACTAACCCTAGCTATAAATATCACACTAACCTTAAACCTATCCCTAATGCTAAACCTACCCCTACCCCTAACCTTAATTGTAACCCCAGTTATTACATTAGCCATTGCCCTAACCCTAGCCCTAATCCTAACAGAAAAAGTAGTTCTAATCTGAGCCCTAGAACTAGATTAAACCCTAACCCTAACTCTATCCCAAACCATAGCTCTAATGCTATCCCTTACCCTAAGCAAAATTTTAACCCTAATGGTAATCCTAGACCTATCCCTAATCCTCAGGCTAATCAAACACCTAAACCTATTAATAGTGCTAACCCTATCCCTTACTCTACCTCTAACCCTATACCAAACACTAATGCTAACCCTGACCGTTATTCTGACCCTAACACTAACCCTATGTCTAAAACTGACCCTTACCCTAGATCAAATCCTACCACTAGCCCTACTGGTAACCTTATACCAAAACATAACCCTACAGCTAACCCTAGACATAAACCTAATCTTAAATCTAGCCATAACTGTAGCCTAGACATAAAAAACCTAGTTCTACCGTAACAATAACCCTTAACCTACCCCAAACACTAACCCTACCCCTAGGTCTGCAACCCTAATTCTAACTCTAACATGGTCACTGACCCTGCCTTTATCACTAAATTTACCTCTAAACCTGAACCTAACTGGAAACCTAAACCTAACACTAGATCTAGCCAAAAACCTAACCCTAAAACTAACTCTAATCATAAGCCTAGATCTAAAAGTTTCCATAGTCCTAACCCTAGGCTTAAAAGAAACACAAAATCTAGAGCTAATTCTAGGCCTAAACCTAGCCTTAAGTGTAACACTAACTTTAACCCTAGCCCTTACCCTAATCTAAACCTCACCTTTGTCCTAACTCTAGCTCAAAGCCTAAACCTTACCCTAAACATAAAACTAGACCTTTCCTAATTCCATCCCTAACCCTAGCCCTAATCCTAACCTTAATCCTAGCCCTAAACCTAGCTCTAAACTTACTCATAACTCAAACCCTAACACTAACTCTATTGATAAACCTAGCCTAACCCTAACCCTAAACCTGACTGGAAAAAAAATTCTAGACCTAAACCTAAGCCTCACACTCACCATAGCCCTATCCCAAACCTAAAGAGAAACAAAGCCCTAACCCTAAATCTAAACCTAAATCTAGCCATAATAACCCTATACCTAACACTACATCTAACCGTATCAATTACCTTAACCATAATCCTAATCCTAATGATAACCTCAGCCCAAATACTAACCCGATCAATAATCTTATCATAATCCTATTCCCAGATCTAACTCTAAAACTAACCCTTGCCCTAGCGCTAACCCTAGGTCAAAACCTAACCCTTATGCTAAACATAACCATGACCCTAACCCTACTTCTAACTCTAACCCTAACTCTAAACCTAACCTATTTCTAACCATAACCCTAGCCCTAAACTTAGTTCTAACCCTTTCCATTACCCTAACCATAACCCCTACTCTAATGATAACCCTAAGCCTAACCCTAACCATATCAATAACCCTAAACTTAACCTGAACCCTAATAATAACACTATCCTTACCCTAACAATAATATTAATGCTAATTTGAGCCCTAACCCTAAAAACTACCTTAAACCAAACTCTAACTTAAACGCTGACCCTAATTACTCCCCTAGCTCTAAACCTGACTCTTACCCTAAATCTCACCCGTACACTAGACCTAGCCACAAACCTAACCCTAAAATTATCCTAACCATCAAACTAGACTTGACATTAGCCCTAGTCATAATCCTAGCCCTAACCCCCCCCAAAAAAAACCTCAGCCCTTATCCCAAGGCTACTCCTAAACCTTGTCTTAATCATAACCCTAACCATAGGCCTTACCCTAACTCTACCCTAGCCCTAATCTTAGCAATAATTTAGGCCTATCCCTAACCCTAGCCCTAACCCTATACCTAAGACTAACTCTAACTTTAGCCCTGTACTTAGTTCTAACCCTATCCACTACAGGAACCCTAATCATAGCCCTAACTCTACCCTAGCTCTAACACTAGATTTAACCATCACCCTAAGCGTAAACCTAAACTTATCACAATTGCTAACCCTAAACTAATACTAAAACTATACCAAACCCTACCCCAAGCTCTAAAGCAAAACCAAGCCATATCCCTAACCATAACCCTTAATGAAAACCAAACCCTAAACCTACAACTAGACCTAACCATAGCTGTAATTCGAGTTTTAAGCCGAACCCTAAAACTAACCCTGAACGTGACTCTGACCCCAGCATTATCCCTAGCTCTAAAAATTACCCTAACCCTATACCAAACCCTAACACTAAACCTAGGCCTAACCCCAACCCTAAAACTCTCCCTAATCATAATTCTAGTACTTATATTAGCCATAACGCTAACCCTAGTCCTAACATAACAAAAAAATCTAGCCCTAAACTGAGCCCTAATCCTAAATTTAATTCTAACCCTAACTCTAACCATAACCTGAATCATAACCATAAAACTAGCCGTAACCCTAGCTCTAACCTTATCCATTAACATAACCATAATCCTAGGCCTAAACCTAACCCTATCCTTAATCCTAACCCTATCCATTACTCTAAACCAAACCTTACCCTAAACCTCTCTCTATCATTATCCTAACTCTAACCAACCACTAATTCAAGCCATAACTTTAAACAATAACCTATCCCAAACTCTAATCCAGACCCTGATCCTAATAATACCGCTAGCTCTAAACCTGACCCTAACCCAAAACTTAACCCTTAAACTACATGTAAGCCATAAACCTAATCAATCCAAAACTATCTTTAAACATAACTATAGACCTGATATTAGCCCTAGCTCTTATCCTAGCTCTAACCCTAAAAAATCATAGCCTTTATCCTAGCCCTAAACCTAGCCTTAATCATTACCCTAAACCTAACCCTAACCCTAATTCTAATTCTAATCCTCACCCTACCTCTAAACCTAGCTATAACACCAACCGTTACCATAAACTTAACCCTAACCAAAACCCTAATGCTAGGTCTAAGCTAAATACAAACCCTATCCCTAATACTAGACCTACTTAACCATTAACCCTATCCCTAACCCTCATTCTAACTCTAGCCCTAAGATTAACTCTAACTCTCGCACTAGCCCTATGCATAATTCTAATCCTATCATTACTGTAACCCTAACACTAGCCCTAACACTTACCCTATCTTAATTCCTAGCCCTAATCCTAGATCTAAACTTAACTCTAAATCAAACCCTAACCCTAATCCTAAGGCTAACACTAACACTAGCCATAACCCTAATGCTAATCATAAAACTAGCCCTAATCCTAACTCTAGCAGTAGAACAAAAGCGAGCAATAGACCTCACCCTAAACCTTATACCAAACCATAACACTACACCTAGACAAAATTTTAGCTCTAATTATGGTCCTAACACTAATATTAACACTAATCCTGACCCTGACTCATATTTTACCATGCACCCACCCTAGCTCCAAACACTACCCTAACCTTAAACTGAACCCTAACAGTAAATCTAGCCCTAATTCGAGTCCTAACCCTAACTCTAAAAATAACCCTAACCCTAACACCTATTGTAACACTAACCTTAGCTCTAAATATCACCCTAACCTTAAACCTAACCCTAACACTATATCTACCTTTAACCCTAACCCTAAAACTAACCCTAATTGTAACCCCAATTCTTACATTAGCCTTTGCCCTAACCCTAGCAATAAACCTAATACGAAAACAAGCCCGAACCCGAGCCCTAAACCTAGCTTTAGCCCTAACCCTAGCGCTCACCCTAGCTCTAACCCTATCATTTACCCCAAGCCAAACTCTAAATCTAATCCTAATCCTAATCCTAAAACTAGTCTTAGCCTAACCCAACACCTAACCCTAATAGTAGTCCTAATCCTAGCCTTCATTCTAGCTCTAACCATAAGCCAAACCCTAACCTTTACTTTACCCTTATTCTGACCCTAAAACTAATCATAGGTCTAAACCTGAACCTAACCCTAAACCAAACCCTAACACTAGACCTACCTCTAATCTTATACCTAAACTTAATGGTACAAATAGCCCAAGACCTAAACTTAATCTTAAATTTAGCCATAACTCTAGCCCTAGACCCAAAGAAAACCAAGATCCAGCCCTAACAATAAGCCTTAGCCTAACCCAAACACTAATCCTTCTACTAGACTTAAACCTAGTCCTAATTCTGGCTTTAACCCTAACCGTAACAGTAACCCGAACACTGAAACTGACAGTAACACTAACCCTAGCTTTAAAAATCACCCTAACACTATATCTAACCCTAAAACTATACATATTCTTTTAATTAACCATAAAACTAGTCCTAAGCATAACACTAGTTCTTACATTAGCCGAAGACCTAACCTATCACAAAATACTTCTAAACCAAGCCATACCCTAGCTTTAACCCTAAAGCTAACCCTGTCACACTATCCTTAAACCTAACCCTAACCCTAAGCCTAACCCTAGACATAATCGTAACCATAACCCTAGTCCTAACCTTAGCTTTAACCCTATCCATTACTCAACACCTAACCTGAACAATACAGTTAACCCTATCATTAACCTACCTGTAACCCTAATGCTAATTTGAGCCCTAACGCCTAATCTTAACTAACCCAAACCCTAATCCTGACCCTGACCATGACCCTAGTAATACCCCTATGTCTAAACATGACCCTAACCATAAACCTATCTCTAACAATAGACCTAGACATAAACCTATCCCTAACCATAACCCTAGACCTGACTTTAGCCATAGCCATAATCCTAGCCTAAACTTAACACAAACCCTAGCCTTTATTTTATCCCTAAACATAGCCTTAATCATAATACTAACCCTAAACCTAGCCTTAATCATAACCATAATTTTCCCTTCCCTAATACTAGCCCTAAGAATAACTTTAACTCTCACACTACTCCTATACCTAGTTCTAACCCTATCCTTTACTATAACCCTAATTCTAGCCCTAACCCTAGCCCTAACCCTAGCACTACACTTAGCCCTAGCCCTAATCTGATCTAACTTTTCTCTAAATCTAATCCTAACACTAAGCCTAAACCTAAACCAACACAAGCCCTAACCCTAATGCTAATCTTAAGTCTAGCCCTAACGCTAGCCTTAGCCCTAAAACAAAACCAAGCCATAGCGATAACACTAATCCTTAACATAAACTGAAGCCTGACCCGAACTATAAACCTAGCCATAATTTGTGTTTTGAGGTGAACCCTAAAACTAACAATGACCCTGATTCTGACACTAATACTAACCCTAGCTCTAAACATCATCCTAACCCTAAAACTAACCCTAACCCTAAACCAGGGCTAAATTTAACCTTAAAATTAGCCCTAATTGTAACCCTACTACTTTCATGAGCTATGACCCTAACCCTAGCACTAACTTAACCCAACACCTAGCCCTATTCCATGCCCTTACTGGAGCTTTAACCCTATCCCTAACTCTAACCCTAACCATAATCATAACCAGAACCCTAGCCCTAATCATATCCCTAACCCTTCCCATTACCATAACCCTAACCCTAACCCTAATCATAAAATGAGCCTAAATATAACTTTATCCCTATTCCTACCCATATCCATTACCCAAAACCTAATCTGAACACTAAACCTAACCTTATCATTACTCTAACCCTAACCCTAACACTAATTCGAACCTTAACTGAAATCCTAACCTATTCCAAACTCTAACCAAATCTTGACCCTAACAATGCCCCTAGAACTAAACCTGACTCTAAACCTAAACCTAACATTTACACTAGATGTAGGTATAATCCTAACCCTAAAACTCTTTAACCATAATTCGAGACAGGATATTAGCCCTAGCCCTAATTCTAGCCTAACACTAAAACAAACCCTAGCCCTCATCCCAGCCATAAAACTAGCCTTAATCATAACCCTAACCCTAATTATAGCTCTAACTCTAATTCTAATTCTCACCCTACCTCTAAACCTAGCTATAATGCCATCCCTTACCCTAAACTTAACCCAAACAATAACCCTAACCCTAGGCTAAAGCTGAACACTAAAGCTAGCCCTAATCCTAGCCCTAATTTAGCCCTATATCTAAACCTTACTCTAACCCTAGCCTTAACACTTACTCTATCACTTGCCCTATCCCTAGTTCTAAAAAACCTATCCCATACCATAACCATAGCCTTAGCCCTAACCTTTATTCTATCCTTAATCCTAGCCCTAACCCAAGATCTAACTCTAACTCTAAATCTAACTGTAAGCCTAAACCTAAGCCTAACACTAACACTAGCCCTAACACTAACACTAGTTTTAAAACTAGCCCTACCCCTACTCCGTGAATTAAAACAAAACTAGCTCTAAATATCACCTAACCTTAGACCTATCCCCAACACTAGACTTACCCCTAACCCTAACCCTAAAGCTAACCCTAATTGTAACCCTAGTTCTTATGTTAGCCATAGCCCTAACCCTAACACGAAAACTAGCCCTAATCTGAGTCCTTAACCTAGCTTAACACTAACCCTAACCCTAACCATAGCCCTAACCCTAGCTCTTAATGCTACCCCTTAACCCAAAACGAAGCCTTAACCCTAATGGAACCCTAGACCTATTCCTAATACTTAGGCAAACAAAAAATCCTAATAACACTGCTAACCTTAACCCTCATTCTAGCTCTAACCCTACACCAAACACTAACCCTAATCCAGACCCTTATTCTGACCCTAACCCTAGACTAAACCCTAACACTAGCCCTACCAGTAACTTTATGCCTAAACCTAACCCTACACTAGCAATAGACTTAAACCTAACGCTAGAACTAGCCTTAACTCTAGACCTAGACCTAAACAAATACATAGTTTTAGCCCTAACAATAACTCTTACTATAAAAAAAAAAAACTAACTCTACCCCCAAGACCTAAATTGATTCCTAATTCTGGATTTATCTTTAACTCTACCACTAACTCGATCACTGACCCTACCGTTAACACTAAACCTACCTCTAATACTGACCCTAATACTAATCCTAGGCCTAACCCTAACCCTATCATTAACCCCAAAACTGTCAACTACCCTAAAACTAACCTGAACCCTAAACCTAAAACTATCATTACACTAATCCTAATCTTAAGGCTAATTTGAGCTGTAACCATAAACTCAAACCTAAACCAAACCTTAACCCTGACAAGAACACTAATAATTCCCCTAGCTCTAAACCTGACCCTTACCCTAAACCTATCCCTTACACTAGACCTAGCCAAAACCTAACACTAAAACTATCCCTAATCATAACCCTATATTAGCCCTAGCCAAAATCTTAGCCCTAACCCTATTAAAAACCCTAGCCCTTATTTTAGTCCTAAATATACCCTTAATCATAACCCTAACCCTAACCCTAGGCTTAACCCTAAAGCTAACCCTAGCACAAATACTAATTCTAACTGTCACACTAGCCCTAACCCTAGTTATAGCCTTATCCTTTACCAGAACCCTAATTTTTGCCCTAACCCTAGGCCTAATCATAGCTTTTTCCTTAGCCCTAGCTATAATTTCTTTCCTTACCATAAACCTTACCATAACCCTAAAACTAACCATAACCCTAAACCTAACCCTAAACCTAGCCCTAAACATAGCACTAATCCTAGTCCATCTTAACCCTAACCCTAGCCCTAAGACTAACTCTAATTCTTGCCTTAGCACTCTCCATAGCCCTAGCCCTTAGCCTAGATACAAACATAACTCTAAATCTAAACCTAACTATAAATTTAACTTAAATTAAAATATAAGCCTAGACGAAACACTAACACGAGGCCTAAAAGTAACGCTAATCTTAACATTTGTCCTAGCCGGAGCCCCAGCCATAAAACAAAACCAAGCCATATCCCTAACC
This sequence comes from Ictidomys tridecemlineatus, assembly GCF_052094955.1. Classification (NCBI taxonomy): domain Eukaryota; kingdom Metazoa; phylum Chordata; class Mammalia; order Rodentia; family Sciuridae; genus Ictidomys; species Ictidomys tridecemlineatus. The sequence goes on along the minus strand of NC_135480.1, from coordinate 119,220,976 downwards.
CTAAAATGTAACCTAAATCAAACCCAAAACTTACACCTAGCTCTAATCCTAACTCTAAAACTAAACCTGACCTTGAGGCTAACCCTAATACTAATCTGAGCTCTAAAAATCATCCTAAACTTAAATTAACCCTCACACTAGACTTAGCCTTAACCCTAATACTAAAATAGCCCTAATCACAACCCTAGTTTGTACATTAGTTGTTGTCCTTATCCTGACCATAACCCTAACACAAATCCTACCCCTAACCTGAGCCCTAATTATAACACTAGTACTTAAATTAGTTGTAACCCTAACCCTAGCCCTAACTTAACCCAAATCTTAGCCCTAGTCTGAGCTTGAATTCAAGATTTAACCCTAACCCTATCCCTAATCCTAACTCTAGAACTAATTATAACCATAACCCTAGCTTTAATCCTACTCTTAACCCTAACACTAGCCCTAACCCTAACCCTAAACCTAGTTTTAACCCTTTACCTTACCCTAAACCAAACCCTAAACCAAATGCTAATTCTACTTCTAATCCTAATCTTAAGCCTAACTTAAACTCTAAAATATTATTAGCCCTACCCTAGCCCTCATTCTAGCTCAAACATTATCCTGATTTTAAAAATAACCTTAGGTATAAACCTGACCCTAACCCTAAACCAAACCCTAACACTAGCCCTACTAAGAACCCTAAACCTATTCCTAACCCTCACAATAGACCTAGAAACAAAGTGAATCCTAATTATAGCTATAACTCTAGCCCTAGACCTAAACAAAAACTGAACCTTAGCCCTAACAATAAACATTAACCTAAACTAAACACTAACACTACTCCTAGAACTAAGCCTAGTCCTATTTCTGGCTCTAACCATAATTCTAACACTAATCCAAACACAGACAATGACCTAGCTCTAAACCTGAACCTAATTCAAAACCTACACCTAACACTAGAACTAGCCAAAACTCTAATCCTAAAACTAGCCCTAAACATTACCCTATTTTTAAAATTACCCGTTGTCCTAACCCTAGCTCTAAACCTAACACAAAACCTAACCCTAATCCAATGCCTAAATTTATCCCTAAGCATAACCCTAACACTAAGCCTAAACCTGACCCTAACCCAAATCCTAATCTTAATCCTACCGAAACATTAGCTCAAACCCTATCCATTTACCGAACCCTAATCCTAATGCTAATTATGACCCTATCCCTAACACTAAACCTACCCTAACCATAAATGTAACCCTAGACCTAACCCTAAACCTTACACTCGTCATAGCCCTAACCCTAGCTGAAACATTAAGCTTTACACTAAACCTAATCCTAACACTAGCCCTAACCCATTCTCTAACCCTAACCCTAACCCTAAATCCAATATTATTCATTACTCTAACCCTAACCCTAATGAAAACCTTAACCTTAAATGTAACCCTATACCAAATTCTAACCAAAACATAACCCTAGAGCTAAATGCAAACCTAACCCTTGCCCTAGCTCTAACCCTAGTTAAAAAACTAACCCTAGCCCTAACTCTAAAACCCTAACCCTAACACTTACCCTAAACCAAACCCTAGCCCTATTGCTAAACCTAACCCTAATCCTAGACTTAATCCAAACCATAACCTTGCCCTAACCCTAGCTCTAAACTTATCAATTACACTAAACATAACCCTAACCCTAATGCTATTTCTAACTCTATCACTAAACCTAACCCATCCATTACTCTAAACCTTAACTGAAACCTAAACCTAACCCTATCCATTACCTTAAACCTAAATTTAACCATAATGCTAATTGAAGCCCTAACACTAAACTTTACTCTAAACAAAATGCTAACCTTGACCTGTATCCTAATAATACCCCTAGCTCTGAACCTGACAATTACTCTAAACATAACCCTTATACTAGACCTCACCATAACCTTACCCTAAAACTATCCCTAACTGTAATGCTAAAATTGACATTACTCCTAGCCCTAGTCCTATTCCTAATCCTAACAGAAATCCTAACCCTCATCCTAGCCCTCATCCTAGCCTTAATTCTAACCCTAAACCTAACCCTAGCCCTAAACCTAATTCTAACCTTTGCCCTAGCTTTAAAAATAACTATAAGCCCACCTATTCCCCTTAACTTAACCTTAACCTCAATTCTATCCATAACCATAGCCCTCCCCTAGGCCTAACCCTAAAACTAACCCTAGCCCTAATCCTAGCCGTAATTTATTCCTAACACTAACCTTAACCCTAAGTCTAGTCCTAAGACTAACTCTAGCTCTACTTCTAGACATATTGCTAGTACTAACTCTTTCCCTTACTGTAACCCTAACCATAGCCATAACCCAAGCCCTAGCCGTAACCCTAGCCCTAGCCTAACTATAAATCTAACCCTAAACCTCAGCCTAAACCTCACCCTAACACTAGCCCTAACCTAACGCTAATCCAATATCTAGCCTTAACCCTAGCCCTAGCCCTAAAATAAAACTGAGCCATAGTCCTAAACCTAACCTTAACTTAAACCAAACCCTAACCCTACATCTCAGCCTAATTTGAGTCCTAACCCTAGCCCTAAAACTAACCCTGACTCTGACTCTGACCCTAAGAGTAATCCTAGCTCTAAACATCACTGTAACCCCATACCTATACTTTGCATGATTCAGCGTAGGGTTACATTCACAAGAAGCATACCACAGAGTGCCCCCAGAGAACTGTTTGAGTGTGTGAAGTTTTAAGCAGTTAACACCATCCTGTTTGTTATCTAGTTCCATTTCCAATTTCCCATATATATTAAAATAAAGTGAAACTTTAAAACACAAACTGTTCTTCACAGTGAACCTTGAACTGAGAAGGACAAAACCTGGGGAACATAGTAAGGTTAGAAGATGAATTCTCCCTGGTATCAAATAAATTTGAAAAAAATTAACTCTAACCCTTGCACTAGTTCTAAACCTAACCTTACACCTTACCTTAACCCTAACCCTAACCTGTTTAGAGAACCTTTGATCATAGAATAAAAAACTTGGGGCACCTAGTAGGGAAAGCTAATATATAAATACTGCCCAGTATCAAAACAATCTGACAACACAATTGGGGAGGGGGGGTTCAGTACAAGCCTATTTCCCTTGTTTTTTTTTTTTCTTAAAGTGCTCTGAGATAATATTCTTTTGCATGCCACAGCTTTGAAGAAATCTCACTAGGAAGAAAACAGAGAGTGCCCAAAGAACTGATTAAGTGTGTAAAATTTCAAGCAGTAGCATCAACACTGTTTAATGACCAGCTCCATTTTGATTTACCCATATAGGAAAAATTGAAGTGAAACTTTAAAATACAAACTGTCCCTGACAGTGAATAATTGAACCTAGAAGTCACAAAATAGTGAACATAATAAGGCTAGGTGAAAGAGAAATTCTGCTCAGTAACAAAGAAATTTGAACAAAACTGATTATAACCCTAACACTAGTTTTAAACCTAGTCCTAACCCTAACCCTAAATCTAAACCTATTCTGTTTATAGAGCTTCGATCATACAAGAACCAAAATTGGAGAGCTCAGTGTGGTTAGCTAACAGATAAATTCTGCGCAGTATCAAACAAATCAGAGCAAATAATTGGGGGGGTAGTTCAGGACATGCTTATTTTATTGTTTTTTTCTTAAAGTGTTCTTGGATAAAATTGTTTTTGTATGCTTCTGCTTAGGACTACATTCACAAGGAAGAAACTAGAGAGTTCCCACAGAGAATGGATTCAGTGTGTTAAGTTTCAAGTAGCTAGAACTTTATTTTCATTTACCTGTATAAGTTCAAATGAAGTGAAACCTTAAAATTCAGACTGTTCCTGACAGTGAATCTTAAAATAAAAAGGCCCAAATATAGTGATTAATAGTAAGGCTAGGTAAAAGATGAATTAACGAAATTTGAACAACACTAACTCTAAACTCGCTCTAACACTAGCCCTAAACCTAACCCTAAAACCAAGCCTAACCTGTTTAAAGAACCTTTGATAATACAAGTCTCAAACTTGTGGAGACTAGTGGGGCAACTAACACATGAATCTTGTGCAGTATGAACAAAATCTGACCAAATGATTGGGGAAGGTATTTCATAACATGCAAATTTTCTTGTTGTCTCCTTAAGTGAGCTTGTATTCAGTTGATTTGGCATGCTTAAACTTTGGGATACTTTCACAAGAAAAAAAAACAGAGAGTGCCCACAAAGAAATGATTGAGTGTATGAAGTTTCAAGCCGCTTGCACCAACCCTATTTGATTTTGACCCCATTTACATTTACCCATAGAGGTCCAAATGAAATGAACTGTTAAAATATAAACTATCCCTGAAGTGAACAATTTAACTGAGAAGGCTCAAAAATGGAGAACATAACAAGGGTAAAAGATGAATACTTCCCAGTATCAAATAAATTTGAAAAAATCTCACTGTATCTCTAACGCTACATCTGACTATATCCCTAACCTTTATGCTTAGCTTTTTAGAGAATCTATGATCATAGAAGTCCCAAAATTGGGGGTCCTTGTGGGGCAAGCTAATAGATGAATCCTGCACAGTATCAAAGAAATATCACCAAATAATTGGATGGAGGTATTTCACTATATTCATATTTCACTCTTTTCTCTTAAAGTGCTCTCGGATACACTTTCTTTGCATCATTCTGCTTAGGTCTACATTCACAAGGAACAAACCAGAGAGTGCCCACAGAGAACTGATTGAGTGTGTGAAGTTTCAAGCTTCTAGCATTAACCTTGTTTGATTTCCAGCTCCAAATTCATATATCTGTGTAGGTCAAAATGAAGTGAAACCTTAAAATACAATTTTTTTCCTGAAAATCATTGAAACCAAGAAGGCCCAAAACTGATGAATTTAGTAAGGTTAGTTAAAGATGAATCCTTTCAAGTATCAAAAATTTGAACAAAGCTAACTCTAACCCTATCAGTAGCTCTAACCCTAGCCCTAACTTTAACCATAAACCTAACCCTAACCTGTTTAAAGAACATTTGATCATAGAAGTCTCAAAGTTGTGAAGCTTAGTGGGGCAAGCTAACAGATGAATCCTGTGAAGTATCAAAGAATTCTGACCAAATGATTGGGGGAGGTAGCTCAGTACATGCATATTTTCCTGTTGTCTCCTAAAATGCTCTCGGATAGAGTTATTTTTGCATGCTTTAGCTTTGGGATACTTTCACAGGGCAGAAACCAGAGAATGCCCACAGAGAACTGATTGAGTGTGTGAAGTTTCAAGCAACAATCACAATCCCTGTTTGATTTCCAGCTCCATTTTCATTTACCCATACAGGTCAAAATAAAGTGAAACCTTAAAATGCAAACTGAAATCCTGACAGTGAACCAGTGAACCTAGAAGGCCCAAACCTGGGGAACATAGTAAGGCTAGGTAAAAGATAAAACCTGCACAGTATCAAAGAACTTTGAACAAAACTAACTGTAATTCTAACCCTAGTTCTTAAGCTAGTCTTAGTCCTAACCCAACACCTAACCCTAGTCTGTTTATAGAACTTTTGGTCATTGAAGTCCCAAACTAAGGAAGCCTAGTGGGTAAAGCTAACATATGAATTCTGTGCAGTATCAAAGAAATCTGGATAAATAATAGGGAGAGGTGATTCAGTACATGCATATTTCCCTGATTTCCTTTAAAGGGCTGTGGGACAACATGGCTTTGCATGCTTCAGTTGAGGGCTACATTCACACAGAACAAACAAGAGAGTGCCCACAGAGGACTGATTGAGTGTGTGAAGTTTCAAAAAGCTAGCATCAACCCTGTTTGATTTTGAGCTCCATTTGTCTTTACTGAATATTTCAAAATGAAGTGAAACCTGAAAATACAAACTGTTCCTGACAGAAAACAGTTGAATGTAAAAGGCCCAAACCTGGGTAACATAGTAAGACTATAAAAAAGAAAAATCCTACCCAGTATCAAAGAAATTTGAATCAAACTAACTCTAACCATAACACTAGATCTAAAGCTAGCCTTAACCCTAACCATGAAACTAAAGCTAGTCTGTTTAGAGAACCTTTGATCATATAAGTCCCAAACTAAGGGAACCTAGGGCGGCAAGTTAAAAGATGAATCATGTGATGTGCCAATGAAATCTGACGAAATAATTGGGGAAGGTAGTTCAGTATATGCATATTTTCTCTTTGACTTCTACAGTGGTCTTGGATAATTTGTTTTTGCATGCTTCAGCTGAGGTCTATGTTCACGAGAAGCAAATCTGAAAACGCCAACAGACAATTGATTGAGTGTGTGAAGTTTCAACCAGCTAGCACTAATTCTGATTGATTTTAAGCTCCATTTCCATTAACCTATATAGATCCAAATGAAGGAAATCTTAAAATACAAGCTGTCCCTGACAGCGAACCATTGAAGCAAGAAGGTCCAAATCTGTTGAAAATAGTAGGGGTAGATAAAATATAAATCCTTCCAAGCATCAAATGAATTTGAACACAACTAACTCTAACTCTAACACTAGATCTAACTCTAGCCTAATACTAAGTCTAACCTGTGTAGAATACCAATGATCATAGAAGTTCCAAACTTAGGAATCCTAGTGGGGCAAGCTAACAGATGAATCTTGTGCAGTATCAATAAAATCTGATAAAATAATTGGGGGAGGTATTTTAGTACATGCACATTTCCCTTTTTTCTCCTAAATTACTCTTGTATATATTGTTTTTCTCATGATTTAGCTTAAGGTACTTTCACAAGGAACAAAGCAGAGAGTGCCCACAGAGAACTGATTGAATGTGTGAAGTTTTATGCAGCTAGCACCAACCTTGTTTAATTTCCTGCTCCATTTCCATTCACACCTATAGGCCATAATAAAGTGAAACCTAAAAATTCAAACTTCTACTGAAAGTGAACCATTGAACCTTGAAGGTCCAAACGTGTGGAGCCTACTAAGGCTAGGTCAAGTATAAATCCTGATTCATCAAAGTAATCCAAACAAAAAAAAATGAAGCTCTTTCAGTACATGGGTATTCTCCTGATTGCTCCTAAAATGCTCAGAGAAAAAGCTATTTACTTCTACTTCAGCTCAGGGCTTCTTTGACAGGAGAAAAACCAGAGAATGCTCACTAAGAACTGATTGAGTGTGTGAAGTTTCAAACAGCTAGCCCAAACCCTGTTTGATTACCAGCTTCATTTCCATTCACCCCTATACATTAAAATAAAGAGAAACATGAAAATTGAAACTGTTCCTGAGAGCAAACTTATTTACTTTAAACATTTGGATTATACTAAAAACTGAAAAAGAAATGAATCCTGCCCAGTAACATAGAAATTTGAACAACAACAACAACAAAAAAAGCTAACTCTAACTCGAACACTAGGTCTAACCCTAGTCTAACAATAACCCTAAGCCTAACTTAACCTGTTTATTGAACCTTGCATCATAGAAGTTTCAAAATTGGGGAGTCTAGTGGGGCAAGCTTACAGATGAATCATGTGCAGTTTCAAAGAAATCTGACAAAATAATTGGGGGATGTCATTCAGTTCATGCATATTTCCCTGTTTTCTCCTAAAGTGCTCTTGGATAAATTTTTATTGCATTCTTCAGGGTAGGATTCATTTCACAAGGAATAAACCAGAGACTACCCATAGGGAATTGATTGAGTGTATGAAGTTTAAAGCAGCTAGCACCAACCTTGTTATAGTTTCAGATCCATTTCCATTTAACCACATAGGTCAAAATGAAGTGAAACCTTAAAAAACAACTGAAATCCTAACAGTAACTTTGAACTGAGAATGACCAAATATGGGGAAGTTAGTAAGGCTAGGTAAAATATGAATTCTGCCTGGTATCAAAGAAATTTGAACAAAAGAATCTCTAACCTTAACACTAGTTTGAACCTTAGCCTTAAATTTAACCCTAACCCTAACCGTAACCCTAAACTTTTTAGATAACCTTTGACCATAGAAGTACCAAACTTGGGTCACCTAGTATGCCAAGCTAACAGTTGAATCCTAACAGTAGCAAAAAAAATGTGATAAAATAATTGGGGATGTGTTTCAGTACATGCCTATTTCCCCTGTTTTTTCCTAAAGTGCTGTCTGGTAATTTTTTTTTTTTTTTGCATGCTTCAGTTTTGGGAAATTTTCACAAAGAAGAAACCAGACAGTGCCCAAGGGAATTGCTTGAGTTTGTGAAGTTTCAACCAGCTAGCATCCTTTTTTATTTCCAGCTCCACTTCCATTTACCCATATAGGTCATCATACAGTAAAACATTAAAATACAAACTCTTCCTGACAGTGAACCACTGAACCAAGAAGGTCCAAACAGGGGGAACAAAATAAGCCTAGATAAAACATAAATCCTGCCCAGTATCAAAGATATTTGAACAAAACTAACTCTTACCTTTACACTATCTCTAACTCTACACCGAACACTAACTCTATCCTTTTAGAGAGCCTTTGATCATATAAGGCAAAAACATGGGAAACCTAGTGGGGCAAAGTAACAGATGATTCCAGAGCAGGATCAAAAAAGTTTGATCAGATAATTGGTTGAGGTAGTTTAGTACATGCATATGCACTAAACTGTTTTATCCTAAAGTGCTTTTGGATAAAGTCGTTTTGTATGTTTCAGCTTAGGCTACTTTCACAAGGAAAAAATCAGAAAAAGCATACAGAGAACTATTGAGTCTGTGAAGTTTGAAGCAGCTAGCACCAACCTTGTTTGATATTGTGCTCTGTTTGCCTTTACCATATAGGTCAAAATGAAGTGAAACCTTAAAATAAAAACTGTTACTGTCAGAAAACCATTGAACCAAGAAAGCCCAAACCTGGTGAAAATAGTAAGGCTAGGTAAAAGATGAATTCTGCCCAGTATCAAAGAAATTTGAACAAAACTAACTCTAACTCTAACACTAGGTCTAAACCTAGCCCTAACCCTAACTATGACCTTAACCCTAACCTGTTTAGAAAATCTTTGAAAATAGAAGTCCCAAAGTTGTGAAGCCTAGTAGGGCAAGTTAAGAGATGAATGAATCATGAACAGTATCAAAAAAATCTGAAAAAATAATTGCAGGAAGTATTTCAGTACATGAATATTTACCTGTTGTCTCCTAAAGTGCTCTCTGATAAAGGAGGTTTTGCATTCTCCTCCTTTGGCTTTTATTCAACAGAAAGAAACCAGAGAGTGCCACAGAGAACTAATTGAATGTGTGACATACCAAGCAGCTACTTCCAACCCTTTTTGAATTCCCGATTCACTGTCCTTCACATAGATAGGTCATAATAAAGAGAAACCTAAAAATTCAAACTATTCCTGACAGTGAACTATTGAACTTGAAGGCTCAAAATTGATGATACTGCCAAAGCTAGGTAAAGGATGAATCCTGTACAGTATCAAAGTAATTTGCCAAAATAATTTGAAGCTTGCTTCTAAAGCACTCACAGATAAAGCTGTTTCTTTCTACATCAGCATAGGGCTATTTCCACAAGAAACAAACCAGAGAATGCACAGTGAGAACTGATTGAGTGCGTGAAGTTTTAAGCAGCTAATGGCAACACTGTTTGATTTCAAGCTCCATTTCTTTTTACCTATACAGGTCAAAATGAAGTGAAACCTTAAAATACAAACTGTTCCAGACAGCAAATGATTGAACTGAGAAGGCTCAAACCTGTGGAGAAAAGAAAGGCTAAGTAAAAGATGAATCCTGCCCAGTATCATAGAAATTTGAAGAAAACCAGGGCCACGAGGGTGCTCTTGGTGCAGGCAGAAGGCTCTGCCGTGCAGGCGTTTTCGACACAGATGGAAGGCTCGGCTGCACAGGTGCTCTAAGAGCAGATGGAAGGTGGCACAGAACATAAATGCTTTGCTTGCAGGTCACCAGACAGAGCTCTGGACAGAGCACAAGTTCACTCGAGAACCACTCACCTTACCAAACAACCTACATGGGTAACAGACGGAATCCATTTTGGAAATCCTTACTTGCCATCTATTGGTGGGTGTGGCTGCCAGCACAGTTCTGTGGCTGATCTGGTACCCAATTGCCAACTTCCTACCCTTATCTTTGATAACTCAAGATTTTTTTTCACAAGATTTTTGGGAGCATAGCTATCAATGTGGAAAAGCAACTGTACAGGTACCTGGTTTCCAACTCAGAGATTAAGAGTATGGAAGCTCCAGGTAGAAGCTCAAGCCCTCTCTCTCTGGCTACCTTCACCAACCTGAACACAGAGACTCAAGCTATGAATAGACAACTCCACCTACTGGGAAAAAAAAACAAAGTTCTGAGAGACATTTTTTTTTTCTTTTTTACTTTTCTTTTCTTCCTCTTCTCATCCATTCTCCTCTATCCTTCCTCCTCTGGTTCTCACAACCTCAACATGTGTGAAACCAAGAACTTTGCATGATATTTGATGTTAAGAACTGAATCACTAGAATAGTATAATATAGAGGAATTGCATAGGCCCCACCTCACCCCCCCTTTATTTTCTTATTTTTATTCCCCATCTCTTTCTTTCTTTTCTTGTTATTTTTTCTTCTTTTTTCTTCCTCCATCTAACCCAATTTAAACCTCCTAAATTTTATGATTTATATGTAGGGAAATTTCTGAATACAGATAAAAAGTTTTAATTTATACATTCTTCCATAAATTACCCCTGTCTATTTATTAGAGTTCTCCTCCAAATTTGCTAAGTTATATTAATCCCATACCCTCATTCTTTTCCCCCTTAACATAGCATCCTACCCCTGACCCTCAGTTTTCCACACACTACCAGAATTGGTATGCCTTTTATGAAAGTAATGATTATATTCTAAATAATAATTGAAACCAACATAGAGTCTAACTATAAATGTATTAATAATGGAAACTGGCTCATAGAAGATGTATTATTGATACTGGTAACAGTTAACATTATTTTTCTCCATAAAAGAGAGATTTTTTTGAACTGTAAAAGGGGAATATAGATTTATAGGGAAAAAAAACTTACACAAAGTCACATAGAGCTGGAAAGAAATGTGAGCAGTATGAAAAGAAAGGACCACAAACAATTCAGGACAAGTCAAGTTTAGAAGAGGTAACATCTGCACCAGAAGGAATGTCAGATAGATATTTCAGGGCATACATGGTGAGATGATCTGGAGTCTCAAGAAATACATTAGAGAAAAAATGCAGACAATAAAATTTCACTTTGACAATTAATTGCATAAACAAATCCAAGAAGCAAAAGATCAACTCAACAGGGAGATAGAGGTTATAGAAAAAAAAAAAACAGAAATTCTGGAAATGAAGGAAATAATAAACCAAACTGAAAACTTAAATATAAGTATCACTAGCAGAGTAAAACACTTAGAAACACTTAGAAGATAGAACATCAGACAATGAAGACAAAGTATATCATCTTTAAAGGAGTGTAGACAACACTGTGAGACTAATAAACAACCATTAGCAGAACATTCAGAAAATATGGGTAGCATGAAAAGATAAAACTTAAGAGTTACTGGGATAAAGAAAGGTATAGAATTCCCAACTAAAGGAATGAGCAACCTGTTCAATAAAATAATATTTAAAAAGTTCCCAAACACGAAGAATGTAAAGAAATCCAAATACTAGAAGCCTGCAGGATGCTGAATGTGCAAATCCACAACAGACTCACACCAAGACACATTATAATGAAGATGCCCAACATTCAGAACAAAGAGAAATTTTTTAAAGCCACAAGAGAAAGGAAGCAGATTACATTTAGGGGTAAACCAATTATGTTAATGGCTGATCTTTCAACACAGACTCTAAAAGCTGGGAGTCCCTGGAACAACATATTTCAAATGCTGAAAGATAATGGATTCCAACCAAGAATCTTGTATCCAGAAAAATTTAGCTTCAGATTTGAAGATGAAATAAAAACCTTCCATGATAAACAAAAGTTAAAAGAATTTGCAGCTATAAAACCTGCACTTCAAAACATCCTTGGCAAAACATTACATGAGTAGGAAATAAAAATAACAATGAAAACCAACAGATGGAGATAGTACAGTAAAGGAAAAACTAATCAAAGAGGAAAATCAAACCAAGTTAAATAACAAAAATAAACAAATATGGCTGGAAATGCAAACCATATCTCAATAGAAACCCTAAATGTTAATGGCTTAAACTCACCAGTCAAAAGATATAGGCTGCTAGACTGGATTATTAAAAAAATCCAATAATACACTACCCCTAAAGAGACTCATCTGATAGAAAAAGTCATACACAGACTGAAAGTGAAGGGTTGGGAAGAATCATAACCCTTCTATGGACCTTGGAAGCAAGCAGGGGTATCCATACTAACATCAAATAAAATAGACTTCAAGCCAAAGTTAATAATTAAAAGAGATAAAAAGGACGTACATACTGGTTAAGAGAACAGTACACCAACAAGACATAACAATCATTAATATATATGTCCCAAACAATGGTGCAGCTATGTTCATCAAACAAACTCTTTTCAAGTTCAAGAGTCAATTAGACCAAAACCCAATAATCATGGGTGATTTTAACACACCTGCCACACTTCTGGACAGATCTTTCAAACAAAATTTTGAATAAAGAAACTATAGAACTCAATAACAAAATTAATAACATAGACTTTATTGACATATATAGAATATATCAATCAAACATCAAGCAGATACACTTTTTTCCCAGCAGCAAACGGATTCTTCTCAAAAATACACCATATATTATGTCATTGGGCAACTCTTGGCAAATACAAAGGAATAGAGATACTACTATGAATTTTAGCAGACAATCATTGAATGAAATTGGAAATCAATGATAAAATGAGAAAGAGAAATTCCTCCCTCACATGGAGAATGAACAATATGCTATTGAGTAAACAATGAGTTATTGAAGACATCAAAGAGGAAATTAAAAAATTCTTAGAGGTAAATGAAAACTCAGCCACAACATATCGAAATTTCTGGGACAACATAAAAGCAGTACTAAGAGAAAAATTCATTGCATGGAGTTCATTCTTTAAAAGAAGAAAAGCCAACAAATAAGTGACCTTACACTACATCTTAAAGCCCTAGAAGAAGAAGAAAAATCAATAGCAAATGCAATAGAAGCCAAGAAATAATTAAAATCAGAGATGAAATCAGTGAAATTGAAACAAACAAACAAAAAAAAACAATTTAAAAAACTAAAAGTTGGTTCTTTGAAAAAATAAATAAGAATTACAGACCCTTATCCATGCTAATGAAGAGAAGATGAGAGAGAACCCAAATTACTAGTATACGGGCTGAAAAAGGCAATAACACAACAGACACTACAGAAATATAGAAGATAATTATAAATTATTTTGAAACATTGTACTCCAATAAAATAGAAGATAGTGAAGGTATTGATAAATTCCTTCAGTGATATGATCTACCCAAATTGAGTCAGAAAGATATGCACAACATAAACAATCCAATATCAAGTGAGGAAGTAGAAGAATCTATCAAAAAATTACCAACCAAGAAAATCCTGGGACCGTACAGATATACAGCTGAATTTGACAAGACCTTTAAAGAAGAACTAATTCTAATACTCTACAATCTATTTCAGGAAATAAAAAAATAAGGAGTACTTCCAAGTTCATTATACAAGGCCTATATCACCCGTATTCCAAAACCAGACAAACACAACTCAAAGACAGAAAAGTTCAGACCAATATCTCTAATGAATATAGATGCAAAAATCCTGAATAAAATTCTGGCAAATTAGATACAAAAACATATCAAAAAGATTGTGCACCATGATCAAGTGGGATTAATCCCCAGGATGCAAGGTTGTTTGAACATATGGAAATCAATAAATGTAATTAATCACATCAAAAGAGTTAAAGATAAGAACCATATGATCATCTCGATAGGTGCAGAAAGAGCCTTTGAAAAAATATAGCACCGTTTTATAATCAAAACACTAGAAAAACAAGGGATAACAGAAATTGACCTAAACATTTAAAAAAATTATCTATGCTAAGCCTCAGGCCAGTATAATTCTTTTTTTTTTGAAGAGAGAGACAGAGAGAGAGAGAGAGTTTTAAAATATTTATTTATTTTTTAGTTTTTGGTGGACATAACATCTTTGTTTGTATGTGGTGCTGAGGATCAAACCTGGGCCACCTGCATGTCAGGTGAGTGTGCTACCACTTGAGCCACATCCCCAGCCTCAGGCCAGTATGTATTCTAAACAGAGAAAAACTGAAGGCATTCCCTCTAAAATCTGGAACAAGACAGGGATGCTCACTCTCACCACTTCAAAAAAACATAGTTCTTGAAACACTGGCCAGAGCAATTAGACGAAAAATATTAAAGTAATAACTATAAGAAAAGAAGAACTTAAACTAGCACTATTAGCTGACGATATGATTCTATACCTTGAAGACCCAAAAAATTCTACTAAGAAACTTGTAGAAATAGAAAATGAATTCAACAAAGTGGCAGGATATAAAATCACCACCCATAAATCAAAGGCATTTCTGTATATCAGTAAAAAAATATCTGAAAAGGAAATGAGAAAAACTACCTGATTCACAATATCCTCAAAAAAAAAAAAAACCCTTGGGAATCAACTAACAAAAGAGGTGAAAGATCTTTACAATAAAAATTATGGGACCCTAAAAAAATAAATAGAAGAAACCTTAGAAGATGGAAAGATCTACCTGCTTATGGTTAGGCAGAATTGACATTATTAAAATAACCATACTACCAAAAGCACTATACATGTTCCATGCAATTCCAATCAAAATCCCAATGACATTCCTCATAGAAATAGAAAAGGCTATCATGAAATGTATCTGGAAAATTAAGAGACCCCAAATAGATAAAACAATTCTAAGCAGGATGATTGAAACAGGTGGTATCACTATACCAGAACTTAAGCTATACTACAGAGCAATAGGAACAAAAACAGTATGGTACTGGCACCCAAGCAGGTTAGTGGACCAATGGTAAAGAATAGAGAACACAGAGACTAACCCACAATCACAACTACCTTATATTAGACAAAGATGACAAAAGCATGCACTGGAGAAAATATAGCATCTTTAACAAATGGTGCTGGGAAAACTGGAAATCCATATGCAACAAAATAAAATTGAATCCCTATTCCTCACCATGCACAAAAGTTAACTCAAAATAGATGAAGAATCTAGTGATTAAATGAAAGACTCTGCATATAATAGAAGAAAAAGTAGGTCCTAATTTCCATCACGTGAGACTATGCCTCAAATTCTTTAATAAGACACCTACAGCACAAAAATTAAAACCAAGAATTAACAAATTGGGTGGATTCAAACTAAAAAGTTTTTTCTCAGTAAGAGAAATAATATGTGAGGAGAATAGAGAGCCTACATCCTGGGTACAAATTTTTACCCCTCACAGATCAGATAGAGCTCTAATCTCTAGGGTATACAAAGAACTCAAAAAACTAAACACCAAAAACAAATAACCCAATCAACAAATGGACCAAAGACATGAACAGACACTTCCCAGAAGAATATATATAATCAATCAACAAATATACAAAAGAAAAATGCTCATCATCTCTAGCAATAAGACAAATGCAAATTAAAACTACTCTAAGATACCTCCTCTCACTTCAGTAAGAATGGAAGCCATGATGAAGACAAACAACAACAAGTGTTGGTGAGGATGCGGGATGAAAAGGAACACTCATACACTGCTGGTGGGTCTGCAAATTGGTGCAGCCAATTTGGAAAGCACTATGGAGATTCCTGGGAAAGCTGGGAATGGAACCACCATTTGACACAGCTATTCCTCTTCTCACACTATACCCAAATGACCTAAAACAGCATACTACAGGGATACAGCCACATCAATGTTTATAGCAGCACAATTCACAATAGCTAGATTGTGGGAGCCAACCTAGATGACATTCAATGGATAAATGGATAAAAAATGTGGCATATATACACAATGGAATATTACTTAGCATTAAAAAAAATAAGATCATTGCATTTGCAGGGGCATGTATAGAATTAGAGCAGATTATGCTAAGTGAGGTTAGGCAATCCCAAAAACAAAAGCTGAATGTCTTCTCTTATACAACAGGGTGACTCAAAATGGGGTAGAGAGGAAGACCAGGGGAAGAAGATTACCTCTACATAATAAAGATGGGTTGGAAAGAGAGGGAGGGAGAAGGGGAATTGCATGGATGGTTGAAGGAGACCCTCATCATTATAGAAAACACATGTATGAAGATGTGAGAAAAAAAGAATAGAAAAAGAATAGTGTTACCTTACATTAGGTAGATAGAAGTTATTGGAAGGGAGGGGAGGGGCTGGGGTGATTGAAAGGATAGTAAATAAAACAGACATTATTATTACTGTGCATATATGACCAATATGATTGCATGACCAATATGATTCTGCCACCTGTACATTCAGAAAAATGAGAAATTATATCTCATCTGATTTAAATGTACGATATCTCAAGGTATTGTACTATAATGTGTAACTAATTAAACAAAAAATTAAAAAAAAATTTCCATTTTTTAGGTTTTTTACAATACTTATTTTTTTTACTTCTTTTTATTCTATATGACAATAGAATCCATTTTGATAAAATTATATCAGCCTATGATATATCTTATTCTAGTAGGACCCCATTTATATAGGAATAATTATTTTAAAGTTAGGATTATTTATCATAAAAGAAATGGTATCTAGGACATTTTGTTTTATCATTTCAAAAGAACTTTTACACCATTGATTAGGTATCTAATTTGAATGTGCTTAATTTGATAAGCATATATATTACACTATTCAGTTTGTTACAAGAAAACTGACTAAAGAAAAATCCTACCTTTCAGAAGACAAAATATAGTGAAAATGCATTCATCTCATGAGCCTCTCCTGTAGTTCCAGCTTTGATCCACAGCACATTAACAGTACAATCTCCAGCTTACATATTGACTTAAACGCAGGGTCAGCGTTCAATTATATCAAACATTTCCTCCCGCTTTCCTTTATTTGGTGTTTGGTTGCGTGGGTCTGAAATAGAAAGATGATTTACTACAAATATTTGAGAATTTATTGCAGACTTCTTTCTACTTTTACCTGGCCTTCATTTATTTCAAGGATCTCTGTTATGAATTTGGGTCTAGATGGATCATGACTTCTATATATCATGTTGGCCTAACCAAATATCGTTTTAGCATAGTCAAATTAGTTTCATTACTCAGATCTTGTGAGACTTTAATAAACTTCCCTTATATTTTAGTTATGAGTCATGAGGATGTCATAAACAATTAGCTATCATCAAAATCTCTGTGGCTATACCAATACTAATTCCCAATTTGACAGTCTATTACTCCTACTATTCCTAATTACCTTTGAAGGTTAATTCCAGATGCCTGGATTGTTCTCCCTAGATACTTCACATTTCCCATTGAAACTAAGGACACTGGGGTGGGGATGTGGCTCAAGCGGTAAAGCACTTGTCTGGCATGTGCAGGGTTCTGGGTTTGATCCTCAGAACCACAGAAAAA
The DNA here is from genome assembly GCF_052094955.1 of Ictidomys tridecemlineatus. Classification (NCBI taxonomy): domain Eukaryota; kingdom Metazoa; phylum Chordata; class Mammalia; order Rodentia; family Sciuridae; genus Ictidomys; species Ictidomys tridecemlineatus. The sequence goes on along the minus strand of NC_135480.1, from coordinate 119,203,482 downwards.
TAAAATAAAGATGTTGTGACCACCAAAAACTAAAAAATAAATATTTTAAAAATTCTCTCTCTCTCTCTCTCTCTCTCTCTCTCTCAAAAAAAAAGAAAAGAAACTAAGGACACTGTTTTCATGGTAGAATAATCTCTTGTCTCCATAAAGATCAATCAATAGCATATTTTACAGAGAAAACTATCTCATTTTATTTTTACCAATAACCCTTCCAGTGCTCTGATAAAGCAAGACTTACTGCTGTCCCTCCCAAAGGTCACAGTCAAAGAAAGTGTAAATAATTTGATGGTTTTCCATTTAGGATAATTACTCAATATTATAAACAAACATTTCCAGCATCTCACCTTCATTTACCATTGCTTGTTGGAATAACTTTCAGTTTTCAGCTAGCAGCTCTGAGCAGTTCAGAGTGCTTGAAGAATCTACACTTATTCACGCCTGATAGAAACGCTTGCAGGATGGCATGCTCTGCTCTAGGGTGCCATTAGTGAAACCACATCGTTAGCACTTGTGGTTAGCATTGCCAAGCTGTCAGGCCAGGAAACTGAGAGCAAGGAGATTCAACATGGAAATTCTAACTTAGAAACCCCCTCACCTAGGGAGAAAGACCCTTCCTGATGATAGCAATATTTAGAACATTGTTATAGAGTGGTTACATTAAACATAAGATGATTGGATTATAGATACTATCTTCCTTATGTATGTTTGATGGCCATGCCCCACTCAAACCCTATAACAATTGTATGCATTCCAAAAATAAACTGAGCTACTGGACGATGACCCGAGGCATGTCTCCAGCCAGTTCTCACCAGCTCCCAGAGTCTATGTGTTGATTCTTTGTCTCTACCCCCTACAACAAGGTAGCTGAGCTACTTAGTTGACCAGAACCATAGCAATTTGGCAACTCAACTTGTCTGCTCAAATCCTTGCACCTCTGCACTGGCCATCTCATTGATTTCAGGTAAGGTTTTAGGTAGGATTTTGTGTAATACACCCAGTTTATGTTCTTTGAGCTGTCAGTTCCTTGAAGGTGAGCAATGAACCCCCTCTTCTACTCCCTTTCCTTGTCTTTGTCATACCATTGGTACCCCGAGTTGAGGCATACACTGTCATAAGGACTGGCATCACCTTATGACCCCTCCTTCACCCTGGTTCACCCAGCAAATTCACGTAAGGGACTGGCCCTCCAAGAATTTGGAATCTTGGTTTCCTTTGTTAAGGGGAACTCTGCTTCACAAAAATTGTGTGGGCATACAGCCTTGGTCTAACAAGTCAAGGAAGACCCCCACTAAGCACAAGACATTGGGCCCTAAACACACCTTTTGTTTTTCTTAGTCAAGGCCTTCCTTGTCAACATCTTAGGTTCCTATATTAGGCATCTTTAAAAGTCAAAGACATTGCTTTAAGAAATCTTAAAACTGACGTGATTCTGCAATGTGTATTTGGGGTAAAAATTGGGAGTTCATAACCCACTTGAATCTAATGTATGAAATATGATATGTCAAGAGCTTTGTAATTTTGTTAACAATCAATAAAAAAATTTTTAAAAAGACCTTAATTTATATGATGCTAAAGATGATTTTATCTTAAAATAAATATTAATTAAATAAATGTATCTAATAAAGTTGAACCTCAAATACAATTTTGAAGCTTTTAGTTAAAAAAAGAGAAATCTTAAAAAATATATATGAGGAATTGTTCAGAAAAAAATCCAAGGCCCCCATGTATGGTTTCCTGACTTCTTATCTAGAGTAATCCAGGCACTCAGGAAGCTAATTCAACCTGGCCATACTTAAGGCTCATTAGTTAAACACCTGGCATGGGAAGGAGTACTGCAGGAACTAGGGCTGCAATTGCCCCAGTACACAGTGAATCCCTTTTGAAATGGATCTCTGCTGCAAAGGAAATAGCCACTTATTCAGGGACCATTCAGGCATTAACAGCTGCCCATAACAAACTATCAGTTAAAAAATTATGGGCCTTCTTAACCAAGATTTGATCCCATTTGAAAAGGCTGTAATCAGCCAGACCACATTGAACATTCTTAAGAATGGCAGCCTCCCTGGACCCAAGACATCCTTCCCTAGATGCAAAAAATGTCATCTCCCATGTACTTAAATGTCTTAAAATTATGGATGTTCCTATGTTTATTAAAATTGAATGAGGGCCAATATATACTAACAAGACATTTCAAGCAATTTGCAATAGTTGTTATATACGTTATTTAATTGGTATTCCCTATAGCCCTAGAGTCAAGGCATTATAGTAAGAACACATAAGAAACTATAACAACTACCTTCATAATGACTTGAAAAGAATCTTATCTGATTTAAACTATCTTTTCATTTCAAAAATTTCTATGAAAATAGCAGCACATAAGCATCGGGCCCCCCTCTTGGGGTCTTCCTATCTACCTATGGTCTCATGAATGTATCCCATAACAAATGCAAGGGATGGTCTGGGGCTTCTCTTAACCATAAGTGGAGGGTTTACATATGTTAACAGGAATATCACCCCATTTGGGTACCAGCACAAAATGTCAGAACAGCCACTGGACTCAGAAACTGAGACAAAAGTAGAGGAAGTGTTTATCACTACCTCCCCACTGGAGGGCTCACAAGATAACATGAGGTGATATCAAAGCCCTATCATATCAAGCTCAGACCATGTCACCTGCCAGAGACAGAATCCTGGTACTCTCTTATTGCTTACATTTGCAATTATAACCTTCAACTCAGAGGTAAGTGCACAACAGGTAAGGATGGAGGAAGAAAGGCCTCTGCCTAACAGCCTGATAATTCAAGGCCCTATGCTGGCCTGTCCAAGCAAATGGACACACATCAAAGTATGTCCCATAAGGGAAATAAATGCTTCACAGATAGCTATCACTCATAAACAGCTGTCTGCATGCCAGTTCTCCTCTAGAAGAGAGCCTCTATCACCATCTAGTGGCAAAAACCCTTCAATGAGATAAATTCTCATGCCACTGCAGTTAAAAAATCATGAGAGCCATTCAGGATCAATTAATCATGATCAAGATGTTGTATATATTTCTCTTTCAAATATTTCAAAATGCATCCCAGGGACAAAACTCAAGAAGACACTAAAAGCCCCCTGGATCAATGTCATTATAAGCCTTTTGGTCCTCACAACCACAGTTGCAACTGCTGCCCTCATCACTCTTCTGCACCCAACCAGAAGGACCACACCTAACCAATTCGAAACAATTTATGCTGTTGCTCGGGCTTTAATTGGACTTTCCCCTTCTTTTGTATCAATGTAGAGAAGGACCCCATTTATGCTATTGTGCATCATATTGTCATTCAGCCCACAGTACACTGCTTGGTGGGTGGGGGCTCCATCTCCCAGCATTCTTTTACCTGTTGGTTTGGGTGATACTGTATTGTCTTTCTTGTTTGCTACTAATGTTTCCTCATGATGCCCAGTTACATCTGACCCAATAGCAAAAAAACCCTTGGAATATGTCACTCTCACCTGATCATTCATGGGCCTTTATTATGTTAAGGGATGTGTCTAAGGAACAGAGATTGTGTCAGTCTACAATTTGCCTTCACAATAATATTCTTTGGGAGCCAGAGGTAGGAGGCATTATAGCTTTTTGGCCACTTTCCTTAGAAGGAGAAACAAAAGTAGTCTCTGTTAGTGATTTGCCTAGTGACATAACCATGCCCCCTCCTGCTAGAGACTCATATTATTAGTCCTAACCCTTTCTGCAGAGATTTCCGTGGAAAAAAAATTAAGGACATCAATGAAGGTAATATCTAAAAGCTATATCTTGCAGAGATTGTCTCTCCCTCTCTAGACCCTATTTCATTTCTGGTGAGCTTATTATTTGTTCCAGACTCTATACAAAAAGTGGATGGAGAATGCGATTTTTAACAGAAACAAATACATTAATATTTAAATATTATACAGATTGAATGACAAATGTTCAAAATACAAAAGAAAGACAGGAAACTTTTTGTAATTAGGAAAACAATTGTTACATGGTGCTTACAAATTTATAGATAGTAGTCCTATTGTCACCATGGATGCCATTTGGTTTAATTGTTCTTTTGAATACCCTCAGCTAAATGTGCTCCTTAAGACCATGTATGTGTTAAGCCACTCTTTTTCTTTGTAACTTCCACTCAAAATCACAAAAATGGTCATCTTAATCATGATGTTTCGCAATGTGAGTTAACAAATTATTGGAATTATTCTGTTAAGAAAGTAGTGCTAATGAGAAGACACCTCTATCTTATGGTTCCCAACAGCGGATGACTCCTCCATTCAGGAAGTTCACTTTACAGAAGATATTTCCTTTCCCAGAGTTAGGCACAATTTTGGGATTACCACTGCCTTTATAGCTGCCTCCCTCACTGCAGTCACAGTAGCTACCACTGATGGTGTAGCTTTGACCCAATACATAGAAAATGCTGCAACCATTAATCAGGTCGTGCAGTCCTCCACTTAAGCCCTGACCACCCATGAGTGACTAAATCTACCTCTGCAAGGAAGTATCTTAATGTTACAACAACAGATTGCCCTTATTGATGAGAAAATTGATTTGCTTTAATTGAATTTCTTGTGTTTGTCAAACCCCTATCTCAGTAAGAAATGTAACAAAAGCTCAGCTTGAACTAACAAATAGACTTAAGGGATATTGGGATATGACTTTTAGAAATTTTACTATGATGCTGCATGCTCAGATCCTCAGCCTAAATGAAACCAGAGCAGAGCTAATTCTTAACCCCTCAATCTTACAGTGACTATGGGATAAATTGTCAGCTTTAATTGACCTTACTAATTGGATCCTCACTGGTTTTGGCATGATTTTTATTGTTTTAGTAAATGTTATTTTAAGATGTTTTCAAAAAAAGGCTCAACAAAGTAGAAACAAAACAAGTTATGTCAGTTCATGCATATAAGGAAAGTCACAATGAAAATAATGATTTATCAGCATCTCTATGGATGCTGGATATGGACATGATTTAAGTAGTACCAACTAAGGGCCAGTTTTCTATGAGGGATCATGCCCTGAGTCTTAAACTGCTCTTCTCTTCATTTTTCTGTCTCTATCAGCTCAGTTACTATATTACTGTTTGTCTATCTATGTTCTTTTTCCTTTATTCCTGAATGCAGCCTCACCAGCCCAGTGCTGTGAGCTGAGCCCTTCACAGACAAGAAACCTGAATTTCCTGATCCTAAGGTAAATGCTGGCATGGAGGCCACAAGGGCATCATTTATCTAGGAGACAGTGAACCCTCTTAGGGGCAATGCCTTGCACACTCCACATCATCCTGTTTGGCCCCAGAGGATGGCTGGTTAGTCAAAGACAAGTAAGATTTCTCAAGAGAGAAACAACCTAAGACAGGCAAAGCCTCAGATGGACCATCAGGAGAAAACTTGGGGACCAAAAAAGGTGAGACACAGAACCTTATCACCCATTTTTGCAAAGGCCTAAGTTTGCATCCATTCTGAGAGAGGTTTCCTGACCCTGTGGCTGCTTTGCTGCCCATGTCCAGCTCAGATAAGGAGCCAAGTGACAGACAAAGACCTAGTCAGCATCAGCTGCCCTCTCATCATAGGAGGAAACAATGTCAACTACAGAAATGGGCTATGACTTGATCTTTCACCTTTTTTTTTCTTGTTCTTTTCCCTTTTTTTAATGTCTTTCCCTCTTCCATTCTTCTCTTGTTATGGTTCTCCTTCAGCAAAAAATTTAATACAAATGGAGAAAATGTTGAAAGAACTTCCAGTTTACAGCTAGCAGCTCTGAGCAGTTCAGAGTGCTTAAAGAATCAACACTTGTTCAGGCCTGATAGAAACGCCTGCAGGATGTCATGCTCTGCTCTAGGGAGCCATTAGTGAAACCACATCCTTAGCACTTGTGGTTAGCATTGCCAAGCTGCCAGGTCAGGAAACTGATAGCTAGGAGATTCGACATGAAACTTCTAACTTAGAAAACCCCTTTCCTAGGGACAAAGACCCTTCCTGATGATAGCAATATTTAGAACATCCTCATAGTGAGGTTACATTATGCATAAGATGATTGCCTAATGGATACTATCTTGCTTGTGTATGATTAATGTGCTCACCCTATTCAAACCCTATAAAAAGTGTATGCATTTGAAAAATAACCTGAGCTACAAGATAATTGCTTTTCTTCTCATGTCCAGCTCAGATAAGGACCCAACTGACAGACAAATACCTAGTCAGCATCAGCTGCCATCTCACCACAGCAGGATGATGACCTGAGGTGGGTTTCCAGCCAGTTTTCTCACCAGAAAAAAATTGAAAAAAACTAACTCTAACCTTAACACTAGCTCTAACGCTAGCCCTAACACTTACTCTAAACCAATTCTAACCTGTTTAGAGAACTGTTGATCCTAGAAGTCCCAAAATTGAGAAGCCTAGTGGGGAAAGCAAACAGATAAATCATCTGCAGTATCAAAGAAATCTGACCCAATAATTGGGGGAAGTTTTCAGTAAATGCAAACTTACCTGATTTATCCTAAAGGGCTCTCTGATAAAGTTGTTTTTACATGCTTCAGCTTAGGGCTACTTTCACCAAGAAGAAACAAGAGAGTGCCCATAAAGAACTGATTTGCTGTGTAAATTTTCAAGCAGCTAACACCAACCATGTTTGATTTTCAGCTTGATTCCACTCATATCTATAGGCCTTAATGAAGTAAAATCTTAAAGTAAAAACTGTTTCTGATAGTGAACCACTGAACCGAGAAGGCCCAAACCTGGGGAGCATAGTAAAACTAGGTAGAAGATGAATTCTGCCCAATATAAAATAAATTTTAACAAAACTAATGCTAACCCTAACACTACCTCAAACCCTAGACCTAAGCCCAACCCTAATTCTATACTGTTTAGAGAACCATTAATCTTAGAAGCGCCAACTTGTGGAGCCAGTTGGAAAAGCTAAGAGTTGAATCCAGGGCACCATCAAAGAAATTTAATCCAATAATTAAGGGAAGTATTTTGGTACATGCATTCTTTTCTCTTTTCTCCTAGAGGGCTCTTGGATAAAGTTTTTTTTTTTTGTTTTTTTTTTTTTTTTTTTGCATGCTTCAGCATAGGCCTGCTTTCACCATGAAAAAAAAAATAGAGTGCCTACAGAGAACTGATTGAGTGTGTGAAGTTTCATGCAGGTATGACCAACTCCTTTTGTTTTCCAGCTTGATTTCCATTCACACCTATAGTTCATAATGAAGTGAAACCTTAAAATACAAACTCTTCCTGAGACTGAGCCCTGAAAGTATGAAGGCCAAAAACTGGACATCCTAGTAAGGCTAGGTATAAGATGAACCCTGTGCAGTATCAAAGAAATTTTAACAAAAGTAACTCTAACCCTAACACTAGCTCTAACCCTAAATGTAACTCTAATCCTAACTCTAACACTAACCTTTACCTGTTGGGGACCATAGTGGGGCAAGCTAACAGTTGAACTCTGGGCAGTATCAAAGAAATCTGACCCAATCTTTGGGGGAGTTATTTCAATACATGCATATTTTTTTCTTTAGTCCTAAAGAGCTCTCAGATAAAGTTGCTTTTCATGCTTCAGCTTTGGGCTACATTCAAAAGAAATAAACCAGAGAGTACACACAGAGAACACATTGAGGTGTGAAGTTTCAAGCAGCTGGCACCAACCCTGTTTGATTTCCAGCTCGATTTCCATTAACACTCATAGGTCATAATGAAGTGAAACATTCAAATATAAACTATTCCTGCAAGTGAACCCTTGAACCGAGAAGTCCAAAACCTAGAGAGCATAGTAAGGCTAGGTAAAAGATAAATCATGCCCAGTATCAAAGACATTTGAAAAAAACTAACTCTAACCCTAATCCTAGATATAACCCTAACCCTAACTCTAACCCTAACACTAAACCTAACCCTAACCTTTTTTTTAAAGAACCATTAATCCTAGAATTCTCAAACTTGGGGAACCTAGTGTGGCAAGCTAACAGATGAACTTTGTGCAGTATCAAAGAAATCTGACCCAATAATTGGGGGAGGTATTTCAGTGCATGCATATTTCTTTGTTTTCTCTTAAAGGGGTCTCAGATAAAGTTGTTTTTGCATGCTCCAGCTTAGGCTACTTTCAAAAGAAAGAAACCAGTGAATGCCCACAGAGAATTGATTGAGTGTGTAAATTTTCAAGCAGCTAGAACCAACCCTGTTTGATTTCCAGCTCCATTTCTTTTTATTTGTATAGGGTAAAATAAAATGAAACCTTAAAATACAAACTGTTTCTGACAGGGAACCATTCATTGAACCTATAAGGCCCAAACCTAGGCTGCATAATAAGTCTAGGCAAAAGTTGAATTCTGCTCAGTATCAAAGAAATTTGCACAAAACCATCTCTAACCCTAAAACTAGATCTAACCCTATTCCTAACCCTAACACTAACACTAACTTGTTTACAAAACCATTGATCCTAGAAGTACCAAACTTGATGAGCCTAGTGGAAAAAGCAAATGAATGAATCCTGTGCAATATCAAAAAAATCTGACTCAATAAATCGTCAAGGTATTTCAGTACATTCATGTTTCCCTATTTTTTTCCTAAATGAATCTCAGATAAAATAGTTTTTCCATGATTCTGCTTATGGCTACTGTAACCAGGAAGAAAACAAGAGAGTGCCCACAGATAACTTACTGAGTGTGTGAAGTTTCAAGCAGCTAGCAGCAACCATATTTGATTTACAGCTCAAATTTCATTCACATATATAGGAAACAATGAAGTGATATCTTCAAGTAAAACTTTTCCAAACAGCAAACTGTTGAACCAAGAAGGCCCAAACCTGGGGAGAATAATAAGGCTAGGTAAAAGATGATTCCTTACCAGGATCAAATAAATTTGAACAAAACTATCTCAAAATCTAACACTAGCTCTAATACTAGTACTAACACTTACCCAAACAGTAATCCTAACCTGTGTATAGAACCATTGATCCAAGATGTTTCCAACATGGGGAGCCTAGTGAGGAGAGCTAACAGATGGATCCTCTGCAGTATCAAAGAAATCTCACCCAATGATTAGAGAAGGTATTTTTCATTGAAGAAGGTATTTCAGTGCATGTATATTTTTCTCTTTTCTTTTAAAGGGCTCAAGGATAAAGTTGTTTTTTCATGCTTCAGCTTTGTGTTACATTAAAAAGAAAAAAAAACTGAGAATGATCACAGATAACTGATTCCGTGAGTGAAGTTTCAAGCAGCTAGCACCAACTCTGTTTGATTTCCAGATCGATTTCCATTCAAACCTATAGACCACAATAAAGTGTAACTTAAAATCCAAACTGTTTCTGACAGTATACCATTTAACTGGGAAGGCCCAAACCTGGGGAGCATAGTGGGGAAATCGAACAGATTGTTCCTATTCAGTATCAAATAAAAATGACACAATAATTGGGGAAGAAATTTTAGTACATGCATATTTTTCTATTTTCTCATCAAGGGCTATTTGATAAAGAGTTTTGCATTATTCAGCTTAGGGATGCTTTCACCAGGAAGAAAGAAGACAGGGCCCACAGAGCACTGATTGAGTGTGAAATTTCAAGCAGCTAGCACCAATCCTGTTTGATTTCCAGCTCCATTTCCATTTATCCATATAGGGCAAAATGAAGTGAAACCTTAAATTACAACTGTTCCTGACACAGACCCGTTGAACCTAGAAGGCCCAAACCTGGGGAGGATAATAAGGCTAGGTAAAATGTAAATCCCCAAGTATCAAAGAAATTTGAACAAAACTATATTTAACCGTAACACTAGATCTAATCCTAATCCTAACACTAACACTAACCCTAACCTGTTTAGAGAAACATTGATCCTAGAAGTACAAACTTGGGAGCATAGTGGGGAAAGCTAACAGATGAATCCTGTGCAGTATCAAAGAAATCTGACACAATAATTGGGGGAGGTAATTAGTACATGCATATTTCCCTGTTTTTTCCTAAATGGCTCTCAGAAAAAGTGTCTTTTGCATGCTTCAGCTTTGGCCTACATTCAAAAGAAAAAAACAAGAGAGTGCCAACAGAAAACTGATTGAGTGTGTGAATCTTCAAGAAGCTAGCACCAACCCTCTTTGATTTCCAGCTCAATTTCCATTAACACCTATAGGCAATGATGAAGTGAAACCTTCAAATACAAACTGTTGCTGATAACAAACTGTTGAACCAAAAAGACCCAGACCTGGGGAGCATAGTAAAGGCTAGGTAAAAACTTAATTCTGCCAAGTATCAAAAACTCTTGAAAAAAAGCTAACACTAACCCTAACACTAGCTCTAAACCTACCCCTAACACTAACCCTAACCCTAAACTGTTTAGAGAACCATTGATCCAAGAAGTCCCAAATGTGGGAGCCTAGTGGGGCAAGCTTACAAATGGATCCTGTGCAGTATCAAAGGAATCTGACCCAATAATTGGGGGGGTGAGTTATTTAACTGCATGCATATTTTTGTTTTTCCTCCTAAATGGCTCTAGGATAAAGTTGCTTCTTCATGGTTCACCTTTGGGTTACATTCAAAAGAAAGAAACCAGAGAGTGCCCACCAAGAACTGATTGAATGTGTGAAGTTTCAAGAGATAGCACCAATCCTTTTTGATTTTTAGCTTGATATGCTTTAACACTTATAGGCTATAGTGAAGTGAAATCTTAAAATACAAACTGTTTCTGACAGTGAACCATTGAACCAAGAAGACCTAAATCTGGGGAGCATAGTAAGGTATAAGATAAATCCTTCCCAGTACCAAAGAAATTTGTACAAAACAAGCTCTAACCCTAACACTAGCTAAATCTATCCCTAACCCTAATCCTAAATCAAATCCTAACCATTAAAAAAGCCATTGATCCTTGAAGTCCTAAATCTGGCGAGCCTAATGGAGCAAGCTAACAGATGAATCTTGCACAGTATCAAAGAAATTTGATCAAATAATTGTGGGAGGTATTTCAGTACATGCATATTTCCCTGTTTTCTCCTAAGGGCTCCCGGATAAAGTTGCTTTTGCATGATTCACCTTTGGGCAACACTTATAAAAGAAAATCAGAGAGTTTCCACAGAGAACTGATTCAGTGTGTGAAGATTCAAGCAGCTAGCACCAACCCTGTTTGATTTCCAGCTTCATTTCCATTCAAACCTATAGACTATAATGAAGTGAAAGCTAAAAATTCATACTATTTCTGATAGTGAATACGTGAACCTTCAAAACCCAAATTTGGGGAGCCTACTAATGCTAGGTCAAGGATGAATCCTGTACAGTATCATAGAAATTTGAACAAAAGTAACTAACCCTAACACTAGCTCTAACCCTAGCTCTAACCCTAACCTGTATAGAGAATTATTAATCCTAAAAGTCCCAAACTTGGGGAGCCAAGTGAGGCAAGCAAATAGATGAATCCTGTGCAGTATAAAAGAAATCTGACCCAATAATTGGCGTGGTAGTTCATACATTGATATTTTTTTGTTTTCTCATGAAGGGCTATTGAATATAGGGGTTTTCCATGCTTCATCTTAGGGCTGCTTTCACCAGGAAAAAAAAAATTTGTGACAAAGAACTGATTAAGTGTGTGAAGTTTCAAGCAGCTAACAACAACCCTGTTTAATTTTCATCTCTATTTCCATTTAGCTGTATAGGGAAAAATGAAGTGAAACCTTAAATTACAAACTGTTCCTGACATGGAAGCATTGAAAATACAAGGCCCAAACCTGAGAAGCATAATAAGGCTAGGTAAAACTTGAATCCTGCCCACTATCAAAGATATTTGAACAAAATTATCTCGAACATTAACACTAGATCTAACCCTAACAATAAGCTTAAAATGAATCCTATCCATTACCCCAAACATAATCTGAACCCTAAACCTAACCATATCCATTACCCTAACCTTAAGCCTAGCCCTAAGTTAATTGGAGTCCTAACACTGAACCTGAACCTAACCCATACCTTAACCCTGACTCTGACCCAAATAATACCCCTAGATGAAACCGTGACACTAAACTTCAACCTAACCCTAACAATAGACCTATCCACAAATCTAACCCTAAACATAACCCTAGTTTTGTCATTAGCCCTATCTCTAATCCTAGCCCTAATCCTAGCCCTAATTCTAGACTTAATCCTAAACCTAAACTTAACCCTAGAGCTAATCCTATTTTATCCCTTGCCCTAGCCCTAAACCTTGGTGTAACATCATACCTAACCCTAACCTTATCACTAACCCTAAACCTAGCCCTAATCCTAGGGTAAAACTAACAGTAACCTTAGCGCTAATTCTAGCGTAATTTAGCCCTAGCCTTAAACCTAACCATAGCCCTAGCCCTAAGACTAATTCTAACTCTTGTCCTAGCCCTACCCCTAGTTCTAAACTTATCCCTTATCAAAACCCCAAACCTAACCCTATCCCTAATCCTAACCTTTGCACTACACTTAAACCTGGATATATCCCAAACCTTAAGCCTAAACTTCATCATAACACTAGCACTAACAATAATTCTAATTAGAAAACTAGCCCAAACCCTACCCTAGCCCTAAAACAAAACTGAACCATAACCTTAACCCTAACACTTAACCTAAACCAAACCCTAACCCTACACTTAAACCTAAACCTAGCCCTAATTTGAGTCCTAATACTAAACCTAAAAATAACCCAGACCCTGACTTGGACCCTGACACTAACTCTTTCTCTAAACATCTCCCTAATGCTAATCTAAAACTAGCCATAATTGGAAACCTAGTTAATACATTAGCTGTAGTCCTAATGCTAATAAAAATCCTAGCCTTTATTGGAGACTTAACCCTATTATTAATTCTAACCCTAACCCTACCCTTCCTCTAACCCTAACCCTAACCCTAATCCTACCTCTAACCCTATTTTTTATGCTAAGCCAAATCCTCACCCTAATGCTACCCTAGTCCCAACCCTAATCCTTAGCCTACAACAAATCCTAACTTTATTACTAGTCTTAACATTAGCCCTCATACTAACTCTAACCCTATCCCAAACTGCAACCAACCCTAACCCTTATTCTGTCCCTAACACTAACCCTAGTGTAAAACCTAACCCTAACACTACACCCTACTCCTACCGCTACCAGTGAACCTATATGCAAACCTCACAGTAACACTAGCATAACTAATATAACTAATCTTATATTGAGTCACAAATCTAGCCCAAGCCCTAAATAAAACCGTAGAAAGAGTCCTAACAATAACCCTTAACCTAACGCAAAGATTGACCCTATTTCTAGACCCAAAGCTAGTCCAAATTCTGGCCCTAACCCTGAATCTAACCCTAACCCAAACAATGACCCTTACCCTAACACAAAAACTAGCTCTAAATCTTATTCTAACCCAAAGCCTAACCCTGACACTAGACTTATTCATAACCTTAACCCTAAAAATAGCCATAACCATAGCTCTTACATGACCCATAGCCCCAATGCTAGACATAAATGTCACATAAAACCTAGCCCTTATTCTAGCCCAAAAACTAGCACTAATGGTAACCCTAACAGTAACCATATACCTAACCCTAACCCTAACACTCACCCTAAAACTAAACCTAGCTCAAACTCTAACCCTTACCCTGAACAAAACCCTAACCAATGCCCTGACTCTAACTCTAACACTCGCCCTTGCCCTAAACCTAGCTCAAATGCTAACACTTAACCTAAATATAAACCTAAACTTAACCCTAACACTAGCCTTAATCCTAACATTAACCCTAACACTCACCCTAAAACTAAACCTAGCTCAAACTCTAACCCTTACCCTGAACAAAACCCTAACCAATGCCCTGACTCTAACTCTAACACTCGCCCTTGCCCTAAACCTAGCTCAAATGCTAACACTTAACCTAAATATAAACCTAAACTTAACCCTAACACTAGCCTTAATCCTAACATTAACCCTAACCCTAACCTTAGCTCTAATTCTATTCATTACCCTTAAGATAAGCCTAAACCAAATGTTAATTCTAGGCCTAATGCTAACCATATTGCTAATACTCACCCTATCCATTACTATAAACCTCACCTGAACACTAAACCTAACCCTATTAATTACCCTAACCCCAACCCTAACCCAAATGCTAAGTCAAGCCTTAACCCTATACCTTAACCTAAACCAAACCCTACTCGGACCCTGTCCCTAATAATACACTTAGCTATAAATCTTACTCTTACCCTAAACCTAATCTTTACACTAGACCTAGCAATAAACTAATTCTAAAACTATCCTTAACCATAACCATAGACCTGACATTATCATAGCCCTAATCCGTGTCCTAGCCCAAACACAAACCCTCATCCTAGCCATAAACCTAGCCTTAATCTTAACCCGAAACCTAACCCTATAAATAAACCCACATTCTATCACTTGTCCTAGCCATAAACCTAGCTATAACCCCTTCCCTTACCCTAAACCTAACCCTAACACTAACACTAACACTAACCGTAGCCCTTAATCTAGGCCTAACAATAACACTAACCCTAGCGCTAATCCTATCCCTAATTTAGTGCTAAGCTTAAACATAACCCTAACCCTAGCCCTAAGACTAACTCTAGCTCTCGCCCTAGACCTATTTCTAGTTCAAACTCTATCCGTTACCGTAAACCTAACAGTAGCCCTCACGTTAGCCCTAACCCTAGCACTAGGCCTAAAACTAGATCCAACAATAACAATAAATCTAAGTCTAAACCTCACCCTACCATTAGCCTTAACTGTATCACTAATCCTAAAACTAGCCCTAACCATAGCCCTAGCTCTAGAAAAAAACTGAGCTATAGTCCTAACACCTAACAGTAACCTAACCATAATCCTAGACCTGGCATTAGCCCTATCCCTAATTCTTAACCTAACCTTAACACAAACCCTAACCCTACACCTAGCCTTAACCCTAGCCCTAATTTGAGTCCTATCCCTAAACCTAAAAGTAACATTAATTCTGACTATGACCCTAACGATAACATTATCTCTAATCATCACCCTAAAACTAAACCTAACCCTAACACTACACCTAGACCTAATGCTAACCCTAAACTGTCCTAACCATAACCCTAGTTCTTACATTATCATTAGACCTACCCTAGCTGTAAACTCACTCAAAACCTAGTCCTAATCAGAGCCTTAACCCTAGCTTTAATGAAAACTCTAAAGCTAACTCTTGCCCAGTGATGTAAACCTAACCCTAAATCTAAACCTTGTACTAACCAGAAACCTAACCCAAACCATAGCCCTAATTTTAACCATAACCCTAGCCCTAACCCTAGCTCTATCTTATCCATAAGCCTAACTATAACCCTAACTGAATTCTAACCCTAGGCTTAACCCTAACCATTGCCCTAACCTAACCATAACACTAGCTCTAATCCTGTCCATTATCCTAAAAGTAAATCTAACCGAATTCTATCCCTAGTCCTAATTCTAACCCTATCCCTAACCCTAACACTGATCATTACTGTAAAACTAACCTGAACCCTAAACCTAACCATATTCATTATCCTAACCCTAAGTCTAACTCTAATGCTAATATGAGCCCTAACCCTAAACCTTTACCTAACCCATACCCTAACTCTGACCCTGAACCTAATAATACCCATAGCTGTAAACTTGACCCTAATCCTCAACCTAACCCTTACAATAAGCCTGGCCATAAACCTAACCCTAAAACTATTCATAACAATTAACCTAGACCTTTCTTTAGCCCTAGCCCTAACACGAACCCTAGCCCTAATCCTATCCCTATCCTAGCCTTAATCCTAACCCTAACTTTAACCCAAGCCCTCACCCTATTTTATCTCTTGCCCTAGCCCTAAAACTAGCTATAAATTCGTACCTTACCCTAACCCAATCACTAACCCTAACCCTAGGCCTAAACCTAACACTAACCTTAGTACTAATCCTTCCCTAATTTATCCCCATCCCTAAACCTAACCTTATCCCTAGCCATAAGACTGACTATAACTCTTGCCCAAGACCTATCCCTAGTTATAAACCTTTCCCTTACCATAACCCATACCTTAGGCCTATTTCTAGCCCCAACCCTAGACCTAATTATTGCTGTAGCCCTAAACCTAGATCTAAACCTAAATTTAAGCCTAACCCTAACCCTAACACTAGCCTTAACCCTAATGATAATTGGAAAACTAGCCTTAACCCTACCTTAGCCCTAAAACAAAACCGAAACATAACCCAAACACTAATTCTTAACCTAAACCAAAACCTAACCCTACAGCTAGCCCTAAATGTAGCCCTATTTTGAGTCCTTATCTTAACCCTCATCCTGACTTGGACCCTAAAATTAACTCTAGCTCTAAACTTCGAACTAAAGCTAACCCTAAAACTAGCTCTAATTGGAAACCTTGTTAGTACATTAGCCACAGCCCTAATGTTAACACAAACCCTATTCCCAATATGAGCCCTAACCCTAGGTTTAAACCTAAACCTAACCATAACCCTAGCCCTAACCCTAACCCTAACCATAACTCTAGCTCTAGCCCTATCTTTACCCTAAGCCAAACCCTCACCCTAATGCTACCCTAGTTTTAACCCTAATCCTTAGCCTATCCCAAAACCTAACCCTATTAATAGTCCTAACCCTAGCCCTCCTTCTAGATCTACCCCTAACCCAAACCTTAACCCTAAATCTGACCTTTATTCTGAAACTAACACTAACCTCAGGTCAAAACCTGACCCTAATCCTAAACCAAACCCTACCCCTACCCTTACTGGTAAACATATACCTAAACCTAACAGTAACACTAACACTAGATCAAACCTAATCCTAAATTGAGTCATAAATCTATCATGAGCCTTAAACAAAAATAGAGTACTAGGCCTAACAATAATTCTTAACCTAACACAAAGACTAACCCTATATCTAGACCCAACACTAGTCTTAATTCTGGCCCTAAACCTAAACCTAACCCTAACCCAAACAATGACCCTTATCCTAAAACAAACTGTAGCTCTAAAACTTATCATAAGCCAGAACGTAACCCTAACACTAGACTTTTCTATAACCCTAACCCTAAATCTAGCCAAAACCTAAATTACTCTTAATTACCCATAGCCCTAACGCTAGCAATAAACCTCACAAAACCTAGCCCAATCCTAGAACTAAACCTAGCACTAATCGTAACACTAACCATAACCCTAGACCTAACCCTAACCCTAAACCTCGTCCTAAACTAACCCTAGCTCAATTTCTAACCCTTACCCTAAACATAACCCTAGCCCTAACCTTAACCCTTTTCCTGACTCTAACCCTAACACTTGACCAAGCCCTAGCCCTAGCTCAAATGCTAACACTTACCCTAAACCTAAACATAACCCTTACCCTGTCTAAACCTAACCTTAATCCTATTCCTAAACTTAGCTCTAATTCTATCCATTGCCCTAAAGATAAGCCTAACCCAAATACTAACTCTTAGCCTAACGCTAACCCTATCACTAACACTAACCCTATCCATTACTCTAAAACTCACCTGAACCCTAAACCTAACCCTATTCATTATCCTAACCCTAACCCTAACCCTAATGCTAATTCAAGCCTTTACCTTAACTTTAACCTAGACCAAACCCTATCTGGACCGTGACCCTAAAAATACGCCTAGATATAAACCTGACCCTTACCCTAAACCCAATTCTTGCACTACACCTAGCCATAACCTAACCCTAAAACTAACCCTAACCATAAGCCTACACCTGACATTAGCCCTAGCTCTAATCCTAGCCCTAATCATAATACAAACCCTAGAATTCATTTTAGTCCTAAACCTAGCCTTAATCCTAACCTGATCCCTAAACGTAGCCCTATCCCTCATATTAATCCTCACTCTAGCGATGAACCTAGATATAATCCCATCCTTTTTCCTAACTTTAACCCTAAACCTAACACTAACTCTAGCACTAGACCTAAACCTAACCCTAAATCTAGCCATAACTCTAGCACTAGACCTAAAAAACCTTAGTCCTCGACCTAACAATAAGTCTTAACCTAAACCAAACACTAACACTACTTCTAGACCTAACCTTAGTCTTAATTCTGGCTTTTATCCTAACCCTAACTCTAACCTGTACACTGAACCTGACACTAACATTGAAACAAGCTCTAAACCTAACCCTGACCAAAAACCTAAACCTAACACTAGACCTAGCCATAACTCTAAACCTAATCAGAACCTTGGATCTTACATTATCCATAGCCCTAACCTTGGGCCTCAACCTAACACAAAATCTAGCCCTAATTCCAGGCCTAAATCTACCCTAAGGATAACCCTAGCCCTAAATGTAGCTATAACCCTAACCCTCGCCTTACTTCTAACCCTATCTCAAAGCCTAACCCTTAGCCTAAAAATAACCCTAGCCCTATCCCTAACCATTAACATAACCCTAGCCCTAATTCTAACCTCTATCCCTGTCTTTAGCCCTAATCCTAATGATAATCCTACCCTATTTCTAAACCTAATTGTAAATCTAACCGTAGACCTAACCCTAAACCTAACAATTCCCATAGCCTTATTCCTAACTAAAACCCTAACTCTTAACCTAAACCAACACTAAACCTGACCCTAAATCTAAACTTATCAACTACTTACACATTAACCCTAAAACCAACCTTAACCCCAACCCTAACCTTACATCTAACCCAATCCATTACCCTCACCCTAACCCTAACTCTAACCATAAACATAACCCTAACCCTAGACCTAACACTAAACCTAACACTCTCCCTAGCCCTAATCATTGCTTAAACCCTAACCTTACGCTAACCCTAACCCTAGTGCTAGCCCAACCACAACCTTAACTCTAGCTCTAAACCTAACACTACACCTAACCCTAATCCTAGCCCTAATTTATCCCTATTCCTAACCCTAAACGTAACCCTAGACCTAAAATTAACTATAACTTTCACACCAGATATATCCATAGTTCTAACTCTATGTATTACCATAACCCTAAACTTATCCCTAACCTTAGTCGTAACTCTTTTCCTGTCCTTAGCCTTAGCACTAACTCTAGATCAAAACCTAACTGTAAATCTAGCCCTAACCCAATGCCTTTGACTAAACCTGATACTAGATATAACCCTTATGCTAATTCTTAAAGTAGCCCTAACCCTAGCCCTAGCACTATAACAAAACCAAGCCATACCCCTAACCCTAACCCCTAACCTAAACCAAAACCTGGCCCTACACAGAGCCCAAAATTTAGTCCTAATTCGAGTCATAACCCTAACCCAAAACCTAACCATGACGCTGACTCATATCCAAATACTAACCCTAGCTATAAACATCACCCTAACATTAAACCTAACCCAACACTAGCCCCATTTCTAAAACTAATCCTAAACTAACCCTAACTGTAACCCTATTTCTTACATTATGCATAACCCTAACACTATCCCTAACCCTAATACAAACCTAGCCCTAATCCGAGTCCTAACCCGAGCTTTAACCCTAAACCTAATCTTAAGCCTAGCCCTATACCTATTCTTAACCCTAAGCAAAACCTTCATCCTAATGCTAACCTTAGTCCTAAGCCTAATCTTTAGCCAAACCCAAATTCTAATCCTATTACTAGTCCTTACAAACATAGCCCTCATTCTAGCTCTAACCATTACCAAACCCTAACCCTAAACCTGACCCTTATTCTGACCCTAAAACTAATCATAGGTCTAAACCTGAACCAAACCCTAAACCGAACCCTAACACTAGCCCTAGAGGTAACTTTATAACTTAACCTAATGCTACGACTAGTCCTAAACATAAACCTAATCCTAAATCCAGCTATAACTCTAGCCCTAGACCTAAAGAAAAAACCTAGACCTAGATTTAAGAGTAACCCTCAACCTTACCCAAAATCTACCTCTATGCCTAGACCTAACTCTAGTCCTAATTTTGGCTTTAACCTTAACCATAACCCTAATCAGAACACTGACCCTGATACTAACAATAACCTTAGCTCTAAACAACACTCTAACCTTAAAACTACACCTAGACCTAACATTAACCCTAAAACTAGCACTAATCATAAAACCACTTCTTACATTAGCTATAGCACTAACATATCCAAAAACCTAGCTCTAATCTAAACCCTACCCTAGCTTAAACTCTAAAAGTAACCCTAACCAAAACCTTAGCCCTAACCATAACCTGAAACTTAACCCAAGACCTAATTCTAACCATAACCTTAGCCCAAACCCTAGCTTTAACCCTACTCATTACCCTAAAAGTAACCCTAACTCTCATGCTAACACTATTGGAACCCTAATCCTATCCCTAACATTAACCCTATCCATTAACTTACACCTAACCTAATCCCTAAACCTAACCCTATAGTTATTTTGTTCCTAACCCTAATTCCAATTTGATCTCTAACCTTAACCTTCACTTAAGCCAAACCCTAACCCTGACTCTGATCCTAATAATAACCCTAGCTCTTAACCTTACCCTAATAATAAACCTAATCCATAAATAGATCTAGACATAAACCTAACCCTAAAATTATCCCTAAAAATAACCTTACATCTGACATTAACTCTGGCTCTAATTCTAGCCCTAACCATAACACAAACCTGAACCCACAGCCTATCCCTGAACCTCAATTTAATCATAACCCTAACACTAACTCTAATTCTAACAATCACCAGAGCCATAAAACTAGCTATAATCCCATCCCTTAACTAAACCTAACCCTAAGCCTAATGCTAACACTAACCCTAGCCCTAAAACTAGGCCTAACCCTAACACTAAACCTAGCCCTAATCCCAGCCCTAATTTAGTCTTAGCCCTAACCCTAACCCTATCCATAATACGAACTCTAAATTTTGCCCTAGCTCTATACCTATTTCTAATCCTACCTCTTATTATCACCCTAAACTTAGCCCTAAACTTAGTTCTAACACTAGCCCTATCCTTAGTCCTAGTTCAAACCCTAGATCTATACCTAACTTAAATATAAACCTAACCCTAAGCCTAAAGCTAAAAATAACACTAGCCCTAACCCTAATGCTAATTCTAAAACTAGCCCTAACTCTACCCCTAGTCCTAAAACAAAACTGAGTCATAGCCCTAACCTAACCCTTAACATAAACCAAACCCTAATCCTACATCTAGCCCTAACCCTAATTCTAGTCCTCACCTTAACCTGAAAACTAACCCTGAACCTGACTCTGACTCTGACACTAATCTTGGCTCTAAACATCATCATAAACGTAAACCTGACCATAACATTAGACCTAGCCCTAACCCTAACCCTATAACTAACACTAATTATAACCCTACTTCATACATTAGCTCTAGCATTAACCCTAGCCCTCAACTAATCAAAAACCTAGCCTTAATTCGAGTCCTAAACCTAGCTTTAACCCTAAACTTAAATAAAACACTAACCCACACACTAGCCCCAATCCTATACATAACCCTTACCCTAACCTTAGGTCTAAACTTATTCATTAACCTAACAATAACCCTAACCCTTATGTTAAACATACACCTAACCCTAACCCTATACATTTCACTAAAGCAAACCTAAATCCTAAACCTAACTCTGTCATTACCCAAATCTTAAATCTAAAGCTAATTTGAACCCTAAACCTAAACCCTAACTGAACCCAAACTCTAACGCTGACACTGATCCTAAAAATAACCAAAGATGTAAATCTGACCCTTACCCTAACCCTAATACTTACACTGTACCAAGCCATAAACTTAACACTAAATCCAGCCCCAACTGTAACCCTAGACCTGACATTAGCCCTAGCCCTAATACTATCCCTAACTCTAACACAAACCCTAGTCCACCACCTAACATTAAATTTAGCCTTAATCATAATTCTAACCCTAACCCTAAACCTAACCCTAAAATAAACCCTCGCCCTAGCCCTAAACATAGCTATAACCATATCCCTTACCATAAACGTAACCCTAACTATAACCCTAAACCTAGTCATCACCCTCACCTTATCCTTAGCTCTAGCACTAACTCTAGATAGAAACCTAACTCTAAATCTATCTCTAACTCGATGCCTAAGCCTAACCCTAAAATTACCCCTAAGCCTAAAACTAAAAACTAGCACTAACGCTAGCCCTAACACTAACACTAGCCATAATTTACTCCTATCCCTAACCCTAACCCTAGGCCTAAGACTAACTCTTACACTAACCCTATCCCTCGTTCAAACCCTATCCTTTATCAGAACACTAACCCTAGCCATAACTCTAGTCCTAAACATTGCTTATCATTAGCCCTAGCACTAACCTTAGATCAAAATCTAAGTCTAACAACCCGAAGCCTAAGCTTAACCCTAACACTAGCCCTAACCCTAACACTAAGCTTTAAACTAGTCATAACCCTAGCCCTAGCCCTAAAACAAAACCAAGCCATAACTCTAACTCTAAACCTTAAAATAAACCAAACTCTAACCACACATTTACCCCTAACTCTAGCCCTAATTTGAGTTTTAAGCCGAACCCTAAAACTAACCCTCACCCAGACTCTGACACTAACACTAACCCTAGCTCTTAACATCACCCTAACTCTAAACCTAATCCTAACACTAAACTTAGCCCCAATTTTAAACCTAAAATTAGTCTTAATATTAACCTTAGTACTTACATTAGCCATAACCCTAACCCTAGCACTAACTTAACCCCAAACCTAGTCTTATTCCAAGCCCTAACATGAGGGGTTTTTTTTTGTTTTTTTTTAAGAGAGAATGAGAAAAAATGAGAGAAGGAGAGAGAGATTTTTTTTTAATATTTATTCTTTAGATTTCGGCGGACACACATCTTTGTGTGTATGTGGTGCTGAGGATTGAACCGGGCCGCACGCATGCCAGGCGAGCACGCTACTGCTTGAGACACATCCCCAGCCCCCTAACATGAGTTTTAACCCTAACCCTAAACCTAAAACTAGCCCTAATAATAACCATAACCCTGGCTCTAACTCTAGCTCTAACCCTATCCTTTACCATAACCATAATCCTAACTCTAATACTAACCCCAGATCTAAACCTAAACGTATCTCTAATCCTACCTATATCCATTACCATAAGCCAAACATGAACCCTAATACTAAGTATATCATTACCCTAACCCTACCTCTAATGCTAATTTGATTTCTAAATTTAAACCTTAAACTATCCCAAACCCTAACCCAGAACTTCACCTTAATAATACCCCAACAATAAACTGACCCTAACCCTTAACCTAACCCTTATACTAGATGTATCCATAATCCTAACCCTAAAACTATCTTTAAACATAATTCTAGGCCTGAAATTAGCCATACTCCTAATCCTAGCCTAACCCTAAAACAAACTCTAGCCCTCATACTGGCCCTAAACCTAGTCTTAAGCATAACCTTAACCCTAATCATAGCCCTAACCCTAATTCTCAGTATCACCCTACTTTTAAAACTAGCTTAACACCATCCCTAACCCTAAACTTAATCCTACATGTAACCCTAACTCTATGCTTAAACTGATCACTAACCCTAACCCTAATCTTTGCCCTAATTTAGCTCTATCACTAACCCGAACCCTAAACTTAACCCCAAGACTAACTCTAACTCTCACACTAGCCATATCTTTTCTTCTAACCATATCCCTTACAATAACCCTGATCCTAGCCCTAACCCTAGCCCTAACCCTTGCCATAGCCTTAGTCTAGCCTAACCCCTATATCTAACCCTAAGTCTATATCTAACCCTAACCCTAAGCCTAAGCCTAATACTAAAAGTAACCCTAACGCTAATGCTAATCATAAAACTAGCTCTAACCCTAACCCTAGAAGTAAACCCAACCCAAGATATAGCCATAACCCTTAACCTTAACTTTAAACAAGCCGTAACAGTACACCTAGACCTAATCCTAGCCTTAATTCAAGTCCTAAACCTAACCTGAAAACTAACACTGACCCTACTCATCCTAAACTCACCCTAGCTCTAAACACTATCCAAAACTTAAACCAAAACCCAACAGTAACTCTAGCCCTTATTTGAGTCTGAACACTAATCCTGACCCTGACTCATATCCTAACACTAACTATAGTTCTAAATATCACCCTAATATTAAACCTAAGACTAACACTAGACGTACCCCTACCCTTAATCCTAAAACTAACCCTGATTGTAACCCTAGTTCTTACATTAGCAATTGCCCTAACCCTAGACCTAATATTAACACAAAAACTAGCCCTAATACGAGTGCTAAACCTAGCTTTAACACTAACTCTACCCTAACTCTAGCCCTAACCCTAGCTCTAAAACTATCTCTTACCCTAAGAGAAATCCTAACCTTAATGGTAAACCTAGACCTATCCCTAGTCATTAGGCTAACCAAAATCCTAACCTTATTATTACTACTGACATTAGCCCTCATTCTATCTCTAATCCTATCCCAAATTTTAATGCTAACCCTGAAACTTATTCTGAGCCTACCACTAAACCTAGGTCTAAACCTGACCCTAAACCTAGACCAAATCCTAACACTGGTACTACCGGTAAACTTATTCATAAAAATTACCCTACCACTAGCCTTAGACTAAAACCTAATCTGAAATCTAGTCTTAACTCTAGCCCTAGACCTAAACAAAAACCTAGTCATAGCCCTAACAATAACCCTTACTTGAACCAAACACTAACCCTATCCCTACACCTAAACCTAGTCCTAATTCTGGCTGTAACACTAAATCTAACTCTAAAACAAAAACTGACCCTTCCTTTAACAGTAAACCTACCTCTACCCTAACCAAAATTCTGTACCTAAAACTAGACCTAGTCATAACCCTAACCCTAAAACTAGCCCCAATTATAACCCTAGATCTTACATTACCCACAGCCCTAACCCTAGGCCTAAACCTAACACAAAACCTAGAGCTAATCCTAGGCCTAACCCTAGCCCTAATCCTAACTGAAACCTGGCCTTAGTCCTAACCCTACCTCAAAGCTTAACCCTTACTCAAAACATAAACTCTAAACATGAACCTCAAATCTAGCCCTAATCCTAAACCTAATCCTAACCTTAAGCCTAGCCCTAACCCTAGCTCTAAACATTTCCATTACTTTAAATCTAACCTTAACCCTATTGGTCACTCCTGCCCTAACCCCAACCCTAAACAGAAAACTAACCCTAGGTTTAACCCTAAACCTAACACTTGCTCTAGCCCTAACCATAGTTCAAAACTTAATCCTTAATATAAACCTAAACATAACCATGGCCCTAACCCAACCCTAAACCTAAATCTAACCCTAAACCTAAAACATCATCTAACCATATTCATCACTGTAACTGTAACCTAATTCTAATGATAACCCTGGCCCTAACCCTAACCCTAACACTAAATCTACCGCTTCCTATCCCTAGACCTAAGTCTGAACCTAACCCTTGCTGTGGACCTAACCATAGCTCAGAACCTAACCCTTACCCTAAACATAACCTTAACCCAAACCCTAGTTCTAACCTTCACCTTAACCCTAATCAAGACATAATCCAAACCATAAATCTAGCCCTAAACTTAACTCGAACTGTATTCTTTACCCTAAACACAATCCTTACCTTCATGCAAACCCTAGGCTTAACTCTAATCCTATTGCTAACCCCAACACTATCAATTAACCTAAACCTAATCTGAACCCTAAACATCACCCTATCAATATCTAAACCTAACCTTAATGCTAATTCAAGCCCTAACCCTAAACACAAGACTAAATCAAAACCTAACCTGACCCTGATGCTAATAATTTCCCGAGCTCTAAACTTGACTCTTACCCTAAACCTAACCATTACACTAGACCTAGCCAAAAACCTAACCCTAGAACTATCCCTAAACGTAACACTAGACCTGATATTAGACCTAGACATAATCTTAGCCCTAACCCTAACACAAACCCTAGCACTTATCCTAGCCCTAAAAATAATCTTAGTCATAACCATAACCCTAAGCCTAGGCCTAATGCTAACATTAATTCTAGCCCTAATCTTAGCCCTATCCCTAACTCTAACTCTAAATCTAGCCCTAAGACTAAGTTTAACTATCACCCTAGATCTAAAACTAGTTCTAACCATATCCATTACCAGAACCCTAATCCTATTCCTAACCCTAGGCCTAACACTAGCCCTTAGCCCTTGCCCTAACCTTAGATCTATACCTAACACTTAATCTAACCCTAACCCTAGGCCTTAACTAAAACCTCATACTAGCCCTAATATACTAACCCTAATGCTATTCCTAAAACTAGTCCTAATTCTAGCACTAGCTCTAATACAAAACTGAGCCATAGCCCTAACCTTAACACTTAACCTAGACCAAGACAAAACCTGACACATAATCCTAAAACTAGCCCTAATTAAAGTTTTAACCTGAATCCTAAAACTAATCCTGAACCAGACTCTGACCCTAAAACTAACCCTAGCTTTAAACATCACCCTAACCTTAAACCTAAAACTAACACTAGACCTAGCCCTAAACTAAACCCTAAACTAGTCCTAATTGTAACCCTAGTACTTACATTAGCTGTAACCCTAATCCTAGCCCTAATGTTACCCAAAACCTAGCCCTAATCCAAGCCCTTAACCAAGATTTAACCCTAGCCCTAACCTTAACCCTAAACCTAGCAATAATCATAACCATAACCCTAGCCCTAAACCTACCTCTAACCCTATACATTACCCTAACCATAACCCTAACCCTAATGCTAACCCTATGTCTAAACCTAACAATATCCCTATTTCTAACACTATCCATTACCCTAAACCTAACCTGAAACCTAAACACAACCCTATAATTACCTAATACTAACCTTATGCTAATTTGAGCCCTAATTTAAACCTTAACCTATTCTAAACACTAATTGTGACCCTTACCCTAATAATACCTTTAGCTCTAAAGCTGAACCTAACACTAAACCTAAACCTTACAGTAGGCGTAGCCATAAACCTAACCCTAAAACTATCTTTAACCAAAATGCTGGACCTGAAATTATCCCTAGACCTAATCCTAGCCCTAAACCTAGCCTTAATTGTAACCCAAACCATAAACTCAGCTTCAACCCTAATTCTAACCCTTTTCCTAGTCCTAAACCTAGCTAAAATCCCATCCATTACCCTAAACCTTACCATTACCCTAAACCTAACCATAACCCGAAACCTAACCGTAACCCTCGCCCGAAGCAAAGGCCTAACATTAACACTAAGCCTAGCACTAATCCTAGCCCTAATTTAGTCCTATCCTAACCCTAACCCTAGCGCTAAGACTAACTCTAACTCTTGCCATACTTCTATCCGTAGTCTGATCCTTAGCCCTACCTATAAATCTAACTCTAAATTTAACTGTAACCATAAGCCTAAACCAAATCCTAACATACTCCTCACAATAACGCTAATTCTTAAACTTACCCTAACCCTAGCCCTAGCAATAAAACAAAACCAAGCCACAGCCCTATCCTTAAATCTTTACCTAAACCAAACCCTAAACCTAACCTAGACCTAACCCTAACTCTAAAACTAACCCTTAACCTGATGCTGACCCTAACACTAATCCTAGCTCTAAACATCACCATAACCTTAAATTAACCCTAACACTAGACGTAGCATTGACTATAACCCTAAAACTAGCCCTAATCATAACCCTAGTTTGTATATTAGTCATTGTCCTAACCCTAGAACTATCCCTAACAAAAATCCTGCCCTAATACAGGCCCTAACCATAGCTTTAACACTAATCCTAACACTTCCCCTTACCCTAAGCCAAACTCTAACCCAAATGCTAACCCTAGTCTTAACCCTAATCCTTAGCCTAACTTCAACTCTTACCCTATTACTAGTCCTTATCCTAGCCCTTATTCTAGCTCTAACCCTAACCCTGACCCTTATTCTGACCCTAACAGTAAACCTAGGTTCAAACCGAACCCTATCCCTAAACCAAACCTTAACACTAGCCATACCGGTAACCCTATACTTATATCTAAGCCTAACACTAGACCTAGACCCAAAGCTAATCCTAATATAGCTATAACTCTAGCCCTATACATAAAAAACCTAGTTCTAGCCCTAACAATAACTATTAACCTAAACCAAACAATTACCCTACCCCCAGACCTAACACTAGTCCTAATTCTGGCTCTATCCCTAACCCTAACCCTATCCTGAACACTGATCCTGACCTTAACAATAAATCTAGATCTAAACCTGACCATAACCCTAAACCTACACCTAAAACTAGACTTAGCTATAACCCTAAACTTAAAACTAGCCCTAATCATAACCCTAGCTCTTACATTACCCACAGCCCTTACCATAACCCAAGCTCTGAACCCAGCCATTATCCTAACCCTAACACTGAGTCTAATGATAACCCAAGCTCTACACCTAACCCTATCCCCAACCCTAATTATAAACATAACTCTCGACCTGACCCTAAACCTAATCCTTGTCATAGCCTTAACCCTAATTCAAACCCTAACCCTTTCCCTGAGCCCAACCCTAAACCTAGCCATAAACCTAGTTTTAACCCTAAACCTGACCTAAGCCCTAACCCTAACCTTACATCTAACCCAATCCACTACCCTAAGCCTAACAATAACCCTAATGAAAACCCTAGCCCTAACACTAACCCTAACCATAACTATAATCATAACCAGAACCTTAGACTTAACACTAAACCTAACACTCGCCCTAGTCCTAACTCTAGTTTGAATCCTAACCCTTACCCTAATTCTAACCCTAGCCCTAGCTCTAACACTAATCCTAGCTCTAGCAGTAACCTTAACCCTGACACTAAACCTAACCAAATCCTACAAATAATTTAGCCCTATTTCTAACCCTAACCCTAGACTTAAGATTAACTATAACTCCCATGCCAGATCTATCTCTAGATCTCACCCTATTCCTTACTGTAAACTTAACCCTAGCCCTAAGGCTAGTCATAATCTTTGCCTTATCGTAAGCCATAGCAATAACCCTTCATTGAAACCTAACTTTAAATCTAACCCTATCCTCAGGCCTAAGCCTAAACCTGAAAACAGCCCCAAACCTAATGCTAATCCTAAAATTAGTCCTAACCCTAGCCCGAGCCCTTTAATAAAACCTAGCAAGAACCCATAATCCTAACCCTTAACTTAAAGCAAACCCTAACCCTACATCTAGCCCTAACCCTATCCCTAATTTGAGTTCTAACCCTAACCTTGAACCTAACCATGACCCTGGCTCATAACCTAACACTAACCCTAGCTCAAAATATTACCCTAACATTAAACCTAACCCTAACACTAGACATAGCCCTTAACCTAACCTGAAAACTAACCCTAAATGTAACCCTAATTCCTACATTTTCCATAACCCTAACACTAGCCCTAACCCTAATACAAAACTAGCTCTCATCCGAGACTTAACCCGACCTTTAACCCCAAACTGAATCTTAACTTGAAGCCTAAACCTAGCTCTAACCCCAACTCTAACACCATCTCTTACCCTAAGCCAAAACCTCACCTTAATGCAAACCCTAGTCCTAATCCTAATGATTAGCCTAACCCATACCCTAACCCTATTACTAGTCCTAACCCTAACTTTCATTCTAGCTTTAACCATAACACAAAACCTAACCCTAACCCTGATCCTTATTCTGTCCCTAACACTAATTGTAGGTTTACACCTGAACCTAACCCTAATCTGACCCTAACATTAGCCCTACCGGTAAACTTGTACCTAAACCTAACCTTAACACTTGCCCTAGACCTAAATTTAATCCTAAATCTAGCCATAACTCTAGACATAGACCTAAAGAAAAACCTATACCTAGCCTTAAAAATAAACCTTAACCTAACCCAAACAAGAACCCTACCTCTAGACTTAACCCTAGTCCTAATTCTGGGTTTAATCCTCAAAAGAACCCTAACCAGAACACTGAACATGACACTAACACTAACCCTAGTTCTAAGACATCACCCTTACCCTAAAACTAACCTTAAAACTACACCTACCCTAAAATTAACACTAAAACTAGCGCTAATTTTAATACTAGTTTTTACATTGGTCATAGCCCTAACCTATCCAAAAACCTATCCCTAACCCAAACCCTACCCCAGCTTTAACCCTAAAGCTAACCCTAATCATAACCCTAGCCCTAACCCTAACCCTAAGCCTAATCCCAGGCCTAATCCTAACCATAACCCTAGCCATATTCCTAGCTATAACCCTATCCATCACCATAACGGTAACCCTAACCCTTATGATAAACCTGGGTGAAACCCAAATTCTATCCCTAACCTTAACCCTATTAATTAACCTACAGCTAACCTAAACCCTTAACCTAACCTTATAATAGCCCTATCCTTAACAATAAAGCTAATTCAAGCCCTAACCCTAAACCTTAACCTAAACAAACCCTAACTCAGACTCTGATCCTAAAATACCCCTAGCTCTAAACCTGACCTTTACAATAAAATTAAACTTTACAATAGACCTAGCCATAAAATTAACCTAAAACTATCTCTAACCATACCCTATTCCTGACATTAGTCCTAACTTTAATCCTAGCCCTAACCCTAAAATAAACCTTAGCTCACATCCTAGCCATAAACCTCTCTTTAATGAAAACCCCAACCTTAATCCCATTTCTTATCCTAAACCTAATCCCATCTCTTAACTTAAACCTAATCCTAACCGTAAACCTAACCCTAGACCTAACTCAAAGACTAACCCTAGCCATAATCCCAGCCCCAATTTAGCCCTATCCCTAACTCTAAACCTTATTCTGACTAATAACCTCACACTAACCTTCGCTGTAAACATTAGAGATAACACTAACACTACCCCAAGGATTAACTATAACTCTCATCCTAACCCTAGCTCACAGACTAACTCTAAATCTCGTCCTAGCCCTATACCTAGTACTAACCCTATACTTTACCATAACCCTAAACCTAGCCTTAAATTTAGCATTAACCCTAGACCTATCCTTAGCCCTATTGCAAACCCTAGATCTATACCTAATTTTAAATCTAACCCTAAATCTAAGCCTAAATCTCATACTAAGACTAGCCCTAATACTAATGCTAATCTTAAAAGTAGCCCTAACACTACCCCTAGCCCTAAAAGAAAACTGAGTCATATCCCTAACCCTAACCCTTAACCTAAACCAAACCCTAACCCTACACCTAGCCGTAACTCTATCACTAATGCTAGTCCTAATCCTAACAGGAAAACTAACCATGACCCTGACTCTGACTCTAACACTAACACTCTAAACATCATCTTAACCATAAACCTAACACTAACACTAGACCTAGCCCTAAGCTTAACCCTATAACTAGCAGTAATCATGACACTACTTCATACATTATCCATAGCCTTAACTCTAGCCCTAAGTGAACCCAAAACCTAGCCTTAATTCAAATTCTAAAAATAGCATTAACCCTAAACTTAAACCTAACCCTAACCCAAACACAAGCCCTAATCCTATACATAACCCTAGCCATAACCTTAGGTTTAACCCTATCAATTACACTAATGATAACCCTAACCCTTATGCTAACCCTAGGCCTAACCCTAACCCTATTCATTACACAAAACCAAACTTAAACCCTAAACCTAACCTTTCATTAACCTAAACCTATACCCTATCGTAGCCCAAACTCTAACCCTTACACTGACCTTAAAAATAAACCTATATCTAAACCTGATCCTAACCCTAAACTTAACCCTTACACTGAGCCAAGCCATAAACCTAACACTAAATTTATTCTTAAATGAAACTCTAGACCTGACGTTAGCCCCAGCCCTAATACTATCCATAATCTAATAAAAAGCCTACTTCTCATCCTAGTTGTAAACCTAGACTTAATCATAAATCTAATCATAACCCTAGCTCTAACCCTTATATTAATCATTGTCTCAGCCCTAAACCTAGAAATAACAACATCTTTTACCCTAAAGCCTAAACGTAACCCTAACTCTAACCCTACCCTAGTCATCACCCTTACCCTATCCTTAGCCTTAGCACTAACCCTAGATGGAAACGTAACTCTAAAGCTAACCTTAACTTGATGCCTAAGCCTAACCCTAAAACTAGCTTTAACCCTAATGCTATTTCAAAAACTAGCCCTAACCCTAATGTTAATTGTAAAACTAGCCCTAACCGTAATGCTAATTCTAAAACTCGACCTAACCCTAGCCCAAACACTAACTCTAGCTGTAATTTAGCCCTATCCTTAACCCTAGCCCTAACCCTAAACCTAAGACTAACTCTAGCTCTCACACTAGCCCTATCACTCTTCTAAATCTATCCCATACCATAACCCTAACCCTAGCCCTACCCTAGTCCTAACCCTTTCCCTATCATTAGCCCTAGCATTAAACATAGATAAAAAACCTAATATAATTCTATCCCTAACCTGAAGCCTTAGCCTAAGACTAACACTAGCCATAACCTTAACACTAATCCTAAAACTTTCCCTAGCCCTAAATGTAGCCCTAAACCAAACTGAACCATAGCTCTAATCCTAATCTTTAACCTAAACAAAGCCCTCATCATACACCTAGCCCTAACCTGATTCATGAATCTAATTTAAAGCCAAACCATAAAACTAATCCTGACCATTACTCTTACCATTACACTAAACCTAGCTCTAAACACCACCTTACCCTAAACTTAAACTTAACACTGAACATAGCCCTAAATCCCTAAAACTAGCCCTAATTATAACCCTAGTACTTACATTAGCCATATCCCTAGCCCTAGCCCTAATTTAACCCAAAACCTAGCCCTAATATGAGCCCTAAACCTAGTTTTAATCCTAACCCTAATGCTAAACCTAGACCTAATTGTAACCATAACTCTACCTCTAAACCGATCTCTGTCTATTTCCATAACCATAACCTTAATCCTAATGCTAACCCTAGGCCTAAACCTAACCCTATCCCTAATCCTAACCTTATTCATTAACCAAAACCTAAACTGAACGCTAAAAATAACCCTATCATTACCCTAACTCTAACTCTAGCACTAATTTGAGCCCTAATATTAAACTTTAACCTATCCTACACCTTAACCCAGACCTTGACCCTAATAAAACCCCTAGCTCTAAACCTGATTCTAACCCTAAACTTAACCTTTACACTAGAAATAGCCATAATTCTGACCCTAAAACTATCTTTAACTATGATTCTGGATATAAAATTATCCCTAGCCCTAATCCTAGCCCTAAACCTAAAACAAACACTAGCCCTAATCCTCTCCCTAAACCTAGCCTTAACCATAACCCTAACCCTAACCCTAGCCTTAGCCCTAACCCTAATTTAAACCCTCACCCAATCTCTTAACCTAGCTATAAAACCATCTCTTACCCTAAACTTAATCCTAATTCTAACCCTAACCCTAAACTTAAGCCAAACATTAAACCTATCCCTAATCCTAGCCCTAATTTAGCACTCTATCTCTAACCCTAACCCTAACCCTAGCCCTAGGACTAACTCTAACTCTTGCCTTACCCCTATCCCTAGTTCTAACCCTATTCCTTATCATAACCCTATCCCTAGCCCTAGCCCTTGTCCTATCCTTAGTCCTAGCCCTAACCTATATCTAAACCTAACTCCAAATTTAAGCCTAACTCCAAATCTAACCCTAACTCTAAGCCTAAGCCTAAAACTAACACTAGCCGTAACCTTAATGCTAATCATAAGACTAGCCCTAACCCTAACCCTAGGACTAAAAGAACCCAAGCAATAGCCCAAACCCTAAATATTAACTTAAACCCAATCCTAACATTACACTTAGACCTAATCCTAGCCCTAATTTGAATCCTAACCCTAACCTTAAAAGTAACCTTGAGCCTGACTCATATACTAACACCCATCCTAGCTCTAAACACCATCTTCACTTAAACCGAAACCTAACAGTAACTCTAGCCCTATAATGAGTTCTAAACCTAACCCTAAAACTAACCCTGACCCTGACTCCTATCTTAACATAAAACCTAGCTCTAAATATCACCCTAACCTTAATCCTAAACCTAGCAATAAAACTACTCCTACCCCTAACCCTAAAACTAACGCTAATTGTACCCGAGTTCTTACATTAGCTGTTACTCTAACCCTAGACCTAACCCTAACACAAAAACTAACCCTAATGCAAGCTCTAAACCTACTCTTACCCTAACTCTAACCCTAACCATTTCCCAAACCCTAGCTCTAAATCAACCCCTTACATTAAGCAAATTCCTAAACTTAAGGGTACTCCTAGATCTATCCCTAATCCTTAGGCTAGCCAAAACTCTGACCCTATCAATAATCCCAACCCTAACCCTCATTTTAGCGCTAATCCTATCCCAAACAATAACGCTAATGCTGACCCTTATTTTGACCCTAACACTAACCTTAGGTCTAAAACTGACCCTAACACTAGACCAAACACTAACACTAGCCCTAGACCTAAACCAAATTCTAAATATGGCCTTAACTCTAGCCCTCGACATAAACATAAACAAAGCCATAGCCATAATAATAATCCTTAACCTAACTCAAACAGTAACCCTACCTTTAAACCTAAACATAGTTCTAATTCTGGCTGTAACCCTAATTCTAACTCTAACACAAACATTGGATCTGCCTTTAGAGTAAACCTAATTCTAAATCTGACCTTACCTGAAAATCTAAACCTAACACTAGACCTAGCCATAACCCTAACTCTATAATTAGCCCTAACCATAACACTAGTTTTAAATTACCCATAACCCTAACCCTAGGCCTAAACCTAACACAAAACCAAGAGTTAATCCCAGGTCTAAGCCAAGCCTTAAGCATAATACTAACTCTAACCCTAGCCCTAACCCTAACCTAACACTTGCCTCAGTCCTAACCCTAGCTCAAAGCCTAAACATTACTCTAAACATAAACCTACACCTATCTCTCAATCTAACCATAACCTTAGCCCCAAATCCAAAACAACCCTAGCTTTTAACCTAGCTCAAATCCTAACCATTACTGTAAACCTAATCCTAAAGTTATTGATAATCCTAGGAGTAACACTAAACCTAAACCTAACTAGAAAACTAATCTTAGACCTAACCTTAACCTCACAATTGCCATAGACCTTAACCTAGCTCAAACCCTAACCCTTACTATAAACCTAAACATAACCATAGCCTTAACTCTAAACCTAAATCTCAATCTAACGTTTAACATATCCTTAAATCTACATCTAATCTCATCCATTACCCTAACCCTACCCCTAACCCTAATGATGTTCCTAGCCCTAATTCTAACCCTAACCCTATCAGTACTGTAATCTTATCCCTACAAGTAACCGTAAACCTAACCATCACCCTAACCGTAAACCTATCTCAAAATCTAACCCTTACTCTAAACATAACTCTAAGTCTAACCCTAGTTTTAACCCTAACTCTAACCCTAATATAAGATCTATTCCTAACAATAAACCTAGTCTTAAACTTAGCTCTAACCCTATCCATTATATTAACCATAAGCCTTATCCTAATGCAAATTCTAGGCCTAACCATAACTCTATTGCTAACCCTAATGCTAGCAATTACCCTAAACCTAATGTAAACTCTAAACAAAGACCCTAACATTTCCCTAATCAACAACCTAATCTAAGTCCTGATCCTAAACCCTAACTCAACCAAACTCTAACACTGACCATGACCTAATAAATCTCCTAGCTCTAAAGCTGACCCTTACACTAAACCTAACCCTTACACTAGACCTAACCATAATCCTAATCCTAAAACTATCCCCAACTGTGAGCCTAGACCTGACATTAGCCATAGCCCTAATCATAGCCCTAAACCTAATATAAACCCCGGCTTTTATCCTAGCCCTCAACCTAGCCTTAATCCTAAACCTAAACCTAACCTTAGGCCTAACCATAAAGTTAACCCTAGCACAAATCTAAAACCTACTTTAGCCCTATTCCTAACCCTAGAACTAACCCTAGCCATAAACATAACCATAGCCCTAAGTATAACCTAAATCTCAATCTGACATTAAACATAGCGGTAAATCAACATCTAATCATTTCCATTAACCTAACTCTAACTCTCACCATAGTCCCATCCCTAGTTCTAACCCTATCCCTTACCGGAACCCTAATCCTAGCCATAACCCAAGCCCTATAATTAACCCTAGCCCTAACTTTGATCTAGTTTTTACTCTAAATTTAACCCTAACCCTAAGCCTGACCCTAACCCTAACCCTAAATCTAAATCTAACTTTAACCCTAGGACTAAACCTAAACCTAACACTAGCCCTAACCCTAAAGCAAATCCTAAAAGTAACCCTAATCCTAGCTCTAGCCCTAAAACAAAACCAAGCCATAGCCCTAACCCTAACCCTTAACGTAAACCAAACCCTAACCCTAACTTCAACCTTAGCTCTAATTCTAGTGTTAAGCAAAAAACTAGAACTAACACTGACCATAACTCTAATACTAACCCTAGTCTAAACATCACCCTATCCATAACCTTAAACCTAACACTAGACCTACCACTAACCCTAAGCCTAAATTTAGCAATAATTATAACCCTGGTACTTACATTAGCCTTACCCCTAACCCTAGCACTAACTTAACCCAAAACCTAGCCCTAATCTGAGCCCTAACCTTTGTTTTAACCCTAAACCTTACCCCAAATCTAGCCTTCATCAAAACCATAACCCTAGCTCTAATCTTAGCTCTTACCCTATTCATTTCTATAACCATAACCCTTGGCCTAAACCTAAACCTATCCCTAATCCTAAACCTATGCATTACCCTAAACCAAACCTAAACCCTAAACCTCACCCTATCATTTCACTAACACTAACCATAACACTAATTTGAGACCTAACTTTAACCTTAACTTATCCCAAACTTCTAACCCTAACCTTGACCTAATAATACCCCTTGATATAAATCTGACACTAACCATAAATCTTACACTACATGTAGCCATAAACTTAACCCTAAAATTATCTTTAACAATAACCCTAGATCTGATATTAGCAGTATCCTCAATCCTAGCCCTAACCCTAAAACTAATTGTAGCCTTTATCCTAGCCCTAAACTTAACCTTAATCATAATCCTGAACCTAACCATAGCCCTAAACCTAATTTTAACCATCACCCTATTTCTAAATATAGCTATAAAACCATTCCTTACTCTAAAATTAACGCTAACCCTAACCCTAACCCTAATGCTAGGCCTAAATTGAACACCAGCCCTAGCCCTAATTCTAGCCCTAATTCAACCCTATCCCTAACTCTAACCCTAACCCTAGCCCTAAGACTAAATATAACTCTCACACTACCCCTGTCTCTACTTCTTACCCTATTAATTACCGTAATCCTTACCCTAGCCCTAACCCTAGCTCTAACCCTAGACATAACCATTGCCTAATCCTTATTCCTAGTCCTAATCCTAGATGGAATCCTAATGCTAAATCTAAACCTGATCCTAATCATTAGCCAAACATTAACACTAGCCTTAGCCCTAATGCTAATCATAAAACCATAAAACTAGCCCTAACCCTAACCCTAGCAGAAAAAAAAAAAAACAATAGCCCTAACCCTAAACCTTAAATTAAACCAAATTCTAACACTACACCTATACCTAACACTAACCCTAATTTGAGTCCTAACCTTATCCTTAATACTAACTCTGACTCTGACTCATATCCTAACACTCACCCTAGCTCTAAACAGCACCCTAGCCTTAAACCGAATACTTACAGTAAACCTAGCCTTTATTCAAGTTCAAACCCTAACCATAAAATTAAACCATACCCTGACTATTAACCTAACACTAACACTAGCTCTAAATTTCACCCTACCCTTAAACCTAATCCTAACACTAGAGGTTTAACCCCTAACCATAACACTAAAACTAACCCATAAACCCTAGTTCTTACATTAGCCATTGCTCTTACCCTAGCCATAACCCTAACACAAAAACTAGCCCTAATTTGATCCCTCAACCTAGTTTTTACCCTAACCCTAGCCCTAACCCTAGACCTCATCCTAGCTCTAACCCTATCCCTCACCCTAAGCCAAAACCTAAAACTAATGCTAATCCTAATTCTAACCCTAATCCTTAACCTAACTCAAACCCTAACCCTACTACTAGTCCTAACCCTAGTCCTCATTCTAGCTCTAACCACGACCCAAACCCCAACCCTAACCCTGACCCTTATTCTGACCCTAATATTAATCATAGGTCTAAACCTGAACCTAACCAGAAACCAAACCCTAACACTAGAACTACTGGTAACATTATAGCTAAACCGAACCTTACACCTAAACCTACACCTAAACTAACCCTACACCTAAACCTAATGCTAATCTAGGCATAACTCTAGCCTTAGACCTAAAGAAAAACCTAGCCCTAGGCCTAAAAATAACCCTTAGTCTAAAGCCAAATACTAACCCTTCTCCTAGACTTAACCCTAGTCCTAATGTTTACTTTCACATTAACTATTACACTAAACTGAACACTGACCATGACACTAACACTAACCCTAGCTCTAAAAATAACCCTAACCCTAAACCTAACCCTAAAACTATACTTAGCTATAATATTAACCCTACAACTAGCCCTGATCATAACAAGTTCTTACATTTGCTCTAGCCCTAACCTATCGCAAAACCTAGCCCAAACCCAAGCCCTACCCTAACTTTAACTCTTACAGAAGAAAAAATAACAAGGAAATAAAGAAAGACAGGGAGAAAGAAAATAAGAGAAAATAAAGGGGTGATGAGGTGGGTCCTATGCAATTCCTCTATATTTACTACTCTGGTGATTTAGTTTTTAACGTCCAATTCCATGCTAAGTTTTTGGTTTCACAAATGTTGTGGTTGTGAGGACCAGAGGGGGAAGGGTAGAGGAGAATGGATGATAAGAGCGAGAAAAGAAAAGTAAAAAAAAAAAAAATTGTTTCCAAACTCTGCTTTCTTGTAGTAGGTGGAGTTGCCTATTCCTAGCTTGAGTCTCTGTGCTTAGGGTGGTGGAGGTAGCCAGGGTGAGAGGGCTTGAGTTTCTACCTAGAGCCTCCCTACACTTATCTCTGAATTGGAAACCAGGTGCTGTACAGTTGCTGTTCTGCATTGATAGCAATGCCTCCCAAAAGCTTGTGAGAAAAATTTTGATTTATCACAGCTTAAGGTAGGGGAGTTGGAAACGGGTACCAGCTGCAGAACCAAGCTTGTAGCCATGCCCACCGATAGGTGGCGAGTAATGTTTTGCAAGATGGATTCCATCTATTACCCGTGTATGATGTTTGGTGAGGTGGGTGCTTCTGGAGTGACCTTGTGCTGTGTCCAGAACTTGGTCTGGTGACTCGCAAGCAAAGCCTCGGGGTTCTATGCTGCTTTCCATCTGCGCTGAGAGCGCCTGCGTGGCTGAGACTGCTGTCTGCGCCCAGAGCAACTGCGAAGCTGAGCCTTCCATCTGCAGTGAGAGAACGTATGTGGCCCTAGTTTTCTTCAAATTTCTATGATACTGGGCAGGATTCATCAATTACTTGGCCTTACTATGCTCCTCAGGATTGGACCTACTCAGTTCAATGGTTCGCTTTCAGGAACAGTTTGTATTTTAAGGTTTCCCTTAATCATGGATTCTTGATGTGAATGAAAATTGAGCTGGAAAT
The DNA here is from genome assembly GCF_052094955.1 of Ictidomys tridecemlineatus. Classification (NCBI taxonomy): domain Eukaryota; kingdom Metazoa; phylum Chordata; class Mammalia; order Rodentia; family Sciuridae; genus Ictidomys; species Ictidomys tridecemlineatus. The sequence continues at coordinate 119,163,832 of NC_135480.1, read as the reverse complement.
CAAACAGGGTTGGCAGGAGGTGCTTAAAACTTCACACAGTCAATTCTCAGTGGGCACTCTCTGGTTTCTTTCTTTTGAAGGTAGGCCAAAGATGAAGCATGCAAAAGAAACTATGCGAGAGCCCTTAAGGAGAAAACAGAGAAACATGCTTGTACTGAAATAAGTCTCCCAACAATTTGATCAGATTTATTTGATAATGTGCAGTATTCATCTTTTAGCTTGCTCAACAAGGCTCCCCAAGGTTGGCACTTCTAGGATCAATGGTTCTCTAAACAGGTAAGAGTTCGTGTTAGGTTAGGGTTATGGTTTGATTTAGACCTAGTGTTAGGGTTAGAGTTTGTTTGTTCAAATTTATTTATTACTGGGAAGGACTTATCTTTTACCTAGCCTTATTATTTGCCCCAGTTTGGGGCCTTCTTAGTTCAATGGCTCGCTGTCAGGAATACTTTTTTTTTAATGTCTCATTCATTTTGACCTATATGGGTTAATTCAAATGGAGCGGGAAATCAGAAGGTTGGTGCTAGCTGGTTGAAACTTCACATACTAAACCAGTTGTCTGTGGGCTTGTCAAAGTAGCGATAAGCTGAAGAATGCAAAACAAATTTATTCAAGAGCACTTTAGGAGAAAACAGGGCAAATGCATATACTGAAATACCTCCCCCAATTATTTGGTCAGATTTTTGATCTGTAAGCTTGCCCCACTAGTCTCCCCAAGTTTGAAACTTTATGATCAAAGCTTTTCTTAACAGGTTAGGCTTAGAGTTATGTTTAGAGTTAGGGCAAGTGTTAGAACTACTGTTAGGTTTAGAGTTAGTTTTTTTCAACTCTTTGGATACTGGGCAGGATTTATCTTTTTCCTATTCTTAATATTCTCTCCATGTTTGGACCTCATAAGTAAAAGGGTTTGCTCTCAGGAGCACTTTTAATTTTCATGTTTCACTTCATTTTGCCTATAGAGGTTAAAGTAGATGGAGCTGAACTCAAACAGGGTTTGTGTAGCTGCTTGAAACTTCACACACTCAATCAGTTCTCAGTGCACATTATTTTATTTGTTCTTGTGGAAGTAGCCAAAAGCTGAATTAGAAAAAAAACAGCTTTATGTGAGCACTTTAGGAGCAAGCTTTATTTTTTTTTTTTGCTTGAATTAGTTTGTTATTGTACAGGATTCATCCTTTTTCTAGCCTTTGTAGGATCCCCATGTTTGGTTTATCAAGGTTTGCCAGTTCACTGTAAGGAAGAATTTGAATTTTTAGGTTTCACTTGATTATGGCTTATAGATGTGAATGAAAATGGAGCAGGAAAACAAACAGAGTTAGTAGTAGCTGCTTGAAACTTCACACACTCAATCAGCTCTCTGTGGGCACTCTCTGATTTTTCTTTGTGAAAGTACCTTAAACTAAAGCATGAAAAATAATTTATCTAAGGGCACATTAGGAGAAAACAGGTAAATATGCACGTACTGAAATACCTCCCCAAATTATTTTTCAAATTTCTTTGATACTGCACAGGATTCATCTGATAGCTGGCCCCTCTATGCTCCTTTATTTGGGGACTACTATGATCAATGGTTCTCTAAACAGGTTAGGTTAGGTTTAGTATTAGTTTAGAACTAGGGTCACAGCTAGTGTTTTGTTAGGTTTAGTTTTGTTCAAATTTCTTTGATACTGGGCAGGATTCAACCTTTACCTAGCCTTAGTATATTCTCTGGGTTGGGCCTCTTTGGTCAAGTGTTTGCTCTCCTGAACAGTTTGTATTATAAGTTTTCATTTCATTTTGACCCCTGCACATAAGTGGAAATAGAGCTGAAAATCCAATAGGGTTTCTACTAGGTACTTCAAACCTCACACACTCAATCAGTTTTCTATGGGCATTCTCTAGTTTATTCCTTGTAAAATTAGCCCTAAGCTGAATCATGCAAAGCAACTTTATTTGAGAGCACTTTAGGGCTAAACAGGGAAATATGCATATACTAAACTACCTGCCCTCAATTATTTGGTCAGATTTCTTTGATACTGTGAAAGATCCAATTCACTTGGATTGAAACCAAGTGGGGCAGCTGTTAGCCTGCCCCACTTGGTTTCACAAGTGTGGAACTTCTAGGATCAAACGGACTCTAAACAGGCTAAGGTAAGTGTTAGTGTTAGTGTTAGGACTAGTATTAGACCTAGTGTTAGGGTTAGAGTCAGATTTGTTTTCAAATTTCTATGATACTGTGCAGGATTAATCTTTGTCCTATTTTGACTATACTCCAAAAGTTTGGGCCTCTTTCATAAAGGGTTTGCTTTCAGTAACAGTTTCATTTTTCATGTTTCTCTTCATTTTGCCCTATAGGGGTGAATGGAAATGAAGCTGGAAATCGAACAATGTTTGGGCTAGCTGCTTAAAACTTCACACACTCCATCAATTTTCAGTGAGCATAATCTGATGTTTCCTATGAAAGTAGCCCTATGATGAAGTAGAAAGAAATAGTTTTATCTCTTAGTGCTTTAGGTGCCAGCAGAATACAGATGTAGTGAAGAGCTTCAATTTTTTTTTTTTGGTTGGATTACTATGATACTCTACAAGATTCATTCTTGACCTATCCTTAGTAAGCTCCTCAAGTTTGGGCCTTCAAGTTTCAATGGTTCATTGTCAGGAACAATTTGAATTTTTAGATTTCACTTCATTATGGCCTATAGGTGTGAATGGAAATGGAGCTGGAAATCAAACAGGGTTGGTGGTTGGTTGCTGAATGAACCTTCACACACTCAATCAGCTGTCTGTGGACACTCTTTGTTTTTTCTTTGTGAAAGTACCTTAAGTTGAAGCATGAAAAAGCAATTTATCCAAGAGCACTTTAAGAAAAAAACAGGGAAATATGAATGTACTGAAATACCTCCCCCAATTTTTCATCAAATTTCTTTGATACTGCACAAGATTCATCTGTTAAGTTGTGCCACTAGACTCCTCAAATTTGGGACTTCTATGATCATAGGTACTCTAAATAGGTTAGAATTAGGTAAGGGTTGGGTTATATCTAGTGTTAGAGTTAGTTTTGTTCAAATTCATTTCATACTTGGCATAATTTGTCTTTTATCTAGCCTTACTATTTTCCACAGGTTTGGCCTCTTTTTTCTTTTCTTTTTTTTTTTAAATGTTTAGTTTTTTATTTATTTTTTATTTTTTAGTTTTTGGCAGACACAACATCTTTTGTTGGTATGTGGTGCTGAGGATCGAACCCGGGCCGCACGCACGCCAGGCGAGTGCGCTACCGCTTGAGCCACATCCCCAGCCCTGGCCTCTTTTTTCAATCGTTTGCTGAGCCAAGAACAGTTTGTATTTTAAGGTTTTCTTCATTTTGACCTATATGGGTAAATGGAAATTGAGCTCAAAATCAAACAAGGTTAGTGCTGGAAGCTTGAAACTGCACACATTCAATCAGTCTATGTGGACACTCTCTGGTTTCTTCTTTGAGAACGTTTCCCAAAGTGGAAGCATGCAAAGACATCTTTATCTGAAAGTACTGTAGGAGACAACAGGGAATTATACATGTATTGGACTACCTCCCCAAATTATTTGGTCAGATTTCTTTGATACTGCACAAGATTCATCTGTCAGCTTGCCCAACTAAGCTCCCTTAATTTGGGACTTCTTTGATAAAAAAGGTTCTCTAAACAGATTAGGATAAGGTTTACGGTTAGGGTAAAGACTAGGTTTACACCTAGTGTTAGGGTTAGAGGCATGTATCTTTGATACTGGGAAGGATTCATCTTTTACCTAGGCTCACAATGTTACCTGGTTTGGGCCTTCTTAGTTCAAAGGTTCACTTTCAGGAGCTGTTTGTATTTTAAGGTTTCACTTTATTTTGAACTATTTTGGTAAAGAGAAATGGAGCAAGAAATCAAATAAGGTTGGTGCTACCTGTTGAAACCGCACACACTCAATCAGTTCTCTGTTGGCACTCTCTGGTTTGTTCCTTGTGAATGTTGCCCTCAGCTGAAACATGCAAAGCAATTTTATCCCAGAGCAATTTTGGGGATATCAAGGAAATATGCATGTACTGAAAAACTTCCCCAATTATTTGTTCAGATTTCTTTGATACTTTTATACTGTGCAGGATTCTTCTGTTAGCTTGCTCCAGTAGGCTCCATTAGTTTGGGACTTCTATGATCAAAGGTTCTCTAAACAGGCTAGGGTTAGCTGTAGGATTAGGATTAAGGATAGATTAAAAACTAGTGTTAGGTTTACAGTAGTTTTCTTCAAATTTCTTTTATACTAGGCAGGATTTATCTTTTACCTAGCCTTACTATGTTACCCAAGTTTGGGACTTCTAGTTTCACTGGTTTGCTGTCAGTATTTCAGTTTTTATTTTAAGGTTTCACTCCATTTTGACTTATTTGTGTAAATGGAAATGGAGCTGGGAATCAAACAGGGTTTTTGCAACAAGCTGCTTTAAACTTCACACTATCAATCAGTTCTCTGTGAGGACTCTCTGTTTTTTTTTTTTCCTTGTGAAAGTATACCAAAGATGAAGGATGCAAAAACAACTCTATGCAAGATAATTTCTGTAGACAACAGGAAAATATGCATTTACTAAACTACCTCCCCCAATCATTTGGTCAGATTCCTTTGATATTGGGTAGAATTCATCTGTTAGCTTTTCCCACTAGGCTCCTCAACTTTAAGACTTCTATGATCAAAGGTTCTCCAAACAGGTTAGGTTTAGGCTTATGGTTAGAGTTAGGTCTAGTGTTAGGGTTACAGTTTGTCTTATTCAAATTTCCTTGATACTGGGAAGGATACATTTTTACCTAGCCTTACTATATTCCTCAGGTTTCAGCCTTCTAAGTTCAATCCTTTGCTGACAGGAACAATTTGTATTATATGGATTCACTTAATTTTGACCTACATGGGTAAATGGACATGAAGTTGGAAGTCAAACAAAGATAGTGCTAACTGCTTAAAACTTCACACATTTAATCAGTTCTCTGTGGACACTCTCTGGTTTGTTCCTTGTGAAATTAGTAATAAACTGAAGCATGCAATACAAATTTATCTGCGAACACTTTTGGAGAAAACAGGAAACTATGCATGTGCTGACATAGCTCCCCCAAATATTTTGTCAGATTTCTTTGAAACTGCCCATGATTCATTTGTAAGCTTGCCCCACTAGACAACCCAATTTCAAAACTTCTATCATCAAAGGTTCTCTACACAAATTAGGGTTAGGGTTAGAGTTAGTTTTAGAACTAGGTTTAGACCTGGTGTTAGAGTTAGAGTTAGTTTTTTAAAAAATTCTATAATATTGGGCAGGATTAACCTTTTTCTTATTTTTACTATATAAAAATGTTTGGGCCTCCTACATAAAAGGATTTTCTCTCAGGAACAGTTTTAATTTTAATGTTTTTTTTTTCTTTTTGCCCTATAGTGGTGAATGGAAATGGAGCTGGAAATCAAACAGGGTTGTTGCCTGCTGCATGAAACTTCACAAACTCAATCACTTCGCTGTGGGCATGAGCTAGTTTGTTCCTTGTGAAAGTATCTTAAGCTGAAACATTAAAAAACAATTTATCCAAGAGCACTTTAGGAGAAAACAGGGGAATCGGCATGTAGTGAAACACCTCCCCGAATTATTTGGTCACATATTTTTGATACTGGGCATGATTCATCTGTTACCTTGCCATACTAGGCACCCAGGTTTGGGACTTTTATGATCCATCTCTATAAACAGGAAAGGCTTAGTTTTAGAATTAGGTTAGGGCTAGGGTTATAACTAATTTTCGGGTTAGAGTTAGTTTTGTTCAAATTTCTTTGATATTGGTCAGGATTCATCTTTTACCTAGCATTGCCATTTTCCCCAGTTTTAGGTCTTCTCAATTCAAGGTTTGCTGTCAGTACTTTTGTGTTTTAAGGTTTCACTTCATCTTGACTTTTATGGGTTAGGGTTAGGGTTAGGGCTGTGGTTCGGTTTTGTTTTAGGGCTAGGGCTAGGGTTAGGGCTAGATTTTGAATTAGTGTTAGGGTTAGAGCTAGTGTTAGGTGAGGTTTAGGGTTAGGGTTAGGATTAGATTTAGAATTAGTTAGATCCAGGGCTAGCGTTAGGGCTAGGGTTAGTGTTACGTTAAGGGATAAGGTTAGAACTAGGAAAATGGCTAGGATGAAAGTTAGATTTAGATTTAGGACTAGGTCTAGGGTTAGGGTTAGGATTACGAATAAATTGGGGCTAGGATTAGGGCTAGGGTTAGTGTTAGGGTTGGGCTAGGGGCAGGGCTAGGTTTAGGGTTAGCATTGGGGTTAGTATTAAGTTTAGGGGAATGGGTGTGGTTATAGATAGCTTTAGGGATAGGCTGAGGGTTAGAATTAGGACTAGGGCTTTGGTTAGTGTTTGGGTTAGGATTAAGGCTAGGTTTAGGCTAGGGTTTCTGCTAGGTTCAGGACTAGAACTAGGACTAGGCCTAATGTCAGGTCAAAGATTATGGTTAGGGATCATTTTAGGGTTAGGTTATGGTTAGGTCTAGTGTCAGAGCTATATTTAGGGCAAGGTTTAGGTTTAGAGTTAAGGGTAATATTAGGGTTAGTGTTAGGGTTAGCATTTGGTTTAGATCCAAGTTTAGATTAGAGGTTGAATTAGTGTTAGGTTCAGGCTTAGGGTTAGGGTAATAGATAGGGTTAAGTTTAGGTTTCAGTTTAGGTTTAGGGAAATGGATGGGTTAGGTTTAGCAATAGGGTTAAGGTTAGCATTAGGGTTAGGTTTATGTTTATTGTAATGGATAGATTTAGAGCTAGGGTTAGGGCTAGGTTATTGTTTGGATTGTCTTGGATTAGGGTTAGGTTTAGGGATAGGGTAGGATTTGGTTTAGGGTAAGTGTTAGGTTTATGGTTATGGTTATTGTTAGGCTAGTTTAAGGGCTAGTGTTTGAGCTAGGGTTAAGACTAGGGCATTTAGTCTAGGGTTATGTTTATGGTTTGGGTGTTGTTTAGGATTAGAATTATTGCTAAAGTTTTTTTTATTAGAGTTAGGGTTAGGTTTAGGGTAATGAATAATGTTAGATTTAGCGTTAGATTTAGGGTTAGGGTTAGAGTATGGATTAGGGCTAATCTTAGGATTAGGTTTAGTGTAAGGCTTAATGTTTTAGCTAGAGTTAGGGCTATGGTGAGGTTTAGGTTTATGGATAGGTCTTAGGTTACGTTTATGGTTAGGGTTAAGTTTAGTGTTAGGGATAGTGTTATAATTAGGGTTAGGTTAATTGACCAGGATAGAACTAAATTTCGAGATAGAATTGAGATTAAGATTAGAACTAGGATTAGGATTAGGGTTTAGGATAGGGATAGTGTAATGTTTAGGGTAAGGGTGGCTTTGAGCTAGGTATAAGTCTAAGGCAAGTGTTAATTTTAGGGTTAGTGTAGGGATAGGATTTGGTTAGGTTTATGCTTAGGGCTAAGTTTAGGCCTAGGATTGTGGGTAGGTTTTGTGTTAGGTTTAGGGCTCGGGTTAGGACTATGGTTAGGGTTAGGGCTAGTGTTAGGGTTAAGATTAGGGTTAAAGCTGGGGTTAAGGCTAGGCTTATGTTTAGGGGTAGTATTAGGTTTAAGGTTCTGGCTAAGTCTAGTGTTAGGACTAGAATTTGGGTTAGGGTCAGGTTTAGAGATAGGTTAATGATAGGGTCAATGTTAGTTTTCAGGATAGGGTAAGGGTTAGAGTTAGAGCCAAAATTAGGACTAGTGTTAGGTCTAGGGGTAGGGTAAGTGTTTAGTTTAAGTTAAGGGTTATTGTTAGGGTTAGAGCCATGATTTTGTTTAGGTCTAGGGCTACAATTATAGCTATATTTAGGATTAGTTTTGGGTCTATATCTAGTGTTAAGGTTATGAATATGTATAGGGTTACAGGTAGGGCTAGTGTTAAGGTTTTTTTTAGGGTTAGGGTCAGGTTTAGACCTAGGGTTACGGTTAGGATCAGAATTAAAGTCAGAGTTAGGGTTAGAACTAGAATGAGGGCTAGGGTTCAGACTAGTTATACTGTTAGTCTTAAAGTTAGGCTATGGTTTAGGGATAAAAATAGGGTTAGAATTTGGTTTAGGGTTCGGCTTAGGGGAAGGGATAGGTTTAGAGCTAGGGTAAGGTCTAGGGTTAGAGTTAGGGTTAGGGCTATTGTAGGGCTTAAGATTATGGTTAAAGGTATGGTTAGGGCTAGAATTAGGGGTAGGATTTGTGTTAGGGTTAGGGCTAGACTTATGAAAATGACTAATGTATTAAATAGGGTTATGATTAGGGCTAGTTTTAGGATTAGTGTTAAGGCTAGGTCTAATGTTTGGCTTAATTTAAGGTTAGGTTTATGTTTAGAGCTAGGATTTTTAGAGGTTTTTTTAGAGTTAGGGTTAGGGCTAGTTCTAGGTTTATGGTTTGGTTTAGGTTAAGGTTTAGGGCTCGGGATATGGCTTGGTTTTGTTTTATGGCTAGGGCTAGGGTTAAGGCAAGTTTTAGGATTATCATTATTGTTAGGGCTAGCATTAGAGTGTGGTTTAGGATTATGGTTATGGTTAAATTTAGTGTTAAGTTTAGATCTAGGGTTAGGGCTAGGGCTAAAGATAGAACTAGAGGTAGGGCTAGAGCAAGAGTTAAAGTTAGTCTTAAGGCTAGGTTTAGGGTTAGAATAGGACTAAATTAGGGTTAGCACTTGGCTTACTGTTAGTGTAAGGCCTAGCGTTAGGGCAAGGGTTATGGTTAGGTTTAGGATTATGGTTAGGTTTAGGCTTATGGTTAGGTTTAGGGTAAGTGATGGGGTTATAGTTAGGTTTAGGGCTAGGGCGAGGATTAGAATTAGAGTTAAATCTTGGGTTATGGTTCAGTTTAGGGTTAAAGCTAGGTTTAGGGCTAGGATTAGGGCTAGGGCTAATTTTAGTTGCAGCTTAATAGTTAAATATAATTTTAGGGTTAGGCTTATGGCTACATCTAGTGTAAGGTTAAGTTTAGGTTTAGGTTCAGGTTTAGAGCTAATGGTATTGTTAAGCTCAGGGTTGTGATTAGTATTTGGGATAGGTTAAGGTTTAAATTTAGGGCTCGTATTAGCATAGGGTTAGGATTAAGGTAATGATATGGTTAGGTTTAGGTTTCAAGTTAGGTTTAGTGCAATGGATAGGGTTAGAATTAGGGATACAGTAAGATTTAGGCCTAGGGTTAGCATTAGGGTTAGGATTATGGTTAGGGTAATGGATAGGGTTATATCTAGGGTTAGGGCTAAAATTATTGTTATTTTTACTGCTAAGTTTAGGCTTAATGTTAGAGTGAGGGTTAAAGCTTGTTTTAGGATCATATTAGGGCTGGGTTTTGGGTTAAGTTAGGGCTAGGTTTAGGGTTATGGCTAAAGTACATACTAGGGTTACAATTAGGGCTAGTTTTAGGGTTAGGCTTAGGGCTAGGTCTAGTCTTATGTTTAGGGTTATGTTTAGGGTGATGTTTAAAGCTAGGGTTCGTGTTAGCGTCAGAATCAGGGTCAGGGTTAGTTTTAGGATTCTGCTTAAAACTCAAATTAGGGCTAGGGTTAGGGCTAGGTGTAGGTTCAGGGTTTGGTTTAGGTTAAGGGTTAGGGTGAGGGCTATGGCTCAGTTTTATATTAGGTCTAGGGCTAGAGTTAGGGCTAGTTTTAGGAGTAGCATTAGGGTTAGAGTAGAAATCATATTAGGTTTAGGCTTAGGCTTTGCATTAGGGTTAGATTTAGAGTTAGCGTTAGATCTAGAGTTAGAGCTAGGGCTAAGAAAATTTCTAGGCTTAGGCATGGGATTAGGGCTAGGTTTAGGGTTCCAGTAAGGGATAGTGTTAGAACTAGTTTTAGGGCTAGGGAAAGAATTACACTTAGTCTTAGGGCTTGGGTTAGGTATACAGATAAATTATGTCTAAGATTAGGGTTAAGTTTGGTTTTAAGTTAGGCCTAGGTTTAAGGTTAGTTTTATTATCAAGACTATGCTTATGGCTAAGATTGGCTATGGTTTGTGTTCGGTGTAGGGCTAGGATTATATCTAGGGCTAATGTCAGGTCTTGGTTTATGGTTATGGATAGTTTTAGGGTTAGGTGTTTGCTAGCTCTAATATAAGAGTTATGATTAGGGTAAGGGTCAGGTTTAGAGCTAAGAAAATTATTAGGGTCAGAGTCAGGGTTAGGGTTTGTTTTAGGTTTGAGTTTAGGGTTAGTTCTCAAATTAGCATTAGGGTTAGGGTTAGGGTAATGATAGGGTTAGATTTAGGGGTTCAGGTTTGGTTTAGGGTAGTTGGTAGGGTTGGGGTTAGCAATTGGCTTACGGTTAGGCCTAGGGTTAGCATTAGGGTAAGTGTTATTTTTAGGGTAATGGATACAGTTAGAATTAAGGTTAGGGCTAGATTCATTGTTAGGATTAGGTCTTGAGATAGGGTTAGGCCTAGAGTTAGCATTAGGGTAGGGGTTATGGTTAGGGTAATGAATACAGTTAGAGCTAAGGTTAGAGCTAGACTTATGGTAGGAATTAAGTTTTTGAGTTAGTGTTAGAGTATGGGTTAGAACTAGGTTTACAGTTAAGGTTATGTTTTGCATAAGGGTTAGGTTCTGAGCTATGGTTAGGGCTAGAGCAAGGGAAAGATTCAGGGTCATGTCTAGGGATAGAATTACGGTAGGTTTAGGGTTAGGCTTAGGGTTAGGGGAATTGATATAATTAGGGTTAGGGTTAGGGTTAGGGGATTGAATACCATTAGTTATAGGCTTAGGGTTAGGGATAGGGTTATATTTAAGTTTAGGATTAGAGTTAGGTATATGGTTATGTTTAGGTTTATGATAAGGTTTAGGGATTGAGCTAAGGTTAGGACTTTAGATAGTATTAGTTTAGGATTATTTTAGGGTTATGTCTAGGATTAGTTTTCTGTTTAGGGTTAGGATTATGGTTAGGGTTAAGGCTAGGATTACAATTAGGGTTTCGGTTAGGGTTAGGGTAATGAGTAACTTTAGAGCTAGGGTTAGAAATAGGGTTAAGGTTAGGATTAGGACTAAGTTTTGGGTTAGATTTAGAAATAGTTCTAGGTTTATGTTTATGATAAGTTTTAGTCTTTGAGCTAGGGTTAGGACTAAGGTGAGGGTTAGATTTGGGTTAGGGCTAGGGTTAAGTTTAGTATTATGCTTACAGCTAGGTTGAGGCCTAGGATTAGCTCTAGGTTTTGTGTTAGGTTAGGCCTAGGGTTAAGGCTATGGGTAATATAAGAGCTAGGGTTTTGATTAGGGCTAGTTTTAGGGTTAGGGTTATGCCTAGGTCTAGTTTTAGGTTTAGGTTTTCAGTTAGGGTCAGGTTTAGAATTAGGTTTACTGTTAAAGGCAGAGTCAGTGTTTGGGTTAGAGTTCAAGTTAGGGTTACAGCCAAAATTAGGACTGGGTTTAGGTCTAGGGGTAGGGTCAGTGTTTTTGTTAGGATATTGGGTTATTGTTAGGCCTAGGACTAGGTTTTTGTTTAAGGCAAGCGCTAAATTTAGAATTAAGTTTAAGTCTAGGACTCTTGTTAGGTTTTGGTCTAGTGTTAGGGTCAGGTTTAGAACTAGGGTTTGTGTTAGGGTCAGAATAAGGGTCCGAGTTAGCATTAGAGCTTGGGATAGAATTAGATCTAGAATAAGGGTTAAGATTATGACTACTCATTGGGTAAAGACTTTGGTTAATCTAAGTATTAGGGATACATCTAGGTTTACCATTAGGGTTAGGGTTTTACTCAGGGTAAGGGATAGTGTTAGATCTAGGGTTAGAGCTTGAGTTAGGGTAGGGTTAGGGTTAAAACTATGTTTAGGGATCATATTAGGGCTAGTTTTTGTTTTAGGCTTAGGACTGGGCTTAGGGCTATCACTAATATAAGAACTAGGGTTACAATTAGGGTTCATTTTAGGTTTAGGGTTAGGGGTAGTTTAAGTGTTAGAGTTAAGTTTAAGGTTAGGGTGATATATAGAGCTAGGTTTAGTTTTAGGATATGAGTCTGGGTCAGGGTTAGGGTTAGGACCCAAATAAGGTCTAGGGTTACTGTTAAGTTTTGGTTTAAGTTTAGGATGGTTTTTCAAGCATGAGTCAGTGTCAGGTATACTTTTAAGGTTAGTGTTAGGACTCAAATTAAGGCTATGGCTAGATCTACATTTAGTGTTAGGGTTTGGTTTAAGTTAGGTTTAGGGTTAGGGCTATTGCTTGGTTTTGTTTTACTGCTAGTTTTAGGGTTAGGGCTAGTTTTATGATTAGCATTAGGATTAGGTGTAGTGTTAGTGTGAGTCTTAGGCTTAGGGTTAGGGCTAGGACTAAAGATTAAGCAAGGGTTAGGGTTATAGTAAGGGCTAGGATTAGAACTAGGGATAGGTCTAGTGTGAGAATTATTGTTAGTCTTAGGGCTAAGTTTAGGGTTAGGGTTAGGGATAGGGCTAAATTAGGGCTAGGATTACGTCTATGATTAGTGTTCAGTTTAAGCATAGAATTAAGGTTAGATTTAGGATTTAGTTTTGGGTAAGCTAGGTTACTTTTAAAAGTAGGGTGATATTTAGAATAAGGGTAGGGATTAGGGCTAGGATTAGGGTTATGATTAAGGCTAGGTTCAGGGCTAAGATGAGGGCTAGTGTTTCTTTTAGGTTTAGGGATAGGATTAGTAGTATGGCTAATTTCAAGTCTAGAATTATGTTTAAAGACAGTTTTAGGGTTAGGATTATGGCTAGGTCTATTGTAAGATTTAGGTTTAGGGTTAGGGTCAGGTTTAGGGTGAGGTGTATTGTTAAGGTAAATGTCTAGGTTAGGGTTTGTGATAGTTTAAGGCTTAAAATTAGGGATATAATTAGCATATTGGTAAGGGTTTGGGTAATGATAGGCTTAGAATTAGGGTTCATGTTAGGTTTAGGGAAATGGATAGGGATAGAAGTAGAGATATGGTTAGGTTTAGGCCTAGGGTTAGCATTAGGGTTAGGTTTTTAGTAATGGATGGATAGGGTTAGGGCTGGGGTTATGGTTATGATTAGGACTAGGGCTAACGTTAGGGTTAGCATTAGGGTAAAAGATTGGGTTAGGACTCAGATTAGGGTTGTGTTTTGGCTTAAGTTAGTGCTAGGTATAGTAATTTATGGCTAATGTAAGTACAAGGATTATGATCAGGGCTAATTTTAGGGTTAAGATTGGGGCTAGGTTCAGTGCTAGGGTTAGTGTTAGGTTGATGATTAGAGCTAGGGTTAGTGTGATTGTCAGAGTCAGGGTCAGAGTTAGTTTTAGGGTTCAACTTAAAACTCAAATTAAGTGTAGGTTTAGGGGTAGGTGTATCGTTAGCGTTTTGTTTAAGGGTTAGGGATAGAGCTTATGGCTCTTTTTTAGGGTTATAGCTAGGATTAGGGCTAGTTTTAGGATTAGTGTTAGGGTTAGGGGTAGTGTTAGAGTTAGGCTTAGGCTTTGGGTTAGTGTTACATTTAGAGTTAAATTTTGATCTAAGGTTAGTAGTAGGGCTATGGATAGGGCAAGGGTTATGACTAAGTTTATGGCTAGGTTAGGGTTGCGGTAAGAGATAGGGTTAGAACTAATGATAGGTCTTGTGTGAGAGTTAGATTTATTCTTAAGTCTAGCGTTAGAATTAAGTTTAGGGATAGGGTGAAAATAGGGCTAAGATTAGGACTAGGGTTATTATTGGGGTTAGAGCTAGGGACAAGTTTAGGGTTAGGATTAATCTAGGTTTAGAGCTGGGATAATGGCTGGTGTTTTTGTTAGGGTTAGGCTAGGATTAGGGCTAGGGTTAATGTCAAGTGGGGGTTACAGTTGAGGAGAGAATAGTTTTAGTATTAGTTATATGGCTAGGTCTAGGGTAAGGGTTAGGTTTAGGGGTAAGTGTCAGTTTAGGGCTAGGGGAATAATTAGGTTCAGGGTCACGTTAGAGTTTGGTTGAGGTTAGGGTTTAGGTTTAGGGCTCAAATAATCATTAGGGTCAGGGTTAGGGTAATGGTTAGTTTTTGTTTAGGGTTCATGTTAGGTTTATGGTAATTGATAGAGTTAGGTTTAGTGATAACCTTAGTGTTAGGCCTAGGGTTAGCAGTTGGGTAAGGGTAATTGTTAGCATAATGGATAGGGTTAGAGCTAAGGTTAGGGCTAGGATTGGGGCTAGGAATAGGTCTTGAGTTAGGGTTAGGGTTAGGGTAAGAACTAGGGTTAGTGTTAGGGTTATGTTTAGCATAAGGTTTAGGTTTTGAGCTAGAGTTAGGGCTAGGGCGAAGGTTAGGTTTAGAATTAGGTCTAGGGATAAGATTAGAGTACAGTTAGGGTTAGGGTTGAATTAGGGCTAGCATTATCATTAGGGTTTAGGGTTAGGGTTAGAGTAATGGATATGTTTAGATGTAGGCATAGGGTTATGGTTAGTGTTAGATTGAGGTTTGGGTTTAGGGTTAGGTGTATGGTTTTGTTTAGGTTTATGGCAAAGGTTAGGGTTTAAGCTAGGGTTTGGTCTATGGCAAATATGAGGTTTAGGTTTATGTCTAGGGTTAGTTTTATGGTTAGGTTTAGTATTATGGTTAGGCCTAGGGTTATCAAATGGGTTAGGGTTAGGTTAAGGGTAATGGGTAGGTTTAGAGCTAGGTTTAGGTCTAGGGTTAAGTGTAGGATAAGGGCTAGTGTTATGGGTATACTTAGGGATAGGTGTAGGTTTATGTTTAGGGTTAGGGTTAGGCTTTGAGCTAGGGTTAGTACTAATTGATTTTTAGGTCAGGGTTAGGGTTAGGGTTATGCTTATGGCTAGGTTTAGGCCTAAGATTAGGTTTTGTGTTAGGTTTAGGCCTACGGTTATGGCTGTGAGTAATATAACAGCTAGGGTTATGATTAGGGCTAGTTTTAGGGATAGGATTATGGCTAGGCCTAGTGTAGGTTTTGGTTTAGAGATAGGTTTAGTCTTAAAGGCTGGGTCTGTGTTTGGGTTAGAGTCAGAGTTAGGTTTTCAGCCAGAATAAGAACTAGGTTTAAGTCTAGGGGTAGGGTTAGTGTTTGTGTTAGTTTAAGGGTTATTTTAAGGGCAATGGATAGGTTTTTGTTAAGTCTAGGGCTAGAGTTAATGCTAGATTTAGGATTAGGTTTAGGTCTAGGGCTAGTGTTAAGGTTTGGTCTAGGGTTAGGGTCAGGTTTAGACCTTTTGCTGATATTTGGGTCAAAATAATGGTCAGAATTAGCATTAGGGTTTGGGATAGGGTTAGACTAGAGTGGTGGTAAGGTTATTACTATTAATAGGGTTAGGGTTTTGTTTAACTTAAGGATTACCAGCCCCTATTTCTCAGTTTTGTTTTAGTCCTAGCTTTAGGGTTAGGGCTAGTGTTTGTGTTAGGCTTAGGGTTAGGTTAAGATTTGAAATTATGGTTAGATCCAGGGTTAAGTGTAGGTCTAAGGATAGTGCAAGAGTTAGGTCTAGGTCTAGGGTAACATTTAGGGTTAGGGTTTCACTTTGGGTAAGTGATAGTCTTAGAGTTAGGGTTAGGGCTAGCGTTAGGTTTAGGGTTAGTGCTAAATCTAGGTTTAGGTCTCATATTAGGGCTAGTTTTTGTTTTAGAGTTAGGGCTAATGTTATGGTAATGGCTAATGTAAGAACTAGGGTTACAATTAGGTTTAGGGTTAGGAGTAGTTCTAGTGTTAGGGTGAGGTATAAGTTTAGGGTGATATTTATAGCTAGGGTTAGTATTTGGGTATGATTCAGAGACTGTGTTAGTTTTAGGGTTAGGGTTAGGACTCAAATAAGGGTTAGGATTACTGTTAGGGTTCAGTTTATGTTGAGGGGGGTGTTTAGAGCTAGGGTGACTATTAGGATAAGAGCCAGCCTCAGAGTTAGTTTTAAAGTTAGGTTTATGACTAGAATTAAGGCTAGGATTTGGTTTAAATTTAGGGTGGTGTTTAGAGCTAGGGTGAGCATTAGGATATGATTCAGGGTCAGGGTTTGTTTAAGGTTAAGGTGAGGGTTAGGTCTAACTCTAGTGTTAGGGTTTGGTTTAAGTTAAGGAAAGAGCAAGAGAGAGAGATAGAGAGAGAGAGAGAGAGAGAGAGAGAGAACTTTTGAATTTTAAAATTTTTTTTAGTTTTTGGTGGACACAACATCTTTTTTTTCCAATTTTATTTTTATGTGGTGCTGGGGATTAAACCCATCCTTCCTTGCATGCCAGGTAAACGAGCTACTGCTTGAGCCATATCCCCAGCCCCTATTTCTCAGTTTTGTTTTAGTCCTAGCTTTAGGGTTAGGGCTAGTGTTTGTGTTAGGCTTAGGGTTAGGTTAAGATTTAAAATTATGGTTAGATCCAGGGTTAAGTGTAGGTCTAAGGATAGTGCAAGAGTTAGGTCTAGGTTTAGGTTTATGGTATGGGATATGGATACAACTAGGGATAAGGCTAGGGCAAAAGTTAGAGTTAGTCTTAGCGCTAGGGTTATGGCTTGTTTTAGGAATAGGGCTAAATAGGGCAAAGATTAGAACTAGGATTAGTGTTCAGCTTGGGGTTGGCCTTAGGGCTAGGATTATGTTTAAGTTTAGGGTAAGAGATATGTTAGAGCTAGGTTTAGAGGTAGAGTGAAGGTTAGAAATAAGATTATCGCTAGAGTTAGGATTAGGGTTATAAATAAGGTAGTTTTAGGACTAGAATAAGGGCTAGGGTTTGTTGTAGGGTTTGATCTAGAATTAGGGCTAGGGATAATGCCAGGTATAGTGTTACAGTTAGGAGTAGATTTAAAATTAGGTCTATTTCTCGGTAGTGTGAGGCTTAATTTAGGGTAAGGGTCAGTTTTAGAGCTAGGGGTATTTTCAGGTTCAGGGTCAGGGTTAGGGTTTGTTTTAGGTTAAAGTTTATGGATAGGGCTCAAATGAGCACAAGGGTTAGAGTTAGGTTTAGGGTAATTGATAGGGTTAGGATTAGGGTTCAGGGTAGGTTTAAGATAATGGAGAGATTTAGGGTTTGTGATAGGGTTAGGGTTAGGCCTAGGGTTAGCATTAGGATTAGGGTTATCCTACGGGTAATGTATAGGATTAGAGCTAGGGTTAGGGCTAGGGTTATGCTTAGGATTAAGGCTAGAGTTAATGTTAGGGTTTGAAATAGTGCTATTAACCCTAGCTTAGAGTAGGGTTATGGTTAGGTTTATGGTCAACATAAAGTTTTGAGATAGGGTTAGTTCTAGGGAGAGAGTTAGGGTTAGTTTTAGGTCTAGGGTTAGGGTTATAGTTATGGTCAGGTTTAGGTTTAGGGTTAGGGCTAGGGTTTTCATTAGAGGTAGATTTAGGTTTAGGGTAATAGATAGAGTAGATGTAAGATTAGCTTTAGGTTTAAGTTTAGTTTTAGAGCTAGGTTTACTATTGGGTTTAGGTTAAAGGTTAGAGTTTGAGTTAGGTTTAGGGTTATGACAAGGTTAGGTTTAGGATTAGTTCTAAGATTAGGTTTATAGTTTGTGGAAGGGTTTCAGTTAGGGTTAGGGCTAGGGTTAACATTAGGTTTAGGTTAGAGTTAGGGTAATGGCTAGGGTTAGAGCTAGAATTAATTTAGGATTAGGGCTAAGGTTAGGGTTATTATTAGGTATAAGTCTAGGGTATGTTTAGGTCAAAGATTAGGCTTTGAGGTTTGCTTAGGTCTAAGGTGAGCGTTAGGCTTAGGGTTAGGGGTAGGGTTAGGGTTAGGGTTATACTTACGGTAGGCCTTAGATTAGTGCTAGGTTTTGTATTAGGTTTAGGTCAAGGATTAGTTCTATGGATAATTTAAGATCTAGGGTTCTAATTAGGGCTAGACTTAGGGTTATGGCTAGGTCTAGTGTTAGGTTTAGATTTTGGTTTAGGGTCAGTTTTAGAGCTAGAATTAGTGTCAGTGTTAGGGTCAGTGTTCAGCTTAGAGTTAGGGTGAAAGCCAGAATTATGAGTACAGTTAGGTCTATGGGTATTATTATGGTTTGATTTAGGTTAAGTGTTATTGTAAGGGCTAGGACTAAGTTTTTGTTTAGGTCTAGGGCTAGAGTTATCACTAGATTTAGGATTAGGTTTAGGTCTAGGGCTAGTGTTAGTGTTAGGTTTAGGTAAAAGTTTACTGGCAGGGATTGTTTCTGGGTTTTTTTTAGGGTTATGGTCAGGTTTAGACCTACAATTCGTGTTATAGTTTGAATAAGGGTGAAGGTTTGGGTTAGGTTTTGGGTTAGGGTTACAACAATAATGAGGGCTAGGGTTTGGACTAGTAATGGGGTTGGGGTTTGATTAAGGTAAGGGCTACAATTAGAACTAGGGTTAGCATTATGGATAATGTTTGGCTTAGGGTAAGGGATAGGGTTAGAGCTAGGGTTAGGGATAGTGTTATGATTAGGTTTAGGGCTAGGGTTAGTTTTAGGGTTAGGATTAAATCTAGTTTTAGGCTCAGATTAGGGCTATTTTAGTGTTAGGGTTAGGGATAGGGTTAGGATTATGGCAAATGTAAGAACTAGGGTTAGGGATAGGGTCAGGGTTTGGTCCGGGAATGGTTTTACATTTGCTTTATGGTTAGGTTGATATATAGAGCTAGGGTTAGTGTTTGGACATGAGTCAAGCTAAGGGTTAGTTTTCGCCCTAGGACTCCAATTTGATCTAGGGTTTTGCCTAGTTATAGGATTAGGATTGGTTTAGGTTAGGTTTAGGGTTAGGGTAATGGCCTAGTTTTATTTTAGGGCTAGGTCTAAAATTAGGTTTAATTTTAGGATTAGCAATAGTGTTCAGATAGTGGTAGTGTGAGGTTTAAGCTTAAGGTTAGGGTTAGATTTAGAGTTATGGGCTAGGGTTATGTTTAGGGTAAATGTTAGGGCTAAGGACTAGTGCTAGAGTTATGATAATGGACAGGTTTAGAAATAGAAATAGGACTAAGGTGAGATTTAGAGTTAGTCTTAGGGCTAGAGTTAGAGGTTTTGCTTAGGATAAGGGATAGGGTTAGAGCTAGGGTTAGGGATAGTGTTAGGGTTAGGTTTAGGGCTAGGGTTAGTTTTAGGGTTAGGATTAAATCTAGTTTTAGGCTCAGATTAGGGCTATTTTATTGTTAGGGTTAGAAATAGGGTTAGGATTATGGCAAATGTAAGAACTAGGGTTAGGTTTAGGGTTAGTTTTAGGGTTAGGGTTTGGTCTAGGAATGGTTTTAGCATTTGCTTTTTGGTTAGGTTGATATATAGAGCTAAAGTTAGTGTTTGGATATGAGTCAGGCTAAGGGTTAGTTTTAGCCCTAGGACTCCAATTTGATCTAGGGTTATGCCTAGTTATAGAATTAGGATGTGGTTTAGGTTAGGTTTAGGGTTAGGGTAATGGCTCAGTTTTATTTTAGGGCTAGGTCTAAAATTAGGTTTAATTTTAGGATTAGCAATAGTGTTCAGATAGTGGTAGTGTGAAGTTTTAGCTTAAGGTTAGGGTTAGATTTAGAGTTATGGGCTAGGGTTATGTTTAGGGTAAATTTTCGGGCTAAGGACTAGTGCTAGAGTTATGGTAATGGAGAGGTTTAGAAATAGAAATAGGACTAAGGTGAGATTTAGAGTTAGTCTTAGGGCTAGAGTTAAGGGTTTGCTTAGGGTTAGGGCTAAATTAGGGCTAGATTAGCGCTAGGTTTAGTGTTAGGATTAGGCCTATCATTAGGGCTAGATTTAGGGTTAGTGTTAGTGTTAGGGTTATAATTAGTTTTAGGCGAAGGGAGAAGGTTATAGCTAGGTTCAGTGTTAGGGTGAGGGTTAAAATTAGGTATAGGAATAGGGTGAGTGTTCGGGTTAGGATTAAGGCAAGGTTTAGGGCTAGGATGAGGGCTAGGGTTTGTGTTAGGTTTACATCTAGGATTAGGGATAGGGCTAATATCAGGTCTAGGGTTATGGTTAGGTAGAGTGTGAAGGTTAGGTTTATGGCTAGGTCTAGTTGAAAGTTAGGTTTAGGGTAAAGATCCAGTTTAGAGATCGGTGTATTATTATGGCCAGAGACTGGTTTAGGGTTTGGTTTAGATTAAGGTTTAGGGTTAGGGCTCAAATAAGCATTAGTTAGGGTTAAAGTAATGGATAGTGTTAAGTTTAAGGTTCAGGTTTGGTTTAGAGTAATGAATAGGGTTAGTGTTAGTGATAGAATTGGGGTTAGATCTAGGGTTAGCATTTGAATTAGGCTTATGTTTAGGGTATTGGATATGGTTAATGCTAGTGTTAGGGCTTGTGTTAACGTTAGGATTTTGGCTAGGTTTAGAGATAGGCCTAGGGTTAGTGTCAGTGTTAGGTTTAGCAGAAGTGTTAGGGTTTGAGCAAGGGTTAGGGCTAGGGTGAGGGTTAGGGTTAGAATCATTTCTACGGTTAGGGTTAGGGTTAGGCTTATGGCTTGGGATAGCATTAGGGTTAGAGTTATGTTTAAGGTAATGGATAGAATTTGTGCTAGGATTTGTTCTATGGTTGCAGTTAGGATGGGGGCTAGGTTTATGATTAACTTTAGGGTTAAGGCTAGGGTTATGTTTAGGGTACAGGTTAGAGTTTGAGTAGGGTTAGGGCTAGGGCCAGAGTTAGGGTTATGTTTAGGGCTAGGGATAGGATTAGGGTTACACTTAGGTCTAGGTTTAGGGCTAGGATTAGAGCTAGGTTGTATGTGAGGTTTAGGGCTAGTGTTAGGTGTATGGGTAATATAAGAGCTAGGGTTATGGTTTTGGGTTGAATTAAGGTTTGTCTAGTGTTAGGGTTAGTTTTTGGGATAGGATAAGTTTTAGAGCAAGGGATTGTGTTAGGTTAATTGTCTAGGGTTAAGTCTAGGGTTACAGTTAGGGATAAATTTAGGGTTATGTTTATGTTTAGGTCTAGTGTAAGGGTTAGATTTAGGGTAAGGGTCAAATTAAGAGCTAGGTGTGTTATTAGGGTCAAGGTATGGCTTAGGGTTTGGTTTAAGTTAAGGTTTAGGTTTAGGTCTTGAGTTAGTATTAGGGTTAGTGTTAGGGTTAGGGTAATAAATAGGCTTAGAATTAGGTTTCAGTTTAGTTTTAGGTTAATGGATAGATTTAGGAATTGTAATAGAGTTAGGGTTAAGCCTAGTGTTGGCATTAGGGTTAGGATTATGGTTAGAGTAATGGCTAGGATTAGACCTAGGTTTAGGGCTAGGGTTATGGTTAGGGTTAGGGCTAGGATAAGGATAGTGGATAGAATTAGAGATATGGTTAGGACTATGGTTAAGGTTAAGATTAGGGGTAGGTTTAGATTAGGTTTTTGACTAGGTCTAGGGTTATGTTTAGGGTAAATGTTAGGCTTTGATCTAGGGTAAAGTCTAAGTGGAGGGTTAGGGTTAGTGTTAGGGTTATGGTTACGTATGGGTTTACACATAGGTTTAGGTTTAGGCCTACAATTAGGGCTTGTTTTTGTGTAAGTCTAGGCCTAGGGTTAGGGCCATGGGTAGTTAAGAGCTAGGGTTATGATTAGGGCTAGTTTTAGGATTTGTTTTATGGCTATGTGTAGTGTTAGGATTAGGTTTAGAGTTAGGGTGAGCTTTGGAGCTAGGTTTATGTTAGGGTCAAGGTCAGTGTTCAGGTTAGACTTAGTTTTGGGGTTAGTGCCAGAATTAGGACTAGGGTTAGGTCTAGAAGTAGGGTTAGTGTTTGGGTTATGTTAAGGGTGATTGTTAGGGCTAGGGCAAGATTGTTGTTCAGGTCTAGGGCGAGAGTTATGGATAGTTTTTGGATTAGGTTTAGGTTTAGGGCTAGTGTTAGGTTTAGGTTTAGGTATAGGATTACCAGTAGGGCTAATGTTAGGATTCGGGTTTGGGTTAGGGTCAGGTAAGACCTACAATTAGTGTTAGGGTCAGTATAAGTTTCAGGTTAAGATTAGGGTTTGTATTATGGTTAGAGCTAGAATGAGTGCTAGGGTTAGGACTAGTAATAGAGTTAGATTTTGAATTAGGCTATAAATTAGAGTTAGGACTAGGGTTAGCATTGGGTTTAGGGTTAGGCTTAAGGTAATAAATAGGGTAAGAACTAGGGTTAGGACGAGGGTTAGGAATTGGTTTATGGCTAGGGTTATGATTAGGGTTAAATCTATGGTTAGTGCTTGGATTAGGGCCAGGTTTGGGGTTAGATTAGGGCTAGTGTTAGGGCTGCAGCTAATATATGAACTAGGTTTATGATTAGGGATACTTTTTGGGTTAGTGTTATGGCTAGGTCAAGTGTTAGGGTTAGGATTATTGTTAGCATGATGTTTAGAGCTAGGGTTAGTACTAGGGTCAGGATCAGTGTTCAGGTTAGAGTTAGGGTTAGGATTAAAGCCATAATTATCACTAAGGTTAGGTCTAGGGTTAAAGTTAGTGTTTGGGTTAGTTAAGGTTTATCATTAGGGCTAGGGCTAGGTTTTTGTTTAAGTCTAGGTCTAGAGGTATGGGTAGATTTAGGTTTTGGTTTAGGTCTAGAGCTACTATTAGGGTTAAGTTTAGGTATAGGTTTATTTCTAGTGCTAGTTTTAGGATTCAGTATAGAGTTAGGGTCAGGTTTAGACTTACAGTTACCATTAGAGTCAGAATAAGTGTAAGTTTTAAGTTATGGTTAGAGCTAGAATGAGGACTAGGGTTAGGACTAGTAATGGGGTTAGTGTTTGGGTTAGGATAAGGATTAGGGTTAGTACTAGGTTTTGCATAAGGGTTAGGGTTGGCTTAGGGTAAGGGATAAAGTTAGACGTCGGGTTATGGCTACATTTAGGGTAGGGTTAGGGCTAGTGTTGGGATTAGGTTTAGGGTTAAAGCTAGGGTTAGGTCTCGGATTAGGACTAGGTTTCAGTTAGAGTTATTTCTAGGTTTAGGGTTATCGCCAATGTTTGCAATAGGGTTATGATTTTTGCTAGTTATAAGATTGGGGTTAGGACTAGGTCTAGTGTTAGGGTTAGGTTTAACATTAGGGTGATGTTTAGAGCTAGGGTTAGTATTAGGTTCAAAATTAAGATCAGGGGTAGTTTTAGGATTAGGGTTTGAACTTCAACTAGGGCTATGGTTAGGGCTAGGTGTAGAGTTAGGGTTTGGTTTAGGTTAAGCTTTAAAGATAGGGCTCTGTCTTGGTTTTGTGTTAGGCCTAGGAATATGGTAAAGACTAGTTTCAAGATTAGTGTTAGGTTTAGGGCTAGTGTTAGGGTTAGGTTTAGGCTTAGGTTTGGAGTTAAATTTAGAGTTAGGATTAGATCTACAGTTAGGTCTAGGGCTAAGAATATGGCTAGCATTAGTTCTAGGTTTATAGCTATGATTAAGGTTATGATAAGGATAGGGTTAGAAATGAGGATAGGTCTAGGGTGAGAGTGAGAGTTAGTCTTAGGGCTAGGCTTAGGGTTTAATTAGGTGTAGGGCTGAATAAGGGATAGGAATAGGGCTAGGTTTATGTTTATGTTTATGTTTAGGCCTAAGATTAGTTTTAGGCTTAGGATTAGGTTTAGCATAAATGATTGGGTTAGACCTAGGTTTAGGGCTAGGACAAAGGTTAGAATTAGGGTTATGGGTAAGGTTTTATTAGAGTTATGATTAAGGCTACGTTAAGGGCTAGGATGAGTGGTAGGGTTTGTGTTTTGTTTAGGGCTAGGATTAGTGTTAGGGTGAATGCCAGGTCTAGGGTTATGGTTAGGGATAGTTTTAGGGTTAGGTTTATGGCTATGTTTAGTGTAAGTGTTAGGTTTAGGGTAAGAGTCAAGTTTAAAACTAGGGGTATTATTAGGGTCAGGGTCATGTTTAGGGTTTTGGTTAGGTTAGTGTTTAGAGTTAGGGCTCAAATTAGCATTAGGGTTTGGATTAGGGTAATGATACGATTAGGTAGGGTTAGCATAATGGGTTAGGGTTAGCATAATGGATAGGGTTATGGTTAAGGATATGGTTAAATATAGGCCTAGGGTTAGCATTAGAATTAGGGTTATGTTTAAGGTAATTGATAGGGTTAGAGCTAAGTTAAGGGCTATGATTTTGGATAGGATTAGGGCTAAAATTAGGATTAGGGTTAGGATTAGGGCTATGGTTTGTTTTAAGGTTATGGGTAAGATTACAGCTAGGGCAAATGTCAGTTCTATGGTTATGTTATGGATAGTTTTAAGTTAGGTTTATAGCTAGGTCTAGTATAAGGGTTAAGTTTAGGGGTAGGGTCAGGGTTAGAGCTAGGTATATACAGGAAGGGTCAGAGTTAGGGTTTGGTTTGGTTAAGGTTTAGGATTAAGGCTCAAATTAGCATTAGGTTTAGGGTTAGGGTAATGATAAGGTTAGGTTTAGGTTTCATGTTACGTTTAAGTTAATAAACAAGGTTAGGGTTAAGGTTTGGGTTATGGTCCTAGGTTTACTATTAGGGTTATGGTTATGGTTAGGGTAATATGTAGGGTTAGAGATAGTGATAAGACTAAGGTTAAGGTTATGATT
Source organism: Ictidomys tridecemlineatus (assembly GCF_052094955.1). Lineage (NCBI taxonomy): Eukaryota > Metazoa > Chordata > Mammalia > Rodentia > Sciuridae > Ictidomys > Ictidomys tridecemlineatus. The sequence continues at coordinate 119,139,528 of NC_135480.1, read as the reverse complement.
CTGGCTAGGCTTAGGGTAAGATTTAGGGTTAGGTTTTGGATTACAATTAAGTTTAAAACTAGGGTTAAGGCTCAAATAAGGGCTAGGTTTTGGGTTTGGTTAGAGCTAGGATTAGGGATATGGCTAATGTATTAACTAGTGTTACAATTAGTGCTAGTTTTAGGGTTAGCGTTAGGGTAATGTTTAGAACAAGGGTTATTGTTAGGGTCAGTGTCAGGTTAAGGGCTAGTTTTAGTGTTAGGTTTAGGACTCGAATTAGGGCTAAAATTAGTGCTAGGTTTAGGATTCGGTTATGGTTTAGGTAAAGGGCTGTGGTTAGGGCTATGGCTCAGTTTTGTTTTAGGGCTAGGGCTAGGGTTAAGGCTAAATTTTGGATTAGCATCACGGTTAAGGCTAGTGTTGAAGTGAATTTTAGGCTTAGGGTTAGAAATAGGTTTAGAGTTAGGGTTGATCTAGGGTAAAGGCTCATTATAGGGTTAGGGCTAGTGTCAGAGTTATGGTAAGGAATATGGTTAGAACTAGGAATATGTTTAGGGTGAGAATTAGTTATTCTTAGGAGTAGGCTTAGGGTTAGGGCAAAATTAGGGCTAGGATTCGGGCTAGATTTAGTGTTAGGATTAAGCCTAGGGGTTGGGCTAGGGTTAGAGTTACCATATGGGTTAGGGTTAAGTTTAGGGAAATGGGTGAGATAATAGCTAGGTTTAGGAATAGGGTGAATTATAGAATTAGGATTAGGCCTAGAGTTATGGTTCAGTTTAGGATTAAAGCTAGAATTAGGATTATGATGAGGAGTAGATTTTCTGATAGGTTTAGGATTATAACTCGAGGTAGGGCTAATATTAGGTCTAGGGTTATGGTTAAGGATAGTTGTAGGGTTAGGTTATAATTAGGTCTAGTTTAAGGTTTAGGTTTATGTTAAAGGTCAGCTTTAGAGCTAGGGTTATTATTAGGGTAACGGTCAGGGTCAGGGTTAATGTTTGGTTTACCTTAAGGTTATGGTTAGGGCTTGAATTAGCATTAGAGTTAGTTTTAAAGTTAAGGTAATGGAAGGGTTTACTTCAGGTTTCAGTTAAGGTTTAGGGTAATAATATGAGTTAGGTTTAGCAATTGGTTTAGGGTTAGCTTTAGGGTTAGGGTTATGTTTAGTGTAATGGATAGACTTAGAGCTAGGGTTAGGGCTAGTTTATTATTTGGATTAAGTCAAGAATTAGGGTTAGGTTTAGGGATAGGTCTAGGGTTTGGTTTAGGGTATGTGTTTTGGTTAGGGTAAGTGTTAGTTTAGGGCTTGGGTAATGATTAGGTTAGGATAAAAGTTAGTGTTTGAGCTAAGTTTAGGGCTAGTGCAAGGGTTAGGTTTAGGTTTAGTTCTAAGTTTAAATTTATACTTAGAGTTAGGTTTAGTGTTAGGGATAGGGTTTTAATTAGTGTTAGGATTAGGGTTAAGGTTAGGGTAATGGATATGGTTAGATCTAAAGTTTGGGCAAGGGTTAAATTTAGGATTAGTGCTAGTGTTAGAATTAGGGTTTAGGTTAGGGCCAGGGTTATGTTTAGTGTAAGGGTTAGGCTTTGAGCTACGGTTACGTCTAAGGTGAGGTTTAGGGTTAGAGTTAGGGTTAGGGTTAGGGCTTAGCTTATGTCTATGCTTAAAGCTAAATTTAGGCATAGGATTAGGGCTAGGTTTTGTTTTAGGTTTAAAGCTAGGGTTAGGACTATGGGTAATGTAAAAGCTAGGGTTACGTTTTGGCTAGTTTTAGGTTTAGGATTATGGCTAGGTATAGTGTTAGGTCCAGATATTGAGTTAGGGTTGGATTTAGAGCTAGATTTATTGTTAGGGTCAGGGTCAGTGTTCAAGATAGGGTTAGGATTGGGTTAGAGCCAGAATTAGGACTATGGTTAGCTCTAGGGATAGGGAAGTGTTTGGTTTAGGTTACGTTAGAGATAGGGCTAGGGTTACAGTTATGGTTATTGTTAGGGCTAGTGCTGGGTTATTGTTTAGGTCTATGGCTATAGTTATAGGTATATTTAGAATTAACTTTGGGTCTAGGTCTGGTGTTAGGCTTAGGTATATGTATAGGGTTACCGGTAAGTCTAGTATTAGGATTTGATTTAGGTTTAGGGTCAGGTTTATACCTAGGATTACTGTTGGGTCAGATGAGGGTCAGGGTTAGTTTTAGAGGTAAAATGAGGGCTAGGGTTAAGACCAGTAATATGGATAGAGTTGAAGTTAGGCTAATGATTATTTTTAGGACTAGGATTAGCATTTGCGTTAGGGTTTGAATTAGCATAAGGGATAGGTTTAGAGCTAGGGTTAGGGCTAGGGTTAGGATTAGGATTATTTCTAGTGTTGGCGTTAAGATTAGGGTTAAAGCTAGGTTTAGGGATCAGAGCCCGCGTAGGATTTGTGTTAGGGTTAATGCTAGGGTTAGGACTATGAGAAATGTATGCACTAGGGTTGTGATTAAGGCTAGTTTTAGGGTTATAGTTAACGCTAGGACTAGTGTTAGGTTTAATTTAAGGTTAGGGTAATAATTAGAGCTAGGATAATGATAAGGTCAGGTTTAGAGTTCAGGTTAGGTTAGGGTTAGTGTTAGGGTCAGCGTCAGGGTCAGGGTTAGTTTTAGAGTTAGGGTTAGGACCAGGCAAGTTTTAGGATTAGCGTTATGGTTGGGGGAGTGTTAGGGTTTGGTTTAGGCTTATTGTTACAGTTAAATTTAGAGTTATGTTTAGATTTAGAGTTACTTTTAGATCCAGATTTAGGACTAGGGCTAAGGATAGAACTAGGCTTAGAGGTAGGGCAAGAGTTAGAGTTAGTCTTAGGGCTAGGGTTAGTGTTAGGATAGGATTAAATTAGAGATAGGATTAGCGCTAGAATTAGTGTTAGTGTTAGGCCAAGAGTTAGGGCAAGGGTTATGGTTAGGTTTAGGGTTATGGTTAGGTTTAGGGTAAGGGATGGGGTTATAGGTAGTTTTAGGGCTAGGGTGAGAGTTAGAAATAGGTTTAGGCCTTGGGTTATGGTTTAGGCTAGGATTAAGGCTAGGTTTAGGGCAGGAATTATGGCTAGGGCTAATTTCAGGTCTAGGGTTATGATTAAAAAAAGTTTTAGGGTTAGGTTTATGGCTACGTCTTGTGTAAGCATTAGGTTTAGGGTTAGGGTTAGGTTTGGAGCTAAGGTTATTATTAGTGTCACAGATGCCATTAGTGTTTTGGATAGGTTTAGGTTTGAAATTAGAACTCAAATTAGCATTAGGGTTAGGATCAGGGTAATGATAGAGTTAGGTTTAGGTTTCAGGTTAGATTTAGGGTAATGGATAGGGTGAAGTTTAGGGATAGGGTTAGGTTTAGGTCTAGGGTTAGCATTAGGGTTAGGATTATGGTTAGGGTAATGGAAAGGGTTAGAGGTAGGGTTACGGCCGGGATTATAGTTAATATTAGTGATAGGGTTAGGGTAAGGTTTAGGGTTAAAGCCAGCGTTAGGGCTCAGAATAGGGCTAGATTTTGGATTGTTAGGGCTAGGGTTAGGGTTACGGCTAATGTAAGTACCAGGGTTATGATTAGGGCTAGTTTTAGGTTTAGGCTTAGGACTAACTCTAATGTTAGGTTTAGGTTTAGGGGTGAGGGTGATTTTTGAGCTAGCGTTTGTTTTAAGGTCAGAGTCAGGGTCATGCTTAGTTTTATGGTTCGGCTTAAAACTCAAAATATGGCTAGGGTTAGGTCTAGGTGTAGTGTTAGGGCTTGGCTTATGTTAAATATTAGGTTTAGGTCTATGACTTGGTTTTATTTTAGAGCTTGGACTAGGGTTAGGGCTAGTTTTAGGATTAGCCTTAGGGTTAGGGCTAGGATTAGGTTAATGTTTAGGCTTATTGTTAGGGTTAGATTTAGACTTAGGGTTAGATCTAGGCTAAAGACAAGGATTTGAATAAGGCTATGGTTAAACCTACAGTTCGGGCTAGGATTAGGCTTCCAGTAAAGTATAGGGTTAGAACTAGGGTTAGGACTAGAGTGAGAGTCAGAGTTCATCTTTGGGATAGGGCTAAATTAGGACTAATATTAGGGCTAGGGTTAGGGTTAGGTTTATAATTAAGACTATGTTTAGGGCTGGGTTAAGGGCTATGGTTTGTGCTAAGGTTAGGGCTATATTATGGATAGGACTAAAGTCAGGTCTAGGGTGATGGTTGGGGTAGTTTTAGGGTTAGTTTTATGGCTAGGTCTAGTGTAAGGGTTATGTATAGGGTAACAGTCAGGTTTAGAGCTAGGGGAATTATTGGTGTCAGGGTCATAGGCTTTGGTTTAGGTTTAGATCATAGGTCATAGTCTTTGTTTTAGGTTTTAGTTTAGGGTTGGGGCTTGAATTAGCATTATATTTAGGGTTAGGATAATGATAAGTTCAGGTTTAGGGTTCAGGTTATGTTTAGGAAGGTTTGGGGATAGCAATAGGGTTAGGGTTAGGCCTATGGTTAGCATTAGAGGAAAAGTAATGATTAAGAGAGTGGATAAAGTTAGAGTTAAGGTTAGGGCTAGGGTTATGGTTAGGATTAGGTTTTGAGTTAGTGTTAGGTGATGGTTAGAACTAGGGTTAGATTTATGTTTAGCGTAAGGGTTAGGTTCTGAGCTATGGATAGGTCTAAGCTGGGAGTGAGGTTCAGGATTAGGTCAAGGATAGGATTACCATAGTTTTTGGGTTAGAGTTAGGTTTAGGGATAGACCTAGGATTAGTGGTAGAGTCCGTATAAGAATAAGAGTTAGAGTTAGAATTTGGGATAGGGTTAGAGCTAGAATGAGAGCTAGGGTTAGGGCTATAAATAGGGTTTCTGTTTTGGTTAGCCTAAGGATTATGGATACGTCTTGGCTTATCAATAGGTTTAGGGTTTTGCTTAGGGTAAGAGAATGGTTTAGAGCTAGGGTTAAGGCTATGGTTAGGGTTTAGTTATGGTTAAATCTAGTTTTAGGGCTTATATTAGGGCTACTTTTTGTGTTAGGGTTAGGAATAAGATTAGGGCAATGGCTAATTTAAGAACGAGGGTTAAAATTAGTTTAGTTTTAGGGTTACACTTAGGTTTATTGTTAGGGTTACGTTTAAGTTTAGGGTGATATTTATAGCTAGGAATTTTGTTAGAATTTGAGTCAGGTCAAGATTTGTTTTAGGGTTAGGGATAGGACTCAAATTATTACTGGGGTTATTCTTAGCATTCAGTTTAAGGTGAGGGCAGTATTTAGAGCTAGGTTGAGTGCTTGGATATGAGTCAGGGTCAGTGTTAGTTTTAAAGTCAGGGTTAGAAGTATAATTAGGTCTAAGGATAGATCTAGGTTTAGTGTTATGGTTTGGTTTAAGTTAATGTTTGGGGTTAGGGCTATTGCTTAGTTTTGGCTTTGTCCTAGGGTTAGGTTTAGGACTAGTGTAAGTGTTAAGCTTAGGCTTAGGGTTAGGGTTAGATTTGAAGTTAGGGTTAGATTTAAGGTTAGAGATGGAACTAAGAATAGGGCAAAGGATAGGTATAAAGTAGGGTTACAGTAAGGAATAGAGTTAGAACAAAGGATAGGTGTAGGATGAGAGTTAGAGTTAGTCTTGTGGGTAGGGTTAATGTTAGGGTTAGAGGCAGGGCTAAATTAGTGCTATGATTAGGGCTAGGTTTATTGTTTGGCTTAAGCCCAGGGTTAGGGTTAGGGTTAGGTTTAAGTTTAGGTAAGAGATGGCATTATAGGTAAGTATAGTGGTAGGATGAGGGTTAGAATTAGGGTTGGGGATATGGTTAGGGTTAGGGTTATGATTAAAGTTATATTTAGGGCTAGGATGAGGGCTAGGTGTTTTTTTTTAAGATTTAGACTAATAATTAGGGCTAGGGCTAATTTCAGATCAAGAATTATGGTTAAAGATAGTTTTAGGGTTAGGATCATTGCTACGTCTACGGTAAGGATTAGGTGTAAGGTTATGGTCAAGATTAGAGCTAAGGTTTTTATTAGGGTCAAGATAAGGGTTAGGGTTTGGGTAAGTTAAGGTTTAAAGTTAAGGGTCAAATTAATATTAGTGTTAGTGTTAGGATTAGGGTTAGGGTTAGGCTATGGGTTTTTTTAAGGTTAGGGCTAGGATTACAGCTAGGGTAAATGTTAGGTTTTTGGTTACATTAGTAATAATTTTAGGATTAGGTTTGTGGCTAAGTCTAGAATAAGGGTTAGTTTTAGTGGTAGAGTCAGGGTTAGAGCTAGGTATATTTTTACAGGAAGGTTCAGAGTAAGGGTTTGGTTTAGGTTAATTTTAGGATTAGGGCTCAAATGAGCATTAGGGTTAGGATTATGGTAATTATAGGGTTAGGTTTAGGATTAAGGTTAGGTTTAGGTTAATGAATAAGTTTAGGGTTAGCGATAAGTTTAGGGTTAGGCCAAGGGTTACCATTAGGGTTATGGTTATGGTTAGGGTAATGAATAGGGTTAGAAGTAGTAGTAAAGATAAGGTTATGGTTAAGATTTTGGCTAGGGTTAGGGTAAGGTTTAGAGCTAGGTTTTAGGTTAGGGTTAGGTTTAAAACTAGGGTTAAGTCTAAAATAAGGGCTAGGTTTTATGTTTTTATAGAGCTAGGTTTAGGGCTATGGCTAATATATGAACTAGTATTACAATTAGTGCCAGGTTTAGGGTTAGGGTTAGGGTGATGTTTAGAGCAAGGGTTTTATTTAGGGTCAGTGTCAGTGTCAGGATTAGCTTTAGTGTTAGGTTTAGGACTCGAATTAGGGGTAAAGTTAGTACTAGGTGTAGGGTTAGGTTTTGGTTTAGGTTAAGGGTTATGGTTAGGTCTATGGCTCAGTTTTGTTTTAGGGCTAGGGCTAGGTTTAAGGCTAGATTTTGGATTAGCATCAGGGTCAGGGCTAGTGTTAGAGTGAAGTTTAGGGTTAGGGTTAGGGTTAGATTTAGAGTTAGGGTTGATCAAGGATTAGGGGTCATGTTATGGTTAGAGCTAGGGATAGGGTTATGGTAAGGAATTTGGTTAGAATTAGGGATATGTTCAGGGTGAGAATTAGAGTTATTCTTAGGAGTAGGCTTAGGGTGAGGGTTAGGGTTAGGGCTACACTAGCGCTAGGATTAGGACTAGGGTTAGTGTTAGGGTTAAGCCTACGATTTGGTCTAGGGTTAGTCTTAGCACTGGGGTTAGGGTTCAGTTTAGAGGAATGGGTGGGGTTATAGCTAGGTTTAGGGCTAGGGTGAGGGTTAGAATTAGGATTAGGCCTAGGGTTATGTGTCAATTTAAATTAAGGCTAGGATTAGTGCTAGGATAAGGGGTAGGTTTTCTAATAGGGTTAGGGATAGGAATTGGGCTAGGGTTAATATCAAATCTAGGGTTATGGCTAAGGATAGATGTAGGGTTAGATTATGGCTAGATCTAGTGTAAGGGTTAGGTTTATGTTAAAGGTAAGATTTAAAACTAGAATTTTCATTAGTGTCACGGTCAGGGTCAGGGTTTGCATTTGGTTTTTGTTAAGGTTAAGGGGTTAGGGCTTGAATTAGCATTGGGTTATGTTTAAAATTAAGGTAATGGAAATGTTTACTTTAGGTTTTAGTTAAGGTTTAGGGTCAGGGATGGGTTAGGTTTCAGTGATCAGGTTAGGGTTAGCATTAGGGTTAGGGTATTATTTAGTGTAATAGATTGTTTTAGTGCTAGGGTTAGGGCTAGGTTATGATTTGAATTAAATCTAGGATTAGGGTTAGGCTTAGAAATAGGGCTAGGGTTTGGTTTAGGGTAAGTGTTAGGGTTAGGGTAAGTGTTATTTTATGATTAAGGTTATGGTTATTTTAGGATAAAAGAGATAAGAGAAAGAGAGAGAGAGAGAGAGAGAGAGAGAGAGAGAGAGAGTTTTTAATATTTATATTTTAGTTTTCGTTGGATACAACATCTTTTTTTGTATGTGGTGCTGAGGTACGAACCCAAGTCGCACACAAGTCAGGCAAGCGCGCTACCGCTTGAGCCACATCCCCAGCTCAAGAGTTAGTTTTTGAGTTAGGGTAAAGTCTAAGGAGATGATTAGGGTTAGCATTAGGGTTAGGATTAGGGCTAGGCTTAGGTTTATGCTTAGAGCTAAGTTTAGGCCTAGGACTAGCTCTAGGTTTTGTGTTAGATTTAGAGGTAGGGTTAGGGCTATGGGTAATGTAAAAGCTAGCATTATGTTTAGGGCTAGATTTAGGTTTAGGATTATGGCTAGGCCTAGTGTTAGGTCTAGGTTTTGGGTTAGTGTCAGATTTAAAGCTAGTTTAAGTGTTAGGATAAGGGTGTGTGTTTGGGATAGGGTTAGAGCCAGAATTAGCACTAGGGTTAGGTCTAGGGATAGGGTAAGTGTTTGATTTAGGTTAAGGGTTATTGTTAGGGCTAGAGCTAAAATTTTATTTAGGTCTAGGGCTATGGTTAGAGTTAGGTTTAGGGCTAGTGTTAGGGTTAAGATTAGGTTTAAAGCTAGATTTAGGGCTTGGATCCAAGGTAGGATTTGTGTTACAGTAAATGCTATGGTTAGGATAATGACTAATTTATGAACTAGGGTTACAATTAAGACTAGATTTAGGGTTATGGTAAAGGGTAGGTCTAGTGTTAGGGTTAATTTACGTTAAAGTGATGAATAGAGTTGGGATTAGTGTTAGGGTCAGCATCAGGGTCAGGATAATATTTAGAGTTAGGGTTAGGGCTAGGTTTAAGTTTTGGGTTATGTTTAGGTTAAGGTTTTGGGTTAGGGATATGACTTGGTTTTGTTTTATGGCTAGAGCCATGGCTAGGGCATTAGCATTATGGTTAGGGGTAGTGTCAGGGTTTGGTTTGGCTTATGATAACAGTTAAATATAGAGTTAGCTTTAGATTTAGAGTTAGGTTTAGATCTAGATTTAGGACTCGGGCTAAGGATAGAACTAGGGCTAGGGCTAGGGCAAGAGTTAAAGTCAGTCTTAGGGCTAGGGTTAGAGTTACGATAGGATTAAATTAGGGCTATGATTAGTGCTCGGCTTAGTGTTAGTATTAGGCCTAGAGTTAGTTTGGGGGTTAGGGTTACGGTTAGGTTTATGTTAAGGGATGGGGCTATAGGTAGTTTTAGGGCTAGGGTGAGGGTTAAAATTAGGGTTAGGGCTAAGGTTATGGTTCAGGTTATGATTAAGGCTAGGCTTAGGGCTAGGATTATGATTAGGGTCAATTTCAGGTCTAGGGTTATGGTTAAAAATTGTTTTAAGTTTAGGTTTATAGCTACGCCTTGTGTAAGCATTAAGTTTAGGGTTAGTGTCAGGTTTAGTGCTAAGGGTATTATTAGGGTCATGGTCAAGATTAGCGTTTTGGATTGGTTAAGGTTTAAAGTTAAGACTTGATTTAGTATTAAGGTTAGGATCAGCATAATGATAGGGTTAGGTTTAGGGTTCAGGTTAGATTTAGGGTAATAAATAGGGTGAAGATTAGGGATAGGGTGAGGTTTAGGCCTAGAGTTAGTTTTAGGGTTATGGTTATGGTTAGGGTAATGAATAAGGTTAGAACTAGGGTTACAGCTAGGGTTATGGTTATAATTAATGATAGGGATAGAATTAGTTTTAGGATTAAAGCTAGGGTTAGGCTTGGAATAGGGCTAGGATTTGGGTTGAGTTAGGGCTAGTGTTAGGGTTACAGCTAATGTAAGTACTAGAGTCATGATTAGGGATAATTTTAGTGTTGGGGGATAGAACTAGGTCTAGTGTAATGTTTAGATTTAAGATTAGGGTGATGTTTAGACCTAGGTTTAATGTTAAGTTCAGAGTCTAGGGTGAGGGTTAGTTTTAGGGTTCAACTTAAGACTTGAATTATTGCTAGGGTAAGGGCTAGGTGTAGGATTAAAGCTTGGTTTATATTAAGTATTAGGGTTAATTCTATGGCTTGGTTCTGTTTTAGAGCTATGGATAGGGTTAGGGCTTGTTTTAGGATTAGCCTTAGGGTTAGAGCTAGGTTAGGTTTAGGTTTAGGCTTATTGTTAGGGTTAGGTTTAGTGTTAGGGTTAGGTTTAAGTTTAGGGTGATATTTATATCTAGGTTTGTGTTAGGATAAGAGTCAGGTAAGGATTCATTTTAGGGTTAGTTATATGATTAAAATTATTGTTAGGGTTATTCTTAGCACTCAGTTTAAAGTGAGGGTGGTGTTTAGAGCTAGGTTGAGGGTTAAGATATGAGTCAGGGTCAGTGTTAGTCTTAAAGTTAGTGTTATAACTCGAATTAGAGCTAGGGACAAGTCTAGGTTTAGTGTTAGGTTTTGGTTTAAGTTAATGTTTAGGGTTAGGGCTATTTTTTGGTTTTGGTTTAGTCCTAGGGTTAGGTTTTGGGATAGTGTAAGTGTTAAGCATAGGCTTAGGGTTAGGGTTAGATTTGTAGTTAGGGTTAGATCTAGGGTTAGGGCTGGGACTAAGGATAGGGAAAGAGTTAGGGCTAGAGATGGTGTTATGGTAAGGGATAGGATTAGAAATAGGGATAAGTATAGGGCGAGAGTTAGAGTGAGTCTTAGGGGCTAGGGTTAGTGTTAGGATTAAAGATAGGGCTAAATTAGTGCTAGGATTAGGGCTAGGTTTATTGTTTGGATTGAGCCTAGAATTAGGGTTAGGGTTAGGGTTAAGTTTATTGTAAGAGATGGCATTATAGCTAGATATAGAGGTAGGGTGAGGGTTACAATTTGTTTTAGGGGTAGGGTTAGTTTTAGGGTTATGATTAAGGGTAGGTTTAGGGCTAGGATGAGGGCTAGGGCTAATTTTAGGTCCAGAATTATGTTTAAAGATAGTTTTCGGGTTAGAATTATGGCTAGGTCTAGGATAAGGGTTAGGTATAGGGTTATGCTCAAGTTTAGAGGTAGATGTTTTATTAGAGTCAAGGTCAGGGTTAGGGTTTGAAATACGTTAAGGTTTAAAGTTGGGGCACGAATTAGTGTTAGGGTTACGGTAATGAAAGGGGTAGGTTTAGTTTCAGGTTAGGTTCAGGGTAATGGATTGGGTTAAGATTAGGGATAGGTTTAGGTTTATGCCTAGGGTTAGTATTAGGGTTACTGTCATGGTTATGGTAATGGATAGAGTTAGATATTGGTTTAGGGCTAGGTTTATGGTTACAAATAGGGCGAGGGTTAAAGCTAGGATTAGGGCTACGTTTTGGGTTAAGTTAGGGATAGGATTAGGATTAGGGTTAATGTAAGTTCTATGGTGATGCTTAAAGACAGTGTTAGTGTTTTGGGGTAGAGTTAGTGTTTGCATTAAGGTTAGGGTTAGGGTGATGTTTATAACTAGTGTTTTTAGGGTCAGTGTCAGGTTCAGCGTTAATTTAAGGGTTCTGCTTACAATTTATATTAGGGCTAGGGATAGGACTAGGTTTAAGGTTAGGGTTTGGTTTACGTTAAGCTTAGGTTTATAGCTATAGCTCGATTTTGTTTTAGGGCTAGAGCTAGGGTTAGGGCCAATTTTAGGATTAGTGTTATGGTTTGGGCTAGTGTTAGGGTTTGGCTTGGTCTTTGGGTTAGGGCTCGATTTGGAGTTAAATTTTGTCCAAGGTTAGTGCCAGGGCAAAGGATAGGGCTAGGGTTATGACTAGGGTTAGGACTAGGATTAGGGTTATGGTAAGGGATAGGGTTAGAATGAGTGAAATTTCTACTGTGAGAGTTCAAGTTAGTTAGGACTAGGGTTAGAAATAGGGCTAAATTAGGGCTAAAATTAGGTCTAGGGTTAGTGTTTGTGTTAGGCCTAGAGTTTTGGTTATGGTTATAATTAAGGCTATGTTTAGGGCTAGGATAAGGCCTAGGGTTTCTGTTAGGGTTAGGGCTAGAATTATGGCTAGGGCTAATGTCAGGTCTAGGGTTAGAGTTAGGGATATTTTTAGGGAAAGATTTATGTATAGGTCTATTGTAAGGGTTAGTTATAGGTTAATAGTCACGATTAAAGCTAGGGGAATTCTTAGGGCCAGGGTCAGTGTTAGGGCTTGGTTTAGGTTTGAGTTTAGGGTTAAGGGTCGAATTAGAGTTAGGGTTAGTGTTAGGGTAAAGATCAGGTTAGGTTTAGGGTTCAGATTATGTTTAGGGTAATTGATAATTTTGGGGATAGTGATAGATTTAGGGTTAGTCCTACAGTTAGTATTAGAATAAGGGTTATGTTTAGGGAAATGGATACAGTTAGAGTTAAGGTTAGGGCTAGGATTATTGTTAGGATTAGGTCTTGGTTTAGTGTTAAGGTGAGGGTTAGGTTTAAGACTATGTTTCTGGTCAGCTGAGGGTTTGGGTTAGGGCTAGGGCTAGGATTAAGTTTAGGGCTAATGTCAAGTCTAGCATTACAGTTAAGTGTAGTTGTAGGGTTTGGTTATGAATAGGTCTACTGTAAGTGTTAGGTTTAGGGTAAAGGTCTGGTTAAGCACTAGGTGTATAATTACGGTCAGTGTCTGAGTTAGGGATTAGTTTGGATTAAGGTTTAGGGTTAAGGCTCAAATTAACATTAGGTTTAGAGTAATGGATATGGTTTGGTTTAGGATTCAATTTAGATTCATGGTTTTAAATAGCCTTAGAGATAGGAATACAATTAGGTTTAGTCCTATTGTTAGTATTTGGGTTTAGGCTTATGTTTAGGTAAAGTATAGGCTTACAGCTAGGGTTAGGGCTACGTTTATGGTTAGGATTAGTGCTAGTGTTAGAGTTAAGGTTAGGGTTATGATTAGGCCTAGCATTAGGGTTAGGTTTAGGGTAAGTGTTATGGTTGGAGCTAGATTTAGGGCTAGGAAGAGGGTTAGAGTTAGAGCAGGTCTAGGGTAAATGTTAGGGTTAGGGTTACATTTAGTATTAGGGTTAGGGTTAGAGTTATGGTAATGGATAGAGTTAGAGCTAGGGTTTGGGCAATGGTTACAGTTAAAATTAGGGTTAAAGTTAGGGTTAGGGATAGGACTATGTTAATGTTTAGAGTTAGGATTAGGGCTCAGTTTAGAGGTAGTGTTAGGGTTCAAGTTACTTTATTCAATTTTTTTTTATACAATCCAGGATTCATCTTCAACTAACCTTACTCTGTTTCCCCGGTTTAGGCGTTTTGGTTTAACTATTGGGTGTCAGGAACAGTTAATTATTTTCCATTTTACTTTATTTTGACCTACATAAGTAAATGTAAATGGACCTGGAAATCAAACAGGGTTTATGCTAGCTGCTTGTAACTGCACACACACCTTCAATTATTTGTGGGGACACTCTGGTATGTTCCTTCTTAGTGCAGACCTAAGCTGAAGCATGAAAAAACAACTTTATCTGAGAGCCCTTTAGGAAAAAGCAGGGAATATGCATGCCCTGAAATTCCTCCCATAATTATTTTATCAGATTTGTTTGAAACTAAGTAGGATTCATTATTTTACTTGCCCCACAAAGCTATCCAAGTGTGGGACTTCTATAATCAAAGGTTCTCTAATCAGGTTAGGTTTAGTGTTAGGTTTAGGTTTAGAGCAAGGTTTAGATGTAGTGTTAGGGTGAGAGTAAGTTTTGTACAAATTTCTTTGATACTGAAAGGAGTCCTCTTTTTCCTAGCCTTAATGTGCTCCTTGGTTGTGGGCCTTCCCATTTCAATGATGTGTTAACAGGGACACTCTGTATTTTAAGGTTTCACTTCATATTGACCCATATAGGTAAATAAAAATGGAGGTTGAAATCAAACCGAGTTGGTGCTAGCTGCTTGAAACTTCAAACACTGGATCAGTTCTCTGTAAGAACTCTCTGGTTCTTTTTTTGTGAAAGTAGCCCTTAAATGAAGATGGCACAACAACTTTATCTGAGAGCCCTTTAGCAGAAAACAGAGAAATATGCATGAACTGAAACACCACCTCAAATATTTGGTCATTTTTCTTTGATACTGCATAGGATTTATCTGATGGCTTTGTCCTCTAGGCTCCTCAAGTTTGGAACCTCTAGGATCAACAGTTTTTCAAACAGGTTAGGGTTTGTGTTATGGTTATGTTAGGACTAGTGTTATAGCTAGTATTATGGTTAGAGTTTGTTTTGTTCAAATTTCTTTGATACTGGGCAGGATTCATTTTCTCCTAACCTTATTATATTCAACATGTTTGGGTATTCTAGGTTAAATGGTCCTCTGTGAGGAATAGTTTGTATTTTAAAGTTTCAGCGTTTTTTTTCTATACAGTTAAATGAAAATGGAGCTGGATATCAAACAGCATTGGTGCTAGCTGCTTGAAAGTACCCACTCCATCAATTCTCTGAGCAATTTCTGATTTGTTTTTGTGAAAGTAGGCCTAAGCTGAAGCATGTAAAAACAACTTCATCCAAGAGTCCTTTTGGAGATAACAGAAAAATACGCGTGTCCTGATATACTTCATCAACTTTTTGGTCAGATTTTTTTGATATTGGACAGCATTCATTTCTTAGCTTGCCCTACTATGCTGCCCACGTCTGGAACTTCTATGGTCAAAGATTCCATTAAAAAGTTATGGTTAGGGGAAGAACTAGGGTTAGAGCTAGTGTTAGGGTTAGAGTTAGTTTTATAAAAAATTCTTTGATACATGGCAGGATTTATTTTTTTGCTACATTTACTCTGTCCCGCAGGTTTAGGCCTTCTCCATTCACAGGTTAGCTATCAGGATCATTTTGTATTTTAAGATCTCACTTCATTTTGACCTATACGGGAAAGTTAATGGGGTTGAAAAACAAACAGGTTTGTGCTAGCTGCTTGAAACTTCACACATCCCATAAGTTTTCTGTAGGGACTGTGGTGTGTTCCTTGTGAAAGTAGCCCTAAACTTAGGCATGCAAAAACAACTTTATCTTAGAGCCATTTAGGATAAAACAGAAAAATATGCATGTACTGAAATACCTCTCATAATTACTTTGTAAGATTTGCTTGATGTTGTGTAGAATTCATCACTTAGCTTGTCCCACAAGGCTCCCCAAGTGTGGGGATTCTAGAATTACTGGTTCTCTAATCACCTTAGGGTTAGGGTTAGGTTTACACTTAGGGCTAGGGCTAGGGTTAGATGTAATTTTAGGCTGAGAGTTAGTTTTGTTCAAATTTCTTTGATACTGGGCAGGAGTCATATTTAATCTAGCCTCAGTATTCTCCCAAGGTATGTTCTTCTCAATTCAATGGTTTTGCTATTATGAACGCTCTGTATTTTAAGGTTTCCCTTCATTTTGACAAATATGGGTAAATGGAAATAGAGGTGGAAACCAAATAGGAGTCCTTTACCCAAAAACTAAGCCTAAACTTAGCCATAAACATAGCCCTAATACTAGGCCAAAGCCTAACACAAACCCTAAACCTATTCCTAGCCCTAATTTATCCCTAAACCTAACCCTAATCCTAGCCCTAAGGCAAACTCTAACTCTTCTCTAGACCTATTCCTGGTTCTAATCTTCTTTCTTACCATAACTCAAACAATAGCCCTAACCTTAGTTATAACCCTAGTTTTAGCCCTAACTCTAGAATTAATCATAACTCTAAATCTACCCCTAAACCTAAAATCACCCTATCACTAGCAATAACACTAACGCTAATCATAAAACTACCCTTAACTTTACCCTTAGCCCTAAAACAAAACCGAGCCATAGAACTAACCCTAACCCTTAACCTAAATCAAATCCTAACCATACATCTAGCCAAGTCTACTTGTAATTTAAGTCCTATCCCTAACACTAAAATGACCCTGACCCTGAATCTGACCCTAATACTAACCCTAGTACAAAACATCACCCTAAAACTAAACCTAATCCTATAACTAGTCTTAGTTCTAAATGTAACCCTAACACTAGGCCTAATCGTAACCCTAGTTCTTACATTATCTTTATCCCTAATAAGAGCCGTAACATAACCAAAACCTAGACCTAATCCAAGACCCAACCATAGCTTTAACCCTAACTCTAACCCTAAACCTAACCTAACATTAATACTTGCACTAACCCTAAAACTAACCCTAACTCTAACCCTAGACAAAACCCTAACCATAAAAGTAGCCCTAACCCTATCCATTACCTTAACCATAACCCTAAACCTAATGCTAACCCTCAGCCTGACCCTAGCACTATCTCTAACCCTAACCTATCCATTACCCTAAACCTAAACTGAACCCTATCCTTAAATATATCATTACCTTAACTCTCACCGTAACTCTAATGCTAACACGAGTCCTAAACCTAAACTTTAACCTAAACCAAACCCTAAAAATGTCCCTGACCATAATAATACCCCTTCTTCTAAACCTTACCCTGACCCTCATCCTAACCCTTATACAATACCTAGCCATAAAACTATCCCCAGAACTATCCTTAACCATAACCCTATACCTGACATTAGCCCTAGCCCTAATACTTGCCTAAACTTAATACAATCTCTAGCCCTAATTCTAGGCCTAACACTTGCATTAATGTAACCCTGCACTTAACCATATCCCTAACCCTAATTTTGCCCTCACTCTAGTCCTAAACCTAGCTGTAACCTCATACCTTACACTTACCCTAACCTTACCCCTAACACTAGTTCTAACCCTATCCCTAACCATAAGCAAATCTCTAACCCTAATGGTAACCCTAGACCTGTCCCTAATCCTTAGGCTAATCAAAACCCTAATCCTATAAATAGTGCTAACCCTAGCCCTCATTCTAGCTATAACCCTATCACAAATCCTACCCTATCCCTTACCCTTATTCTGACCATAATACTAACCCTAGGTCTAAACCTTACCCTAACCCAAGACCAAACCCTAACACTAGCCCTGCCAGTAACCTTATACCTAAACCTGGCACTACCACAAGCCCTAGACCTAATCCTAATCCTAAATCTAGCCTTAACTTTAGCCCTAGGCCTAAACAAAAACCTAGCATTAGCCCTAACAATAACTCTTAACCTAAAACAAAGACTAACCCTACGCCTAGACATAAACATAGTTCTAATTCTGGCTCTAACTCTAACTCTAACATGAACACTGACCCTGCATTTAAGATTAAGCTATTTCTAAACCTGACCCTAACCTAAAATCTAAACCTAACACTAGACCTAGCCTTAATATTAACACTACAATTAGCCCTAATCATAATCCTAGCTATTACACTACACATAACCCTCACCCTATGCCTTAACCTAACAGAAAACCTAGAGCAAATGCTAGGCCTAAACCTTGCCCTAAGTGTAACCCTATCCCTAACCCTAGTCATAATCCTAACCCTAACACTAGTCTTAGTCCTAAACCTTACTAAAAGCTTAAATCTTACCTTAAATATAAACTTAGATCTATGCCTAACTCTAACCCTAACCCTAGCCCTAACCCTAATCTTAACCTTATCCCTAAAACTAGCTCTAAAGCTACACATTACCCTAACTCTAAACCTAACCCTATTGATAACCCTAGCAGTAACCCTAACCCTAACCATAACTGGAAACTAACCCTAGACCTAATTCTAAACCTAACACTTGCCATAGCGCTAACCCTAGCACAAAACAAAAACTGTAAAATAAACCTAAACATAACAATAGCCTTCACACAAAACCTAAAACTAAATCTAACACTAACTCTAAACCTAAACCTAAAACTAACCATAACCATTAACCTAATCGTTATTCTACCACTAATGATAAGCCTAGCCTTAGCCAGAACCCTAACCCTAAAACTACCATAGTTTTATCGCTAGACCTAATGCTGAACCAAACCCTTGTCCTAGCATTAGCCCTAACTCTAGCTCAAACCCTAACCCTTAAACTGAATATAACACTAGGCCAAACCCTAACCCTAATCCTAGCCCTAATTCTAACAATAACCACAGCCCAAATCCTAGTTCAAACTCTTATCTATTACCCTAACCATAACCCTAAACCTAACACTAAACCTAGCCATAACCCTAACCCTAACTCTATCCCTAGACCTAATTCTCACCTCAAGCCTCAACCTAGCCCTAATACTTACTCAAACCTTGACCCTTACCCTTAACCTAATCCTAGATAAAACCTGAACCATAAAACAAAACCTAACCCTAGCCCTAATCCTAAACATAACCCTAGGCTTAAACCTAGCTCTAACCCCACCCATTACCCTAACCCTAATCATAAACCTCATGATAACCCTAGCCCTAAGCTTAAACCTAATCTAAACCTAACTGAATACCTAAACGTAGGCCTAACCATAAACCTAACCCTTATCGTAGTCCTAACCCTAGCTCAAACCCTACCAGTGACACTAGATCTAACAATAACGCTGGTCCTAAAACTAAACCTAACCCTAATCGAATCCAAGATCTAACCCTGTCAACTACCCTTATCTTAATATAACCCTAGCCCTAAACCTAATACTAACCCTAATTCTAGACCTAAACTAATACCTAACCCTAGCCTTAATACTAACCATAGCTCAAACCCTAACTCATACCCTAAACCTAACCCTAGCCTGAAGCCTAACACTAACCCTAACTCTAGCCCTAATCCTAAACATAATCTTAGCCCTAACCCTAGCTCTAAATCTATCCATTACCATAACAATAACTCTAAACCTAATACTAAACCTAGACCTAACTCTAAATCTATTCATTAACCTTAACCTAATTTAAACCCTAAAAATAACAATAACCTGAAGTTTAAACCTAACCCTATTCACTACCCTAAACCTACCTCTAAATCTAATGCCAACTTGAGCCCTAATCCTAAACCTCAACCTAACCTAAAACTAAAACCTGATGCTGACCATTATAATACCCCTAGCTCTAAACCTGAACCTTACCCTAAACCTGACTCTGACACTAGACATAGCCATAAACGTTAGCCTAAAACTATACCTAACCATAATCCTAGACCTGAGAGTAACCCTAGCCCTAATTTTGCCATAACCCTAACACAAATGCAAGCCCTCTTCCTACCCTAAACCTAGCCTGATCCTAATCCGAACCCCAACTCTAACTCTATTCCTAATTTTATCTCTCCCTAGTTCTGATCCTTGCTATTACCCAATTCTTTCCCCTAAATTTAACCCTAACTCTAACCCTAGACTTAATCCTTACACTAATCCTAGACCTGATCCTAGCCCTAATTTAGCCTTAACCCTAAACCTAACACTAGCACTAAGACTAAATCTAACTGTCACCCTAGCCCTATTCCTATATCTAACCCTATCCCTTAACATAACCCTAACACTTGTCCTAACTTTATCCCTAACACTAGACCTAGCCCTAACCACAGATCTAAACATAACTCTAAATATAACCTTAACCCTAAGCCTAAAACTCACACTAACACTAGCCCTGCCACTAACGCTAATCCTAAAACTAGCCCTAACCTAGTCCTAGCCCTAAAAAAAAAAAAAGAAAGAGCCAAAGCCCTAACCCTAAACCTTAACCAAAACCAAAACCTAACCCTTCACATAGCTTAATTTTAGCCCTAATTTGAGTCCTACTCTAACCCTAAAACTAACCTTTACCCTGACTCTGACCCTAACATTAACCCTAGCTCTAACATCACCCTAGAAGTATGCCTAACCCTAAAACGAGACCTATCCCTAACCATAACCCTAAAAGTAGCCCTAATCGTAACTCTAGATCTTTCATTAGCTGTAGCCCTAATCCTAGCCCTAACCTAACCCAAAACCTATCCCTAATCCAAGCGCTAAAGCTTGTTTTAACGATAACACTAATAATAACCCTAACCATTACCCTAAAACTAACCCTAACCCTAAAACTTGCCCTAACCATAAACCTAACCCTAGCCTTAATCCTAATCATAATTCTAGCCCTAACCGTATCTCTAACCCTAACTTTATCCATTACCCTAAGCCTAAACTGAAACCTAAACCTAACCACAAACATCACCTTAATCTTAACCCTAACCCTAACGCAAATGAGAACCCTGAACCTAAACCTTAACCTAACCCAAATCTTAACCTGACTGTGACCCTAATAATAACCCTATTTCTAAACCTGACCCTAACCCTCAACCTAAGCCTTACACTAGAACTAGCCATAAACCTAAACCAAAATTAAAACTAATCATAACCCTACACCTGACATTACACCAACACCTTATCATAGCCCTAACCCTAACACAAAATCTAGCCATAATCCTAGCCTTAAACCTAGCACTAATCCTAACCCTAAACGTAGGCTTAACCCTCATCCTAACCCTAACCCTAGCCCTAACCTTATTTTGACCTTTGCCCTAAACCTAGCTATAACATCATATCTTACATTAATCCTAACCCTAAACCTAGCCCTAAACCTAGGCCTAGCCCTAACACTAACTCTAGAACTAATCCTAGAACTAATTTAACCTTTACTCTAACCCTACCTCAAACTCTCACCCTAGCATTAACCCTAGTTCTAAACCTATCCCTTACCATAACACAAACACAAGCCCTAAACCTAGCCCCCAAACTAGCCCAAAGTTCACCCTAGCTCTAAATCTAGACGTAACCCTAACTCTAAAGCAAACCCTGAACCTAACCCTAAACCTCACCCTAACACTAGCCCTAACCCTAATGCTAATTGGAAAACTAGCCCTAACCCTAGCCCTAGCACTCAAACAAAACTGAATCATAGGTTTAACCCTAAGCCTTAACCTAAACCAAACCAAAGCTTATGTCTAGCCCTAACCTAGCCCTAATTTGAGTTTTAACCCTAACATTAGGACTTACCCTAACCCTGACTCACACTTTATCACTAATCCTAGCTCTAAACATCACCCTAAACCTAATCCTAAACCAAACACTAGGCCTAGCCCTAACTCTAACTATAAAACTAGCCCTAGTCATAATGCCACTTCTTACATTAGCCATAGCCCTGTAATAACAGAAAACCTAGCCCTAATCCAAGAACTAAACCTAGCTTTAAACCTAACTCTAACCTTAAGCCTAGCTCTATCCCTAACCCAAACACTAGTCCTAATCCTAGCATTAAACTTATCCCTTACCATAAGCCAAACCCTCAACCTAATGCTATCCTAGTCCTAAACCTAATCCTTAGCCTACCCCAAACCATAACTCTAATACTAATCCTAACGCTAGCCCTCATTCTAGCTCTCACCCTAACCCAAACCCTAACCCTTACCTGACCCTTATTCTGACCCTAACTCTAATCCTGGGTTAAAACCTGACACTACCCCTGAACCGAACCCTAACACTAGCCCAAAGGGTAACTCTATACCTAAACCTAACCTTAACACTTGACCTAGACAAAAGCCTAATCCTAAATCTAGCTATAACTCTAGCACTAGCCCCAAACAAAAACCTATCTCTAACCCTAACAATAACCCTTAACCTAACCCAAACACTAACCCTACTCCTAGACCTAACACTAGCTCTAATTCTGGCCCAACAATAAACCTAACCCTAACACAAACAAAGACCCTTCTCCTAACAAATTCCTAGCTCTAAAATTTATGCTAACCCAAAATCTATCCATAACCCTAACACTAGACCTAAACAGAACCCTAACTCTAACTTTTACATTACCCATAACCTTAATGCTAGCTTAAACATCACACAAAACTTAGCTCTAACTTTATCCCTGACCCTATCCATAAGCTAACTCTAAACTAACCCTAGACCTAACCCTAGACCTAACCCTAACCATAACTCTCACCTTAGCCCTAACCCAGGCTCAAACACTAACCCTTACCAAAAACATAACCCTAGCTCTAACCCTAAACCTAACCGTAATCCTAGTCCTAATCCTAACCATAACCAAGGCCAAACCATATCTCTAAATCTCTCAATTACCCTAAACATAACCCTAACGCTAATGCTAAAGCTAGCCCTAAACTTAACACTAATTCTAAACCTATACCTGACACTAACTCTAAAACTTGCCCTAGCCCTAAACATAGCTCAAACCCTAACATGTATGCTAAACCTAACCCTAACATTAACCCTAGGCCTAACCTAACTCTAACCCTAACCTCTCCCATAATCCTAACCAAAAATTTAGCCCTAAACCTATCCATTAACCTAAACATAAGCCTAACCCAAATGTTAACCCTAGGCCTAACTCTAAACCTATTGTTAATACAAAACCTATTTATTACCTAATCTTAAGCTGAACACTAATCTAAACCTATCAATTACTCTAACCCTACCCCTAACCCTAACCCTAATGCAATTTGAGCCTTAAGCTTAAACCATAACCTAAACCAAACTCTAAACAAGACACTGACTGTTATAATACACCTAGCTGTGAACCTGTAACCTAACCCTTATACTAGATCTAGCCATAAAAATAACACTAACAGTAACCCTAACCTAACCCTAGACCCAACATTAGCACTCTACCTAATTCTTCTCTAAACCTAACACAAACCTTATACCTCACCCTAGCCCTAAACCTAACCTTGATACTAACCTGATTTCTAACCCTAGCCCAATCCCTAATTTCAACCCTCACTTTAGTTTTGAACCTAGGTATAACCACATCTTTTTTCCTAACCCTACCCCTAATGCTAACCCTAACACTATCACTAACCTTAACCCAAGCCCTAACCCTAGGCATAACCCTAACACTATCTCTAGCTCTAATCCTAGCCCTAATTTTTCACTAACTGTAATCCTAAATTTAACCCTAGTCCTATGACTAACTCTAACTCTTGACCTAGACCTATTTCTATACTAACCTTATCTGTTACCATAATCCTAACACTAGCCCTAACCTTAGCCCTAACCCTAGCCCTAACCCTAGATCTAACCATAACTGTAAATCTAACCCTAACCCTAAGCCTAAACCTCAACATACCACTAGCCCAAACACTATCGCTAATCCTAAAATTAGCCCTAACCCAAACCATAGACCTAAAACGAAACAGAGCCATAGCTCTAATGCTAAACGTAACCTAACCATAACCCTGTACCTGAAATTAACCTTAGTCCTAATTCTTGCCCTAATTTTAACACAAAACCTAACCATACACTTAGCCTTTTCCCTATCTTTAATTTGAGTGTTATTTCTAACCCTAAAACTAACACTGACCCTGACTCTGATCCTTTCAATAACTCCATATAAAATCATCAACCTAAAGCTTAACCTAACACTAATACTAGACCTAGCCTTAACCCTAATCATAAAACTAGCCCTAATCATAACCCAAGTTCTTACATTAGCTGTATCCCTAAACCTAGCCCTAAGCTACTCTAAAACTAATCCCTAATCCAAGCCCTAAACCTACTTTAACCCTAATCCTAACCCTAACCCTAAACCTAAACCTAATCAAAACCCTAGCCTTAATTCTAACAATAACCCTAACCCTAACTCTAGCTCTAATCCTATCCATTAGCTTAACCCTAACTATATCCCTAATACTTACCCTAGAATAACTTTAACCCTATCCATTACCTCAAACCTAACCTGAACCCTATACCTAACCAAATCCATTACCCTAACCCTAAATCTAACCCTAAAACTAATTTGAGCCATTACCCTAAACCTCAACCTAAACAAACCCTGACTCTGACTCTGACCTTAATAATAACATTAGTTCTAAAACTAACCCTAACCCTCAGCCTAACCCTTTCACTATACCTAGCCAAAAGCCTAACCCTAAACCTATTCCTATCCATAACTCTAGACCTGACCTAACCCTAATGCCCTAATGCCCTAATGCTTGCCCTATGCCTAACAAAAACCATAGTCCTGATCCTAGCTGTAAATCTGGCCTTAATCCTAACCCTAATTCTAACATTATCCCTAACCATAAACCTAGCTATAACATCATATCATACCCTAACCCTAATCTTAACCCTAGCCCTAAACCAATTCCTAGCCCTAATACTAACCCTAACTCCAATCCTAGCCATTATTTAGCCCTAACACTAAACCTAATCATATCCCTAGCCTTAACACTAACTCTTGCTCTAGCCCTATCACTAGTTCTAAACTTTTCCCTTACCATAACCCAAAGCCTTGCCCTAACCCTATCTCAAACCTAACCCTAAACTTAGTCCTAGCCCTTATCCTAGATCTAATCCTAACTCTATATCTAAACCTAACCCTAAACCTAAACCTCACCCTAACACTAGCCCTAACCATAATGCTAATTTGAAAACTAGCCCTAACCCTAGCCACAGACCTCAAACAAAACTGAGCTATAGCCCTCATCCTAACCCTTAACCTTAACCAAATCCTAATGCTACACCTAGTCCTAATCCTATCCCTACAACTAATGCTGACCCTGATTCTGACCTAAATCTAACCCTAGCTCTAAACATCACTTTAACCCTAAATGTAACCCAAACACTAGATCTAGCCCTAACCCTAACCATAAAACTAGCCTGTATTATAAAGCCAGTTCTTACATTAGCCATAACATGAACCCTAACACAAAACCTAACCCTAATCTCTTTCCTAACCCTAGCTTTAACACAAACACTAAATCTAACTCTAGCCCTAACCCTAAACCTAGCTCTAACCCTATTCCTTATCATAAGCCAAACCCTCACCCTAATGCTACCCTACCCTAATGTTACCCTATCCTACCTAATCCTTAGCCTACCCCAAACACTAACTTTATTACTAGCCCTAACCCTAGGCCTCATTATATCTCTAACCCTGTCTCAAAGCCTAAGCCTAACCCTGACCCTTATTCTGACCCTAAAATTAACCCTAGGTCTAAGCCTGACGCTAACTCTAAACCAAACCGTAACACTAGCCCTACTGGTAAACCTATACCTAATCTAACCATAATACTAGCACAAGACCTAACTTAATCCTAAATATAGCCATAACTCCATAAATCCTAGCCCTATCCCTAACAATAACCATTAACCTAATGCTAAGATTAACCATACCCCTAGACCTAAACCTAGTTCTAATTCTGGCCTAAACCTAAACCCAATGCTAACCTGAACACTCACCTTTATCCTAACACGAACCCTATCTCTAAATTGTATCCTAACCCAAAACCTAACCCTAACTATAGAACTACCCATAAGCCTAACTCTAAAACTAGCCATAACCATAAATCAGGATCTTTAATTGCCCATAGCCCTAACGCTGACCATAAATCTCCCACAAAACCTAGCCCTAACCCTAACCCTAAGCATAACACTAACCAAAAATGTAGCCCAAACCCTAACCCTAACACTTGCCTTAGCCCTAACCCTAGCTCAAACTCTAACCCTTACTCTAAACATAAACCTAGCACTAACCCTAACCCTAACGCTAGCCCTAATTCTGACTGTAACTATAGCCTAAGTCTTAGATCTAACTTTATCCATTATCTTAAACATAACCCTGAACCTAATGCTAATCCTATCCCTAACCATAACCCTAACCATACCCCTGACTCTAATCTTCACCCTCAACTTAGCCCTAACCCTAGCTCAATACCTAACACTTACCCTAAACTTAACCCTAGCCCTACAACTAACATTATGCCTAACCCTAACTCTAGCCCTAATCCTAAGAATAAACCAAGTCCTAACACTGTCACTAACACTTTCCATTATCCTAAACATAAACCTAACCCAAATGCTCACCTTAGGCCAAACCCTAACTCTATCCCTAACACTAACCCTATACATTACTCTAAACCTAACTCGAATCCTAAACCTAACCCTATCCATTACTCTAACCCTAAACCTCACCCTAACCCTAACCATAAAACTAGCCCTAATTGTAAAGCCAGTACTTAACCCTAATGCTAATTCGACGCCTAACCCTAAACCTTAACCCAAACAAAACACTAACCCCACTCTGAACTTAATAATATACTAGCTCTAAACCTTAGCCCTACACGAAACCTAACCCTTTCACTAGACCTAGCCATAAACCTAACCCTAACACTATCCCTAACCATAACCCCAGACCTGACATTAGCCCTAGCCCTAATCATATCCCTAACCCTAACACAAATACTAGCCCTCATCCTAGCCCTAAACCTAGCCTTAATCCTAACCCTCACCCTTACCCTAGCCCTATCCTGAATTTTAAAGCTTATCCTAGCCCTAAACGTGGATATAACCCCATCAATTCCCCTAAAACTAACTGTAAACCTAACACTAACACTAAACTTAACTCTAGACCTAACCCTAACACTGACCCACATGCTAATACTAGCCCTAATTTAACCCTCACCCTAACTTTACCCCTAACCCTAGTCCTAAGTCCAACTCTCACCCTAGCCCTATTTCTATTTTTAAACCTATCTGTTACCGTAACCCTCACACTAGCCCTAACCTTAGCCATAAACCTAGCAATAGCCCTAACCCTAGATTTAACCATAACTTAAGCCTAAACCTCACCATACCACTAGCCCTAATACTATTGTAAATTTTAAAACTGGCCCTAACCCTAGCCCTAGCCCTAAAACAAAACTGACCCATTGCTCTAACCCTAATCATTACAGTATACCAAACCCTACTCCTATAACTAGCCATAAACCTAGCTCTAATTCGAGTCCTAGACCTAAAACTAACCCTGAACCTGATTCTTATTCAAACACTCACCCTAGCTCTAAATATCACCCTTACCCTAAGCTAATGCTTACATCATTCCTAGCCCAAACCCTAACCCTAAAACTAACCCTTATCATAACACTAGTTATTACATTGGCCATAGCCCTAACCCTAGCTCTAAGCCTAAAAAAGAAACAGAATTAATCCAATCTCTAACACTAAATTTTAACCTAACCGTAACATAACCGTAGCCCAAAACCTAAACCTAAACATAACCCTAATCCTAGCTCTAACCCTATCCCTTACCCTAAGCCAAACCCTATTCATAATGCTAACCTTTGTTCTAATCCGAATTCTTAGTCTAAACCAAACACTAACCCTATCACTAATCCAAACCATAGCCCTCATTCTAGCTCTAACCAGAATCCAGAACCTATCTCTAAACTTCACCCGAATTCTGACCCTAACACAAATTATAGGTTTAAAACTGACTGTTATCCTAAACCGAAACCTGAAACTTGCCCTACCTGAAAACTTATACCTAAATCTAACACTATCACTAGAACTAAACCTAAACCTAATTCAAAATCTAGTGATAACTCTAGCTCTAGACCTAAACAAAAACTTAGTTATATCCCTAACAGTAAGCCTTAACCTAATCCAAACACTAACCCTACCCCTAAGCCTAACCTTGTTCTAATTCTGGCTTTCACCCTAACACTAACTATAATCTGAACATTGATCCTGACACTAAAACTAAACCTAGCTTTAAATCTGACAATAAACCACAATCTAAACTTAACACTAGTCCTAGCCAAAACCCTTATCCTACAACTAGCTGTAATTAGAACCCTAGATCTTACATTACCCATAGCACTAACCCTGGGACTTAACCTAACATAAAACATAAAATTAATCTTAGGCTTAAATCTACCCTAAGCATGATCCTCAACCTAAACCTAGCTCTAACCCTAAACCTAACCCTAACGCTCACCTTAGTCCTAACCCTAGCTCAAAGACTAACCTTTAGCCTAAACATAAAATTAGCCATATACCTACCTATACCCTAACCCTAGCTCTAATCCTAAAGTTAACCCTAGCTCTAACCCTATCCATTACCCTAACTCTAACCCTAATTGTAATGATAACCCTAGCCATAACCCCAACTGAAACCCTAACAAAAAACATAAACCTAACCCTAGACCTAACCCTAAACTTAACCCTTGCTTTATTCCTAAACCTAACTGAAACTCTAACCCTTACCTTAAACCCAAGAGTAAACCCAGCCCTAAAACTAAACTTAACCCTAAGCCTAAACTTAACTCTTAAGCTAACCTTACATCTAACCCAATCTATTACTCTAAACCTAAACCTAAACCTTATGAAAACCCTAGCCCTAACCCTAAACCTAACCCTGACAAAAAACCATAACCCTAAACCTAGACCTAACACTAAACCTAACCCTCAACCTAGGACTAATCCTAGCTCAAAACATAACTTTTAATCTAAACCTAACCCTACCCTAAGTTAGGTTATTAGCCTTAACCCAAACGCTAATCCTAAATCTAGCCCTAAACTTAAGCATAAATTTAGCCCTAATCCTAGCTCTAACCCTATCTATTACCCTTATGATAATTCTAATCATAATGCTAACTCTAGACCTAACCCTAACCTTATTGCTATCCTAAAACCTCTCCATTATACTAAACCTACCATAAACCCTAAACCTAACCCTATCCATTACCCTAACCCTAACCCTAATGCTCATTTGAGCCCTATTCCTGAATCTTAACCTAAAACAAACCTTAAACACCATTTTAACCCTAAAAATACACCTAGGTCTAAACCTGACTCTTACCCTAAGCCTAACACACTAGACCTAGACACAAACCTAACCCTAAATCTACCCCTAACTGTAACACTAGACCTGACATTATTTCTAGCACTAATTCTAGACCTAAGCCTACAACTAGCCCTAGCCCTCATACTAGCCCTAAACCTAGCCTTAATTATACTCTAACACTAACCCTAGCCCTAACTCTAATTCTAACCCTGACCCTACCTCTAAACCTAGATATAACAACATCCCTTACCCTAACCATAACTATAACCCTACTCTTAATGATAGGCCTAAACTTAACACTAACCCTAGCCCTAATCCTAGCCCTAATTTAGACCTATCCCTAGAACTAAACATAACCCTACCCCTAAGACTAAGTCTACCTCTCACCCTAGACCCATCCCTATTTCTAAACATATCCATTAACATAACTTTAACCTAGCCCTAACCCTAACCTTATCCTTAGACCTAGCCCTAACCCTGGATCTAATGCTAACTCCAAATCTAACCCTAAACCTAAACCTAAGCTTTAGACTAACACTAGCCCTAACTCTAATGCTAATTATATAACTAGTGCTAATCCTAAACATAGGACTAAAACAAAACTGAGCAATACCCCATCCCTAAAACTTAACTTAAACCCTAATACTACACCTAGTCCTAACTCTAACCTTAAAACTTACCCTGACTATGATTCATATCCTAGCACTCACCCAAGGTCTAAACACCACCCTAAACTTTAAAAAAATTCTAAATGTAACCCTAAGTCTAATTCGAGTCACAACCCTAACCTTAAAACTAACCCTGATCCTGACTCATAACCTTATAATCACCCTAGCTCTAAACACCGCCCTTACCTTAAACCAAACCCTATCAGTAACACTAGCTCTTATTTGAGTCCTAACCCTAACCCTAAAACTAACTCTGAATTTGACTCTGACCATAACTTTAATTATGGCAATAACTTAACCCAATACCTAGCCCTAATATGAGCCATAATCCGAGTTTAAAACCCAATTCTAACCCTAACCCTAGTCCTAATCAAAACCATAATCCTAGCCCTAACCCTAGCTCTAGCCCTATCCATTGCAATAATCATAAACCTAACCTTAATGCTAACCCTAGGCCTAAACCTAACCCTATCCCTAATCCTAAACCTATCCATTACCATAAACCAAACTTAAACCTTATCATTACCCTAACACTAACTCTAATGATAACTTTAAACCTCAACCTATCTAAAACCCTAACTCAGACCCTGACCCTAAAAATACCCCTAGATCTAAAGCTGACCCTAACCCTAAACCTAACCTTTACACTACAGGTAGCCATAAACCTAACACTAAAACTATCTTTAACCAAAACTGTTGACCTGATATTAGCCCTAGCCCTAATCCTAGCCCTAAGCCTAAAAAACCCTATCTTTCCTCCTAGCCCTAAACCTAGCCTTATAAATAACTCTAACCCTAACCATAACCCTAACCCTAATTTTAACCCTCACCATATCTCTAAACTGGGTTATAACACCATCCGTTAGTCTAAACTTAACCCTAAACATAACAATAACGTTAAACCTAAGATGAACACTAACCTACCCTAATTCTAGCCCTAATTTAACGCTCTCCCTAATCCTAACCCAAACCTTGGCCTTAAGACTAACTCTAATCTCACACTAGCCCTATCCCTACTTCTAAACCTATCCCTTTCTGTAAGACTAACCCTAAACCTAATCCTAGCCATAACCCACATCTAATCTTTATATCTAGTCCTAACCCTAGATCTAACCCTAATTCTAGATCTAACACTAAGCCTAAGCCTAAGCCTATCCTTAACACTAGCCCTAACCTTAACACTAATCATAAAAGTAGCTCTAATCCTAACCATAGCAATAAAACAAAACTGAGAAATAGTCCTAAAATAAATCTTAACTTACACCAAAACCTAGCACTACACCTAGACCTAACCCTATCCCTAATTCGAGTCCTAACCTTAACCTTAATACTAACCCTGAATCTGACCCATATCCTAACACTCACCCTAGCTCTAAACACCACCCTAACTTTATACCAAACCATTACAGTAACGCTACCATTATTTCAAGTTCTAATCCTAAAACTAAAACTAACCCTGATCCTGATTATAAACCTAACACTAACACTAGCTCTAAATATAACCCTAACCTTAAACCTAATTCTAACACTAGAGGTTTAACCCTTAACCATAACTCCAAAATTAACCCTAATTATAACCCTAGTTCTTACATTAGCCATTTCTCTAACCCTAGTCCTAAACCTAACACAAAACTAGCTGTTACTCTAAACCTAACCGTAACCCTAATGAAAACTCTAGCCCTAATTCTAAACCTAACCATGACCATAACCATAACCCTAACCCTAAACCTAACACTAAACCTAATCCTCGCCCTAGGACTAACCAAGCTCAAAACCAAACCCTAAACCATAAACCTAACCCTAATCCTACCCTAAGATAGAGTTACTAACCTTAACCCAAATTCTAACCCTAAATCTAACCCTAATCTTAACCATAAACTTAGCCCTAACCATATCTCTAATCCTATATATTATCCTTATGATAATCTTAATCCTAATGCTAACTCTAGGCCTAACCCTAATCCTATTGCTATACCAAAACCTCTCCGTTACCCAAAACCTAACCTGAACCCTAAATCTAACCCTATCCATTACCTTAACCCTAACCCTAATGCTCATTTAATCCCTATCCCTAAACCTGAAACTAAAACAAACCTTAAAACTGATCCTGACCCTGAAATACACCTAGGTCTAAACCTGACCTTACCCTAAGCCTAACACTTACACTAGACCTAAACAAAATCCTAACACTAAATGTACCCTAATTGTAACACTAGACCTGACATTAGTCCTATCCCTATTTCTAGACCTAAGCCTAAAACCAACCTAAACCTCATCCTGGCCCAAAACCTAGCATTATTAATAATGTACCCCTAACCCTAGCCCTAAATCCAATTCTATCCCTCACCCTACCTCTAAACCTAGCTATAACAATATTTTTTACCCTAAACATAAACATAACCGTAGTTCTATTGCTAGGCCTAAGATGAACATTAACCCTAGCCCCAATCCTAGCCCTAATTTAGCCCTATCCATAAAACAAACCATAACCATAGCCCTAAGACTAAATCTAACTTTCCCTATTTCTAAACGTATCCATTACCTTAACCCTGACCCAAGCCCTAACACTTGTTTTATCCTTCGACCTAGCCCTAATGCTAGATCTAAAACTAACTCAAAATCTAACCCTAACTCTAAGCCTAAGCATAAAACCAAACGCAATCCTAACACTAAAAAGAACCAAAACCCTTACCCTCATATTGACCCTAAATCTAACACTATCCCTACCCCTAAGCCTATCACTAACACTAACCCTAAACCTAACCATAACCATAACACTAACACTAACCCTAACCCTAACCCTAAATGTAAACATAACACTAACCCTAACCCTAAACCTAACACTAAACCTAAAATTAACCCTAACACAAAATTTAACCCTAACACTAATGCTAACACAAAACCTAAAATTAACCCTAACACAAAACCTAACCATAACACTAATGCTAACACTAAACCTAATCCTAACCATAACCCTAACTCTAACACTAACCCTAAACCTAATCCTAACACAAGCCTATACCCTAACACTAACACAAAACCTAACCCTAACGTTAACCCTAACACTAACCCTAACCCTAACCCTAAACCTAACTATAATGCTAGCCCTAACACTAACCATACAACTAACCCTAACCCTAAACTTAACCCAAACTCTAACACTAACACTAACCCTAATACTAACTCTAATATTAAACCTAACCATAACCATTACTATAACTGTTACCCTAACCGTAAACCTTACCCTAACCCTAACACTAACCCTAACACTAAACCTAACCTTAACCATAACCCTCACCCTAACACTAACCCTAACCCTAACCCTAACTCTAACCCTAAACTTAACACTAACCCTAACACAAACCCTAATACTAATCCTAATCATAAACCTAATGCTAACCCTAATACTCACCCTACCCTTAACCCTAACTCTAAGCATAACACTAACCCTAATCCTAACTCTAACCCTAACGTTAACCCTAAACCTATCCATAACACTAACACTATTGTTAACCCTAATACTAACCCTAACACTAAAATTAACCATAAGCCTAAGTAATACCTAACCTAAACCTAAGAAGAACCCTAACCCTAACATTAAACCTAAACCTAACCCTATCCCTAACCCTAACACTAATCCTAAACCTAGCCCTAACTCTAACACTAAACATAACACAAACCCTAACCTAACACTAAACCTAACCCTAAACTTAACACAAACCCTAAGCCTAACCCTATCATTAATTCTAAACTGAACCCTAAACTTAACACTAGTCCTAAACCTAACCCTAAACCTAAACCTAATCCTTACTAAAACTCTAGACTTAACTGTATCCCTAACCCTAACACAAACCCTAAGTGTAACCCTAAACCTAACACTAACCCTAACCCTAACCCTAAACCTAACACTAATCCTAACCCTAAACTAACACTAATGGGAACACTAAACCTAACCCTAAATATAACACTAAACCTAAAATTTACCCTAAGCATAACCCTAACACTAGCCATAACCCTAATCCTAACCCTAGTGCTACACCTAGCATTAACCATAAATTTACTGTAATGCTAACCCTAACACTAACCCTAACCAAACCCTAACACTAAGCCTAACACTAAACCTAACCCTAACAAAACCTCTAATCCTAAACTTAAACCTAACAAAAACCTAACCCTAACCCTAAAACTAACCCTAAAACAAAACCTAGCCCTAAACTTAACCTTGATGCTCAAACTAACCCTAACCCTAACCCAAACATTATCATAACACTAACCATAAACCTAACCATAACGCTAAGACTAACCCATTCCCTAAACGTAACCCTAAATCTAACATAACCCTAACTGAAACCTTAACACTAACTTTAACACTAACACTAATCCTAACGCATACACAACCCTATCACTAACCCTAACCCTAAACTAAACCTAAACCTAACAAACCCTAACCCTAATCCTAACCCTAACCCTAACACTAAACCTCAACATGTCTCTAAATTTAAAATATCACTAACACTGACCCTAACCCTAACACTAACCCTAACACTAACCCTAACACCAACCCTAACCCAACTCTAAGATTAACCTTAAAACTAACACTATTACTAACCCTAACTCAAACCCAAATACTAACACTAATCCTAAACCTAATCCTAATCCTACATGTAACCCTACTCTAACATTAACCTTAACCCTAACACACACCTAAACAATAACCCTAAAACTAACCCTAACACTCACCCTATCCCTAACCCTAACATTAACACTAATTCTAACTGTAAACCTAACCCTAACTCTAACGCTAAACCAAACACATATTCTATGTCTAAACCTAACCCTAACACTAAGACAAACACTAACCCTAAACCTAACACTAATTCTAACACTAACAATAACCCAAAACTTAGCACTAAACGTAACTGAAACCATAAACCTAACCCTAACCATAACTCTAACCCTAACCCTAACACTCAACCTAACCTTAAACCTAACCCTAACACTAACACTAACCCTAATCCTAACCTTATCTCAAATTCTAACACAAACAGTACCCCTAACACTAACCCTAATACTAACCTAACACTAAACTTAACAATAACCTTTACCATAACTGTTACCCTAAATATAAATTTTACCCTAACATGAACACTAACCCTAAACCTAACCATAACACTAACCCTAACACTAAAACTTACCCTAAAAATAACCCTCACAATAACACTAACCCTAAATCTAACCCTAATCCTAATCCTAACACAAACTCTAATACTAATCCTAAACCTAACCCTAATACTAACCTTCTCCCTAACCCTATTCCTAACCATAACACTAACCATAATCTTAACCCTAACCCTAATATTAACCCTAAACCTATCCTTAAAACTAACACTATTGTTAGCCCTAATCCTAACCCTAACACTAAAACTAACCTAAGCCTAAGCCTAGCCCAAAATCTAAAACTAAGAAGAACCTTAAATTTAAAACTAAACCAAAACTTAATCTTAAACCTAACCCTAACACTGACCCTAATCCAACCGTAACCCAAACAATAACACTAACCAAAACACTAACCATAACACAAAACCTAATACTAACACTAACCCTAATCCTATTCCTAATTTTACACGTAAACCTAACCTAACACTAAACCTAACCCTAAACTTAACACAAACACTAAGCCTAACCCTAAAACTAACCCTAACCCTAACCTTAACCCTAACACTCATACTGAACCTAACCCTAACCCGAACCTCAATCCTAAATGAAACTCTAACCCTAACTGTAACCCAAACCATAACCCTAAACCTAACCCAAACCAAAGCACTAACACTAATACTAACCCTAAAGCTAACAACAATAACACTAACCCTAACCATAAATATAATCTTAACACTAACAGTAACCATAGCTTTTACTCTAAAATGAACCTTAACCCTAACAAGAACTCTAACCCTAACACTAACCCTAAACCTAACACTAACTTTAAAAATAACCCTGACTCTAACACCAAAACTAAACCTAACTATTAACCTAACTTTAAAATTAACATTAACACTAACACTAAACCTAACCCTAACCCTAATCCTAAACTAATCACTAACTTAATCACTAACCCTAATCCGAACATTAACCTAAAACCAACCCTCATTATAACCCTAAACCTAACCCTAATGCTAACCATAACCCTAACTCTAACACAAACTCTAACGCTAAACTTAATATTAAACCTAATCCTAACCCTAAATTTAACACTAAACCAAACTGCAACCATGACCCTAAACCTAACACTAACCCTAAACATAAACCTAACTTTAACTCTAACCCTAACTGTATCCCTAAACCTAACCCTATCCCTAACACTATCTCTAACCCTAACTCTAACAAAAACCCTAAATCTATTTCTAACCATAAGCAAAACAACGAATCCTAAACCTAACCCTAAACTTTACCATAAAACTTACCCTAACCCTAACCAAAAACTTACACATAACCCTAACACTACACATACCGTAACATTAACCCCCCCAAATTAATACAAACCCTAACCCAAACTACAACCCTAACCCTAACCTAACCCTAACCTTTACCTAAACCTAACCCTTATCTAAACACTAACACTATCCCTAACCTTAAACCTAAACCTAACACTAAATGTAACTCTAACCCTAACCATAACAGTAACCATAACACTAACACTAACCCTAAACCTATCCCTAACCCTAAATTTAACACTAAAACTCTCCCTAACCCCAACCCTAACACTAACCCCAACCCTAACCATAACATGAAGCCTACCCCTAACTTTTATCCTAACTCTAAAACTAACCCTAATTCTAAGCCTAAAACTAAACCTAACCCTAAACATAACTGCAACACTAACACTAAAATTAACTCTAACCCTAATTCTAACACTAACCCTAATCATAACCCTAACCCTAACCCTATTGAAGACCCTAACCCTAGCTCTACAATAAATTCAAAAAATAACAGAAACCCCAACCCTATAATTAACACTAAACGTAAACCTAAAACAAAGCCTAACACTAAAACTAAACCTAATCATAACCCTAACCCTAATCTTAACCCTAACCCTAACCCTAATCCTAACCATTAACCTAACACTAAACCTAACCAAAACCCTAACACTTACCCTAAGCCTATTCTTAAACCTAACACTAACCCTAACTCTAACCCTAATCCAACCCTAACCCTCAACCTAACCCTAACACAAAACCTAATCCTAACCCTAAACCTAACACAAAACATAATCCTAAACCTAATACTAACCCTAACCCTAACCCTAACCCTAACACTAACCTTAACCCTACTTTTAAACCTAAAACTAACCCTAACCATAACCCTAACCCTAACACTAACCATAATCCAAACTAACCCTAAACCTAACCCTAACACAAATCCTAACCTTAACCATAACCGTAACCAGAACACTAACCCTAACCCTAAACCTAATCCTAACCAAAACACTAACACTTACCCTAACCCTAACTCTAAATGTAACAATAACCCTAACTCTAAACATAACCCTAACACTAACACTAACTTCAACCCTTTCCCTAAAGCAAATCATAACTCTAACAGGAAACGTAACCCAAACACTAACCCTAACTCTAACCCAAACCTTAACCCTAACACCAAAACTAAACCTAAACCTTACCCTACCAGTAATTCTAACTCTAAACCTATCCATAACCCTAACACTAATCCTAACTCTAAACCTATCCATAACCCTAACACTCATCCTAACCCTTACTCTTTCACTGATGCTAATCCTAACCCTAAACCTAACAATACCCTAACCATAACCCTAAACCTAACTCTAATCCTAACCATAAACCTAATCCTAAACCTAACACAAACTGTAAGCCTAAACTTAACACAAAACCTAACACTAACCCTAACCTTATTACTAAATTAAACCACCACCCTACCCCTCATCCTAACACAAACTATTAGCCTATCTCTAACAGGAATGCTAACACTAAACCTAACCCTGTCCTAAAACCTAAATCCTAAACTAACCCTAACCCTAACCCGA